>NC_091284.1:824303069-824610986 GCF_032444005.1 Ranitomeya imitator
CATCAGGTAGAAGTGATACACTGGTGTGAGTAATGGAGGATCCGCGGGGGTGGGGCGTGACAGGGATTCTCTCTGAACCTGTGTCAAGCTCCGACCCCTGAGGACCTGCACTAGAAAGGACACTATCAATCTGTCTTGTAGTGTTTCAAAGGCAAGTCCACGGGGCGAGGATGTAAGAAAATGAAAAATTGGCAAATAATCCCCCTCCCATCAGACTTTCACTAATCTCACGGTATTTTAATTCCCAATACTCTACATACCTCCGAATTACCATACACAATTCTGCTGGGCTCCGATTACACATTGCAGAACACTGATGGAAAGAGAAACTTTTCAGGTAACTGGCATAACGGAACTTTGGATTACTGCCAACACAAAAATAATGTCCTAATCTATCCTTCGAAATTTTAAAAAGAACCTCCCTACAGTAATTCACAGTGGAGGCCCCTCTATCAGGGAAGTAGGTAATATACATTACAATACAGCCCAGCGTTTCTTACGCAAAGTCCATCACCATCGGGATGTGAATAGAACAGAACTGGAAATCTTTATGGCGCCTTTTTCCTCTTGGCCTTGCACGTGTGCATGTTTCTTGAAGTTGAATGATATGTACAAGCTTCTCATACTGCCTGAGAGGGAGGGGCCTATAACAAGTCTGTGCAGTCTGGAGAGGCAGTGTATTGTATAGCAGACAACGTTCCTCGACTCTTTTTCTGAATGTACAACAGCTGAATGTGCTGAAGAGACATAATATGGCCGCCTCCAGTATAAGAAGTTAAGATGCTCTCCCGGTGGACATAATACGTTTATTGGACCGCAAAGTGAGATTAAGGACGGGATGGACTCAATCAGGCCGTGTTCAACATTCTCTCGGAGGGGGAAAAGAAAAAAATCATCAATTTACACAAGAACTCGCTTGTGTCCAAGTCACAAAAATACACAAAGAAGGGAAAAAAAAATTCAAATAATTTTCTACATATTTACAACCTCACAGTTTCGGATTATACAACTAAAAAAAAAAAAATAATAATTATAATCTGCAAAAATAAACAATATTCTGGCATTAAAGTAGTCCCGTAAAATGTCTTGGAAAAAAGTGGACGCGAATGAAGAGAAGGAGGAGAAGGAGGAGAAGGATGGGTCTGTTCTGTGGATTCCACTGTAACAACTTATCAGGCCTCGTTCTGTCAGGTCTCCTCGATTCTCCGGCTGCTCTTGGTTTTCGAGTCTGTGGTTGGAGTTATAGCATTATTGGAGAAACCTTCATAGCGATTTTCAGAGCACAGTGACAGCTCCTCGGGGGTGTCAATGCTGTTATTAATCTCTGAGGAGAAAAAATATACAATAATAATGTTTGTGAACATACGCCAAGAAAGCTTATGAGTCCTGCTTCACCCGGCCACAACTAGAGAAATCCTGCGAGTCCTGCTTCCCCCATCCATTCCTAGAGAAAGCCTGCGAGTCCTGCTTCCCCATCCATTCCTAGAGAAAGCCTGCGAGTCCTGCTTCCCCATCCATTCCTAGAGAAAGCTTGCGAGTCCTGCTTCCCCATCCATTCCTAGAGAAAGCTTGCGAGTCCTGCTTCCCCATCCATTCCTAGAGAAAGCCTGCGAGTCCTGCTTCCCCATCCATTCCTAGAGAAAGCTTGCGAGTCCTGCTTCCCCATCCATTCCTAGAGAAAGCCTGCGAGTCCTGCTTACCCATCCATTCCTAGAGAAAGCCTGCGAGTCCTGCTTCCCCATCCATTCCTAGAGAAAGCCTGTGAGTCCTGCTTACCCATCCATTCCTAGAGAAAGCTTGCGAGTCCTGCTTACCCATCCATTCCTAGAGAAAGCCTGTGAGTCCTGCTTACCCATCCATTCCTAGAGAAAGCTTGCGAGTCCTGCTTCCCCATCCACTCCTAGAGAAAGCCTGTGAGTCCTGCTTCCCCATCCATTCCTAGAGAAATCCTACGAGTCCTGCTTCCCCATCCATTCCTAGAGAAAGCTTGCGAGTCCTGCTTCCCTATCCATTCCTAGAGAAAGCTTGCGAGTCCTGCTTCCCCATCCATTCCTAGAGAAAGCCTGCGAGTCCTGCTTCCCCTTCCATTCCTAGAGAAATCCTACGAGTCCTGCTTCCCCATCCATTCCTAGAGAAAGCTTGCGAGTCCTGCTTCCCCTTCCATTCCTAGAGAAAGCCTGTGAGTCCTGCTTCCCCATCCATTCCTAGAGAAATCCTACGAGTCCTGCTTCCCCATCCATTCCTAGAGAAAGCCTGCAAGTCCTGCTTCCCCATCCATTCCTAGAGAAAGCTTGCGAGTCCTGCTTCCCCATCCATTCCTAGAGAAAGCCTGCGAGTCCTGCTTCCCCATCCACTCCTAGAGAAATCCTGCGAGTCTTGCTACCCCCACTCATTCCTAGAGAAAGCTTGCGAGTCCCACTTCCCCCGCCCACTCCGAGAAAGCCTCTGGGTCCTGCTTCCTCCGCCCACTCCTAGAGAATGTCTGCAAGTCCTGCTTAACCTACCTACTCCTAGAGTAGTGTTCCCCAAATCCAGTCTTCAAGAGCCACCAACAGGTCATGTATTCAGGATTTCCTTAGTATTGCCCAGGTGATGGAATTATTGCCTGTGCAGGTGATGCAATTATCACCTGTGCAATACTAAGGAAATACTGAAAACATGACCTGTGGGTGGCTCTTGAGGACCAGACTTGGGGAACACAGTCCTAGAGAAAGCCTGCGTGTCCTGCTTCCCCTGCCCAATCCTAGAGAAAGCCTGGGGGACGAGTCCCCTTCTCCCACCCACTCCTAGAGAAAGCCTGCGAGTCCCCCTTCTCCCACCCACTCTGAGAAAGCCTTCGAGTCCTGTTTTCCCTGCCCATGCCTAGAGAAAGCCTGCAAGCTCTGCTTCTCCCATCCACGTATAGAGAAAACCTGCGAGTCCCGCTTCCCCACCCACTCCTAGAGAAAGCCTGCGAATCCCGCTTCCCCGTTCACTCCTAGAGAAAGCCTGCGAGTCCCCTTCTCCCACCCTCTCCTAGAGAAAGCCTGCGAGTCCCCTTCTCCCACCCACTTGGCGAAAGCCTTCAAGTTCTTTTTCCCACCCACTCCTAGAGAAAGCCTGCGAGTCCCCTTCTTCCACCCACTCCTAGAGAAAACCTGCGAGTCCCCTTCTCCCACCCACTCCTAGACAAAGCCTGCGAGTCCCCTTCTCCCACCCACTCGGAGAAAGCCTTTGAGTCCTGCTTCCCCCACCCATTCCTAGAGAAAACCTGCGAGTCCCCTTCTCCCACCCACTCCTAGACAAAGCCTGCGAGTCCCCTTCTCCCACCCACTCGGAGAAAGCCTTTGAGTCCTGCTTCCCCCGCCCATTCCTAGAGAAAACCTGCGAGTCCCCTTCTCCCACCCACTCCTAGACAAAGCCTGCGAGTCCCCTTCTCCCACCCACTCGGAGAAAGCCTTTGAGTCCTGCTTCCCCATCCATTCCTAGAGAAAGCCTGCAAGTCCTGCTTCCCCATCCATTCCTAGAGAAAACCTGCAAGTCCTGCTTCCCCATCCATTCCTAGAGAAAGCCTGCGAGTCCTGCTTCCCCATCCATTCCTAGAGAAAGCCTGCGAGTCCTGCTTCCCCATCCATTCCTAGAGAAAGCCTGCGAGTCCTGCTTCCCCATCCATTCCTAGAGAAAGCCTGCGAGTCCTGCTTCCCCATCCATTCCTAGAGAAATCCTGCGAGTCCTGCTTCCCCATCCACTCCTAGAGAAATCCTGCGAGTCTTGCTACCCCCACTCATTCCTAGAGAAAGCCTGCGAGTCCCACTTCCCCCGCCCACTCCGAGAAAGCCTGTGGGTCCTGCTTCCTCCGCCCACTCCTAGAGAATGTCTGCAAGTCCTGCTTAACCTACCTACTCCTAGAGTAGTGTTCCCCAACTCCAGTCCTCAAGAGCCACCAACAGGTCATGTATTCAGGATTTCCTTAGTATTGCCCAGGTGATGGAATTATTGCCTGTGCAGGTGATGCAATTATCACCTGTGCAATACTAAGGAAATACTGAAAACATGACCTGTGGGTGGCTCTAGAGGACCGGACTTGGGGAACACGGTCCTAGAGAAAGCCTTTGAGTCCTGCTTCCCCCGCCCATTCCTAGAGAAAACCTGCGAGTCCCCTTCTCCCACCCACTCCTAGACAAAGCCTGCGAGTCCCCTTCTCCCACCCACTCGGAGAAAGCCTTTGAGTCCTGCTTCCCCCGCCCATTCCTAGAGAAAGCCTGCGAGTCCCCTTCTCCCACCCACTCGGAGAAAGCCTTTGAGTCCTGCTTCCCCCGCCCATTCCTAGAGAAAGCCTGCGAGTCCCTTTCTCCCACCCACTCGGAGAAAACCTTCGAGTCCTGTTTTCCCCGCCCATTCCTAGAGATGCCTGCGAGTCCTGCTTCCCCCACCCACTCAGAGAAAGCCTGCGAGTTCTGTTTTCCCCGCCCACTCGGAGAAAGCCTGTGAGTCCTGCTTCCCCCGCCCATTCCTAGAGAAAGCTTACGAGTCCCGCTTCCCCAACCCACTCGGATGGTTTGTAAACCCTTTGTCTCCGCTCAAAAAAGTTTAATAATGTAAACGCTAAAAACCCCATAGATAATACAGAAGCGTAAAACGTGAGCCAACACAAAATAATGGAGAAGGGAAAGTTTCTAAAACTCAACACAAATCTAAGCAGCAAAACCCAACAAGTCACCGGAAAAGATGAGTTTTTCCTTCATGATCCGGACGTCCCGGCTCGACCTTCGCACCGCGGCGCTCAGCATGATCTGTTCCGGGTTGTAGGTCCTGATGCTGCCCAGGCGCCACCTGCAACAGAGGATGAATTATCACCAAATGGCCCAAACTCTCTGGAATCACTAATGGCTATGACAAGTCGGGCCCGGGTCAAAAGGAACTGAACAATTATGAAGATGCATAGGTCAAAATAACAGGACCTTCAGTGAAGGGTTAAAACTGATGCACAGGACACACAGGCAGTAGGAACGGCACACAACCGGATTCTCTGCACCGAGATAGGAGCATGCCGAGTGCACGAGGGGTGCAAGAAATAAGACTGTACATTGGGAGAGGAACAGGAGGTCGTGAAGGGGAACAGAAAAAACGGGTGGTGGGGGAGTCACCCAGACGTCGTGCAAGAGCAATGCCTTGATGGATACGAATGTGGTGCCAACCACTGCAACGAGCCACGGAAGGGGGCTGCCCATGATCTAGGGAGGCCTCGACCATGGCTGGAACCATCTCAGGAGATAACGGGAACATGAAAACACAACAGTCACGCCTGGCGCCAAATGAAAAAATAGAAAGCTTGCACCAAAGCGCCACAGCCAGGCATCATGGCGGCGATGTGCCCAGTATACGTTGTGAGATATGTGCCAACCAGCGATGAATTTTGGGGTCTACTGTAATAAGATGACGGAGTCCACTTGATCCTAACAGTATGGGACCAATAAAGTTCTCACAGAGACAGATCAAAAGCGGCTCCCTGGGTACAGAGGTAGGCAAAGTAATATGGGTGTGGGCGGAATGTACTAACGTGGGCACAACAGATCACTACAAGACGGTATTATTTGTGTGCCTGTTCTACGATCTATACAGCCAGAACAGACTGGTTCCCTTTAACGGCGCACCTTTCGTTTTCTTCTTCAGAAAACAAGAAGTTTAACTTTTCCGTACGAAGGTTAGTTCTCTTTATTTTCGTGACAAATTGTAATTTTGAAGGACACCATTCATTTTTACCATATTAAAGTACTGAAAAATGGAAAAAAAAAATAGAAGGCGAAAAAGGTAAAAAAAAAAAAAACAATGCGATTCCGCCATTGTTTCTTGGGTTTCGTCTTGACCGCTTTCATTCTGCTGTAGATACGACCTGACTGTATGATTCTCCGCAAGAGTCCATACAATAAGGGCGATACCAAACTTGTATAGTTTTCATTGGTTTAGTGGGTCCAAACAAGAATGTTTGCTTTGTGTCGCAGTTCCGTAAGTTTTGTGGAGTGGCATGTGTGTCTTTTTCTTTTTTTTCTTTACTTTAAATTGATTTTGGAAATATGGGGAAATGTAACATTTCAGGATTTTTTTCTTTTTCGGTCCCTTTAGGGGTTTTGAACCTCTAATTATTTTATTACGGTATGTAGTAAAAGCACTTTAGCTTTGCCATATAGGATAGAATTAATGATTTCCTATGAAGTCTTGGGAGGACTACGATAGCAGCAATGGGGGGTCTCAGTGGAGAAGATGGACAGGAAGTGTTTAATTTTCCTGCAGCTCCCCCGCAGGTGAAATGAAGCATTACACAGTTTCCCATTGTCAGGTCATCCTCTTTGTAGCCTCTTCCATCTCTGGTCAAAAAATGAGGATCCGGCATAAAAGGACCCCCCTGTATTAACTCACATCCACCACTATGATTTAGGAGAATAGGTTATCTAAACTAGACGACCCCTTAAAGTTTCGATCATTGCGCTAAATCCATTACCAAAATCTGTGAAGCAGAAAGGTGGAGAAAGCCTCAGTTTCTCTGTTTTTAGCAAAAATGAGTAGGAAAAAAAAAAAAATAGTGGACGTGTGATCTCTATTGGTGACGCCTCGGCCGAAACGCGTCATTTTAATAAACTAAGTAACGCGTGTGACCTCCCTGTTCGGGATTCTTAGACTTTGTTCACACAGTCGGTTCCCATTTGTTTGCATTATAAAAAAAAAACTGATCTGTTACAAACGGAGCAAAAATTGCTGCAAAACGGCAACTAAAGTTTATCTGTTTATCCCCTTTAGAACCCGGACATTTTTTGTGCATTTTTTAAATTTTTTTTATGGCAAACCCATCTGAGGGATCACTTATTGTGGCAGTTGTGAATGACACCAATTATTTTACCAGAAAATAAGACCAGAAAACAGGAAAAAAGTGCGGTGAAATGGTGCAACATTCCGCCATTCTTTTTAGGGTTTTATTTTTACGGCGTTCATTACATGGTAAAAAAAAAAAAAAAAAGATCTGGTGGTTCAATTCTCCAGGTCAGTACTATGATGAGCATACACCAAACTTACAAAGATTTTTTTTTTTTTTTTTTTTTTTTTTTTTAGTATAAATATATTTGTGGTGAAAAAAAAAAATAAAATCAGAACTTTGGTCATGGCAAATAAACTATTAGCTTTTTTTTAATTTATTTTTTTGCTCATAAAGCTGAGGGAGGGCTTGTTGTTTGCGCACTGACATTTTTATTGATACTATCCATCTATCTACCGGTGTGTCATTGTAAATTTGTTTACTGTTAACAATATCTATAACTCTGTATGTAAACCTTTTCTCATGTACAGCACCATGGAATTAATGGTGCTATACAAATTATTAATAATAATTATTATAATAATAATAATATCTTGGGGCTCATTTTCACTGCTGTTTATGACATTTCTCTTAAGGGTGGGGGAATGTTGGCAACAAAAAAAATAAAAAAGGCAAAAACCAGTGATTCCATTTTTTTTTTAACGACCTACGGAGAAAGTAAATTTTATATTTTGATAGTCGCAAATATTTAATTTCTTTATTTTTGGATGAGGCAAAGGGGGAATTTAAACTTTAATATTTTGTTTAGATTTACATTTTTACTTTAATTTTTGAAACTTAGTTTTTCATTTTTACTCAGGGACTGGAACCTGTGAGCGATAGGAGCCGCGAACGAGGCAAACTGAGGACAATTCAAGACCCGTCCAATTCCCAGTCAAAAAGAAAACCTGGACGGGAATGGAAATAATTGCTGGACCTGTGAACGGAGCCGTAAATGGCGATACACCCAACTGATGGAGCGGATAAGGCTTCATTCCCGGCTGGTGAAAAATCGAATCCAACATGTGACGGACACATTGCATGACGGCTGCAATAAAGTCTCCTCCACCTGTGCCCAGATAGGAACCTGTGGACCTAAAACACCCATCTAATCTGATTTTATTTCCAGCTAAAATTTCTAGACGATCCTATACCTAAAGTCTTGAAAATGACAAAAACGGAAATGACACAAAATATTCAGCACAGTAAAAAAAAAAAAAAGAGCAAATTCGCAGCCATCACTGAAACCGGCGTTAACCATTCGGATCCAGGGACACCAAGACTGGAGGCGATTTCCTATTTTTGTACCGAGAACTCAGCCGCTGACTTCCATGTGGGGCCACGAAGTATCAGCAGCCACTTCTAAGAGCTGTAGCGCCATCACTTCATCACCCTTCATCGAAATGCATAGACCCTTCTCTCTCGTAGACATTTAATGATAATTCCCCTCGAAGTTTTATAGCAATCAATGGATCGAAAGGTCGTCTATTAGATAAGCCCAGTCGCACGCTTCCTAAACTTCCACCCTGGTGGGACGTGAAGACATCATATTACGGAAAGGGCCATCTTCACCATCAGATCCTTCACTTTCCCCACCATGGTGGAAGGAAGACGTGAAGATGTCCCAATGTCTGTAGGTGTCCGTAAAGCAGCTACATATTTGTAGTTGCGGCTCATGTTACACAAAATTACATCAGAACCCAACAAACAAAGACCAAGGACTGGTAAGGAAATGCAGAGGCCTTCTTCCAGCCGGGGTCCAATGGGGGGAGAATATAAAGACGACAGAAAGGGACACATTCTAACAGAAGCTAAGGAGAGTCGTGAGTGGGCGCCAAGTGGATCCCATTAGATCGAGAAGATCCATGATGATGGAGGACAGTGGTCACCAATGGGGGGGAACTACAGACGCTGGAATAGCACCAGTGATGTTAACGAAAGGTGAAGTCAAGAGTCGGAAAACACAAAGCAAAGCTGAGAGATGAGACGACGCGTGTCCGAGGTTTCACCGGAGAAACCAAAAATCTCTTACAACCATTTCTGTAGATAATAGTTTCGGAAATGTATATATATATATTTTCTTTTTTTTTAAGTGAAAAGTTTCAAACTCAGTTTAGCCCAAGTTCACGTATAATTAATTTTATGGAATCGTGGATCTCAAAAATGAGAAGACGGATGAAGCTTCCTCAAAAGGTAAGTCCGTAAATTTCCAGAAATTCAAGTTGTATTTCAGTCTTGTGAGATTTGCGTCATGTGTGACTAATGTATGGCTTGCCGACCATACATATACCATGTCGCAAAAATTACCGCTCGGACTCCAGACTTGAGAACTTCTTAGGACTCCGAGGAGCCGGGATATTACTTGGATCATCCGACAAGAACAGCGCTAGCAGAGTTCCTCTTACTCGACATCACCGCATCTCGCCGTTATGGGACTTGGTCAATAATCTCAGGTCACCAAAATATTTAGGACCCCAAATTCCCTGATGACAAAATTTTCCTTAAAGAGATTGTGCCGTGAATGCGATGTATCATTTCGTTTACTGGGAGGAGCAGTTGTGAGACGATCACAGTTTTCTCGTAAAGCTTAGAATGCAGAGTTTTGTATGACCCCGCCCACATCACTGATTGGCTGATTTCTGTATACAATGTATCAGTGGTGGGGGCGTGGTTGGACTAGGGGACACAAGACACCTAGTCCTGTAGTGATAATCTCCGGGTGATAAAACACTTGTTTTTATTGAAATCGCAACACACATCCTAGGAAGTGATACATGGCTGGAATCAGGGTCTCTGCCCATACATCATGGTGCTCTCAGATTACATAGCAAAAACATGGTGCCAGATTCCCTTTAAGAGAGTACAACCCCTTACCAGAGTCACGGTTTACATATCTGGTACCAGTGCAAATCATCCAAAATATTCTTTGATGTAACAAATTCACTTTTGGGGGGGGGGGGGAAACAAAAACGTTTTCATACTTGACACAGACTATCATCTTTAGCTTGGTGCCATTACTGTAGGCAGAGGTAATGGTTCTGATAATCCCCCTCCGTTTCCGGATACAAGACACATTCTCTTTAAGGATTTTGCATCATCGCACAACGGCGGTCTCACAATCCGGTTGGCGCCTTCTAGAACACAAGTCTCAATTTTCGACATAATGACTTTTGCGTGAAAATCGGCTCCTATTGTTATGTAAGATAGTAATAAAAAAAAGTGAGGACGCCCCCTACACCCGCCCAGCAGCTGGACTTTCCGGGGCTTCCGCCACGACGGGTCAGGTTGGGACAGACAGAGGTGGACTGAGGAGCGGGACGGCAGAATTACCTGATTATGTGATAGCTGTGAGATGCCGGGATGCAGCAGAGAGAGGAACATGCAAAGAAGTCAGAGTGTTATGAAAGTAAAACACGGCAAGAAAGCAAACGTTAGTCATAACAGCGGGCGGCCATTATCAGATGTGGAGACAATCGACACCGCACATCGGAATATTCATCTATGCTAGGACTAGTGAACTGCATTATGGGGAAGGAAGAGTCAACACATCATAAACGCACCAGCACTGCAAGCGCCAAATGTCAGGACAAAAGCAATTGACACCATTGACATAGAAAAAAAAAGGATTTTTTATACCTGGTATAAGAGAGATGCCGTAAAGAGGCTACCAGGTACACATAAAATTGGCCATTTTTATGCGCTAAAAGCTCTCATTTTTCATATTTCTAGTGCAGTAATGCAGTTCAAATTTCGTGTTTTCAAGTTTACATGTTTTGGCGCTGCAGTGTGCTGCCTTATTTACTTAACTATATACGAGTTGGCGACTCTGGGTTCAGCACCTGTTCACACTTAGTCTATGTTTGGATGTGCCGGTCAGGTTTTTGAAATGTATTCTCCCAGTAATACAGGCTGAATGTGAGGTCTGTGTGTCTCCCAGTAATGTAGGCTGGATGTGAGGTCTGTGTGTCTTTCCCAGTAATACAGGCTGGATGTGAGGTCTGTGTGTCCCTCCCAGTAATATAGGCTGGATGTGAGGTCTGTGTGTCTCTCCCAGTAATACAGGCTGGATGTGAGGTCTGTGCGTCTCTCCCAGTAATATAGGCTGGATGTGAGGTCTGTGTGTCTCTCCCAGTAATACAGGCTGGATGTGAGGGTCTGTGTGTCCCTCCCAGTAATATAGGCTGGATGTGAGGTCTGTGTGTCTCTCCCAGTAATATAGGCTGGATGTGAGGTCTGTGCGTCTCTCCCAGTAATATAGGCTGGATGTGAGGTCTGTCTCTCCCAGTAATACAGGCTTGATGTGAGGTCTGTGTGTCTCTCCCAGTAATATAGGCTGGATGTGAGATCTGTGTGTCTCTCCCAGTAATATAGGCTGGATGTGAGCTCTGTGTGTCTCCCAGTAATGTAGGCTGGATGTGAGGTCTGTGTGTCTTTCCCAGTAATACAGGCTGGATGTGAGGTCTGTGTGTCCCTCCCAGTAATATAGGCTGGATGTGAGGTCTGTGTGTCTCTCCCAGTAATACAGGCTGGATGTGAGGTCTGTGCGTCTCTCCCAGTAATATAGGCTGGATGTGAGGTCTGTGTGTCTCTCCCAGTAATACAGGCTGGATGTGAGGGTCTGTGTGTCCCTCCCAGTAATATAGGCTGGATGTGAGGTCTGTGTGTCTCTCCCAGTAATATAGGCTGGATGTGAGGTCTGTGCGTCTCTCCCAGTAATATAGGCTGGATGTGAGGTCTGTCTCTCCCAGTAATACAGGCTTGATGTGAGGTCTGTGTGTCTCTCCCAGTAATATAGGCTGGATGTGAGATCTGTGTGTCTCTCCCAGTAATATAGGCTGGATGTGAGGTCTGTGCGTCTTTCCCAGTAATATATAGACTGGATGTGAGGTCTGTGTGGTTCTCCCAGTAATATATAGACTGGATGTGAGGTCTGTGTGTCTCTCCCAGTAATATATAGACTGGATGTGAGGTCTGTGCGTCTCTCCCAGTAATATAGGCTAGATGTGAGGTCTGTGTGTCTCTCCCAGTAATATAGGCTGGATGTGACGTCTGCATGTCTCTCCCAGTAATATAGGCTGGATGTGAGGTCTGTGCGTCTCTCTCAGTAATATATATAGACTGGATGTGAGGTCTGTGTGGTTCTCCCAGTAATATAGGCTGGATGTGAGGTCTGTGCGTCTCTCTCAGTAATATATAGACTGGATGTGAGGTCTGTGTGTCTCTCCCAGTAATATAGGCTGGATGTGACGTCTGCATGTCTCTCCCAGTAATATAGGCTGGATGTGAGCTCTGTGTGTCTCTCCCAGTAATATAGGCTGGATGTGAGCTCTGTGTGTCCCTCCCAGTAATATAGCCTGGATGTGAGGTCTGTGTGTCTCTACCAGTAATATAGGCTGGATGTGAGCTCTGTGTGTGTCTCCCAGTAATATAGGCTGGATGTGAGGTCTGTGTGTCCCTCCCAGTAATATAGGCTGGATGTGAGGTCTGTGTGTCCCTCCCAGTAATATAGGATGGATGTGAGGTCTGTGTGTGTCTCCCAGTAATATAGGCTGGATGTAAGGTCTGTGTGTCCTTCCCAGTAATAAATAAATATTATATATATATATATATATATATATATATATATATATATATATATATATATATATATATATATATATATATATATATATATATATATATAATTTTACTGGGAGAGACACACAGACCTTACATCCAGCCTATATTACTGGGAGACACACACAGACCTCACATCCAGCCTATATCACAGGGAGGGACACATTTATTAGTTACATGTGTTAGGTCAGCATAGCTTCTATCCCACACTTATTTCCTCTTCATGTGCTTTCAGCCTCATCAATGGGTGGCGCAGTTTCTTTAATGCAGTTTCTGAGCTTGGACCGATGCTTCGACTTCTCAGCTGACGATAAGGCTACGTTCACATTTGCGCCGCTCCCGGCTGTGTCGGGCGCAGCCGCGGTGACGCACGCGCCATGCGCCCCTATATTTAACATGGGGGCGCATGGACATGCGTTGCATTTGCGTTTTGCGACGCATGCGCCGCTGCAGCGCATGCGTCAGGGCGCAGGGAACGCAGCATGATGCAGTTTTTCCTGTGCCCAAAACCATGCAAAAAGCGACGCATGCGTCGCAAAACGCAGCGTTTGTGCATGCGTTCATATTTGCGTTGTGCGTTGCGTCGCCGACGCAGCGCCGCACAATGCAAATGTGAACGTAGCGTAAGACACCCGAAAAGACGCAGCATTTCTAGAAATCCTTCTCTCAACTGGTCCCATCCCTTTACGTTCTCCCCCGCTCAGCATGTAGATGTGTGGTCACCAAGCTCACCCTAGAAATACAATACAGAGACTGAACCACCAAGGGGCAGCTTTGGGTGTGACTAGAGGACAGGTAATGAAACAAAACAACATTATTCCATTAATGTGCTGCCACACTGTGGTAAGAAGTGGTACTGCAAGTGGAACAAAAACTACTAAACCCCAGTAAGATGTGGTTATTTCCTCCCAAGCGAGACATGACGGAGACATCAGAACATTACTCTGCACCTGTGAATGTAAAGGGTTAAGAAGGCGACAAATAAACCAGTTTAGACAAACTGATAGATGCGATGAACAGAAAGTAATTTTTTTGCAGTTGCAGCAGAAAATCTACCATTTAAAGGGGTACACAACCAAAGACAGCAGAGAATAAATTAAAGGGGTTGTGCAACCCTTGTCCATGTGGCCAACTGCAGAAAAGGATATTATAGTACTAAAATCAGGACCCCAGTGCTAACAGCGCCCCCTGCTGTCGGATCCATCAAGATCCGAGTCACCAGACTGACACCTGGAGGCTATGGGAGACCCAGGCACGGATATGCGGAGAGCACTGACCTCTGCGGGCACTTAAAGGGAACCGTCAATACAGCCGGCACTCGCGGCATCGGATAGTTAGAAAACACCCTATAGAAGAAAGGTCACTGCTCTCGCTAAACGGAATCGCCACAATGCAAAGTCTGGGGCTGAAATGTGCCCCCCTCCACTGTGGAAGCATTCAACCAATCAGATTGCACCAAAAGGGTCATGTGACAGTTCACGGCAATCCTATTAATCCTCAGAAACTTCAGCCGAATGATTTAGATAGACGGAAAGAACCGTCTTATAAGAAAATAATGGGTTTTTAGATCCCATCTTATGGTTGTCACATCATCTCCGTTTACTATAGGGAGCGGTCACTAACCGGAAATGCTATGATAACAAAAAATACAAATAGAAAAAAATATATATAAAAAAATAAAAATAACATTAACAAAAAATAGCATTCACTAGTGCACAACGTCTCCAGCGGCGCGACGGCCAGGGCACGACGTCTCCCGCGGCGCGACGGCCAGGGCACAACGTCTCCCGCGGCGCGACGGCCAGGGCACAACGTCTCCCGCGACGCCCAGGGCACAACGTCTCCAGCAGCGCGACAGCCAGGACACAACGTCTCCAGCGGCGCGGCGTCCAGGGCACAACGTCTCCCGCGACGAGCCGCCCAGGGCACAACGTCTCCAGCGGCGCGACGGCACAACGTCTCCAGCGGCGCGACGGCCAGGGCACAACGTCTCCCGCGACGAGCCGCCCAGGGCACAACGTCTCCAGCGGCGCGACGGCACAACGTCTCCAGCGGCGCGACGCCCAGGACACAACGCCTCCCGCGCCGCCCAGGACACAACGTCTCCCGCGACGCACCGCCCAGGACACGTCTTCCGCGGAGCGCAGGCCAGAGCACAACGTCTCCCGCGCCGCCCAGAGCACAACGTCTCCCGCACCGCCCAGGGCACAACGTCTCCCGCGGAGCGCAGGCCAGAGCACAACGTCTCCCGCACCGCCCAGGGCACAACGTCTCCCGCGGAGCGCAGGCCAGAGCACAACGTCTCCCGCGGAGCGCAGGCCAGAGCACAACGTCTCCCACGGAGCGCAGGACACAACGTCTCCCGCGACGCCCAGGGCACAACGTCTCCCGCGACGCCCAGGCCAGGACACAACGTCTCCCGCGACGCACAGGCCAGGACACAACGTCTCCCGCGACGCACAGGCCAGGACACAACGTCTCCCGCGACGCACAGGCCAGGACACAACGTCTCCCGCGACGCACAGGCCAGGACACAACGTCTCCCGCGACGCACAGGCCAGGACACAACGTCTCCCGCGACGCACAGGCCAGGACACAACGTCTCCCGCGACGCACAGGCCAGGACACAACGTCTCCCGCGACGCCCAGGGCACAACGTCTCCCGCGACGCACAGGCCAGGACACAACGTCTCCCGCGCCGCCCAGGGCACAACGTCTCCCGCGACGCACAGGCCAGGGCACAACGTCTCCCGTGACGCGCCGCCCAGGGCACAACGTCTCCCGCGCCGCCCAGGGCACAACGTCTCCCGCGACGCACAGGCCAGGGCACAACGTCTCCCGTGACGCGCCGCCCAGGGCACAACGTCTCCCGTGACGCGCCGCCCAGGGCACAACGTCTACCGCGACGCGCCGCCCAGGGCACAACGTCTCCTGCGCCGCGCCGCCCAGGGCACAACGTCTCCTGCGACGCGCCGCCCAGGGCACAACGTCTCCTGCGACGCGCCGCCCAGGGCACAATGTATCGGGTCACTTCTGCTGCTCCTTTATGTTGCATCTGGAGGATGTACAGAACAAGGGAATAGCCGGGGTTCACTTACTTCTGCAGGACAAACACTCCTATGATTACAGTGAATGAGATGATGTCCGACGTGATCCATATGAGCGAGTATTCATCTGGAGTCTGAAAAATTCAGAAGTAGAGGGTTTAGCCGCGTGCGGGGGTCAGAGGAGGATTCGTGACCTCTTCCACCTCTCTCTGCTGTATTAACTCTAAAATCTATAGAGGATGCACCATGCTTTACACTGCAGCTCAGTTTCAGTAGCACATAGTAATGATCAGCGACCATCTTAAAACCACTGTCTATTGTATTCTATGGGAGTCAGAACTCCGTATCATGTCTCGTCAGGGGCTCAGGAGGCCGTCGTCTTCTTTCCCATGCTTTACACTGCGGCACTGATTGAACTAAAGGGAATATACTGCAAAAAAAATAAGCCAAATTGTTGGCTCCAGAGTTCTGACCAGCGAGTGTCTCGGGTCCATTACTTACCAGTAACCAGATGGGGAAAGGCACCTTACTGAGGATGTGAGGGGAGTCAGAGGTGACGGACTCAACGCCGGCGCACCACAGCACCGAAAACAACCACGGCTCGTTGACCGTGTATGTGTTAAGGGTCAGGTTCTGTGCGCTGTACCCCCTGCGGAGAACACAGGACGTAAGACGGACGCCGGAGAGAACCAATCACCTGCAGCATACTGCACACCACAGATTACATCTCGCCATTGTTCCCTGTTATCAGCCACTTGGCATGGAAGGGGCTGGTGCTGTAAAAGTCACAACTATCAAAGTGCGGATATATGCAGAAACGTGCCAATAAAATCTACTGGTATTACTGGGTCCCTGGCCAGAAAAGTCTAAAATATACGTTATTATCACACAATATAACATACCTGATGTCCTCCTGGTTCACCTCCGTGTACCTCAGGTTGGCGAATGTGATGCCCCGATCCTTTAAGAATTTAGGCTCTCTTTTCACATTGGAAGCTTGTTTAAAATTAGGAGCCAAATGTCGAACGAAAGATCTCTCATCATCCAAAGCCCAAATAACCTATAGAAAGGAAACTGCATTTATAAATATAACACTGCCCCTATGTACAGGAATATAACTACTATAATACTGCTCCTATGTACAAGAATATAACTACTATAATACTGCCCCCTATATACAAGAATATAACTATTATAATACTGCCCCCTATGTACAAGAATATAACTACTATAATACTGCTCCTATATACAAGAATATAACTACTATAATACTGCCCCTATGTACAAGAATATAACTACTATAATACTGCTCCTATGTACAGGAATATAACTACTATAATACTGCCCCTATGTACAAGAATATAACTACTATAATACTGCTCCTATGTACAAGAATATAACTACTATAATACTGCCCCTATGTACAAGAATATAACTACTATAATACTGCTCCTATGTACAAGAATATAACTACTATAATACTGCCCCTATGTACAAGAATATAACTACTATAATACTGCTCCTATGTACAAGACTATAACTACTATAATACTGCCCCTATGTACAAGAATATAACTACTATAATACTGCCCCTATGTACAGGAATATAACTACTATAATACTGCTCCTATGTACAAGAATATAACTACTATAATACTGCCCCTATGTACAGGAATATAACTACTATAATACTGCCCCTATGTACAAGAATATAACTACTATAATACTGCCCTATGTACAAGAATATATCTACTATAATACTGCTCCTATGTACAAGAATATAACTATTATAATACTGCCCCTATGTACAAGAATATAACTACTATAATACTGCCCCCTATATACAAGAATATAACTATTATAATACTGCCCCCTATGTACAAGAATATAACTACTATAATACTGCCCCCTATATACAAGAATATAACTATTATAATACTGCTCCTATATACAAGAATATAACTACTATAATACTGCCCCTATGTACAAGAATATAACTACTATAATACTGCTCCTATGTACAAGACTATAACTACTATAATACTGCCCCTATGTACAAGAATATAACTACTATAATACTGCCCCTATGTACAAGAATATAACTACTATAATACTGCCCCTATGTACAGGAATATAACTACTATAATACTGCTCCTATGTACAAGACTATAACTACTATAATACTGCCCCTATGTACAAGAATATAACTACTATAATACTGCTCCCTGTGTACAAGACTATAACTACTATAATACTGCTCCCTGTGTACAAGACTATAACTACTATAATACTGCCCCTATGTACAAGACTATAACTACTATAATACTGCTCCTATGTACAAGACTATAACTACTATAATACTGCCCCTATGTACAAGAATATAACTACTATAATACTGCTCCTATGTACAAGAATATAACTACTATAATACTGCTCCTATGTACAAGAATATAACTTCTATAATACTGCTCCTATGTACAAGAATATGCCTACTATAATACTGCCCCTATGTACAAGAATATATCTACTATAATACTGCTCCTATGTACAAGAATATAACTACTATAATACTGCCCCTATGTACAAGAATATAACTACTATAATACTGCCCCTATGTACAAGAATATAACTACTATAATACTGCTCCTATGTACAAGAATATAACTACTATAATACTGCTCCTATGTACAGTAATATAACTACTATAATACTGCTCCTATGTACAGTAATATAACTACTATAATACTGCCCCTATGTACAAGAATATAACTACTATAATACTGCTCCTATGTACAAGAATATAACTACTATAATACTGCTCCCTATGTACAAGAATATAACTACTATAATACTGCCCCTATGTACAAGAATATAACTACTATAATACTGCTCCCTATGTACAAGAATATAACTACTATAATACTGCCCCTATGTACAAGAATATAACTACTATAATACTGCCCCTATGTACAAGAATATAACTACTATAATACTGCTCGTATGTACAAGAATATAACTACTATAATACTGCCCCTATGTACAAGAATATAACTACTATAATACTGCCCCCTATGTACAAGGATATAACTACTATAATACTGCTCCTATGTACAAGAATATAACTACTATAATACTGCCCCTATGTACAAGAATATAACTACTATAATACTGCTCCTATGTACAAGAATATAACTACTATAATACTGCCCCTATGTACAAGAATATAACTACTATAATACTGCTCCTATGTACAAGAATATAACTACTATAATACTGCCCCTATGTACAAGAATATAACAACTATAATGCTGCTCCTATGTACAAGAATATAACTACTATAATACTGCCCCCTATGTACAAGAATATAACTACTATAATACTGCCCGTGTACAAGAATATAACTACTATAATACTGCTCCTGTGTACAAGAATATAACTACTATAATACTGCCCCCTATGTACAAGAATATAACGACTATAATACTGCTCCTATGTACAAGAATATAACTACTATAATACTGCCCCCTATGTACAAGAATATAACTACTATAATACTGCCCCCTATGTACAAGAATATAACTACTATAATACTGCTCCTATGTACAAGAATATAACTACTATAATACTGCCCCCTATGTACAAGAATATAACTACTATAATACTGCTCCTATGTACAAGAATATAACTACTATAATACTGCTCCTATGTACAGTAATATAACTACTATAATACTGCCCCTATGTACAAGAATATAACTACTATAATACTGCTCCTATGTACAAGAATATAACTACTATAATACTGCTCCCTATGTACAAGAATATAACTACTATAATACTGCTCGTATGTACAAGAATATAACTACTATAATACTGCCCCTATGTACAAGAATATAACTACTATAATACTGCCCCCTATGTACAAGAATATAACTACTATAATACTGCTCCTATGTACAAGAATATAACTACTATAATACTGCCCCTATGTACAAGAATATAACTACTATAATACTGCTCCTATGTACAAGAATATAACTACTATAATACTGCCCCTATGTACAAGAATATAACTACTATAATACTGCCCCTGTGTACAAGAATATAACTACTATAATACTGCTCCCTATGTACAAGAATATAACTACTATAATACTGCTCGTATGTACAAGAATATAACTACTATAATACTGCCCCTATGTACAAGAATATAACTACTATAATACTGCTCCTATGTACAAGAATATAACAACTATAATGCTGCTCCTATGTACAAGAATATAACTACTATAATACTGCCCCTATGTACAAGAATATAACAACTATAATGCTGCTCCTATGTACAAGAATATAACTACTATAATACTGCTCCTATGTACAATAATATAACTACTATAATACTGCCCCTATGTACAAGAATATAACTACTATAATACTGCTCCTATGTACAAGAATATAACTACTATAATACTGCTCCTATGTACAAGAATATAACTACTATAATACTGCTCCTATGTACAAGAATATAACTACTATAATACTGCCCCCTATGTACAAGAATATAACTACTATAATACTGCCCCCTATGTACAAGAATATAACTACTATAATACTGCTCCTATGTACAAGAATATAACTACTATAATACTGCCCCCTATGTACAAGAATATAACTAATATAATACTGCTCCTATGTACAAGAATATAACTACTATAATACTGCTCCTATGTACAAGAATATAACTACTATAATACTGCTCCTATGTACAAGAATATAACTACTATAATACTGCCCCCTATGTACAAGAATATAACTACTATAATACTGCCCCCTATGTACAAGAATATAACTACTATAATACTGCTCCTATGTACAAGAATATAACTACTATAATACTGCTCCCTATGTACAAGAATATAACTACTATAATACTGCCCCCTATGTACAAGAATATAACTACTATAATACTGCTCCTATGTACAAGAATATAACTACTATAATACTGCTCCCTATGTACAAGAATATAACTACTATAATACTGCCCCCTATGTACAAGAATATAACTACTATAATACTGCTCCCTATGTACAAGAATATAACTACTATAATACTGCTCCTATATACAAGAATATAACTACTATAATACTGCCCCTATGTACAGGAATATAACTACTATAATACTGCCCCCTATGTACAAGAATATAACTACTATAATACTGCTCCTATGTACAAGAATATAACTACTATAATACTGCCCCTATGTACAAGAATATAACTACTATAATACTGCCCCTATGTACAAGAATATAACTACTATAATACTGCCCCTATATACAAGAATATAACTACTATAATACTGCCCCTATGTACAAGAATATAACTACTATAATACTGCTCCTATGTATAAGAATATAACTACTATAATACTGCCCCATGTCGTAGTCTGCTCCTGTAGATCTGTGCACAGCTGGGTTCTGTTGCTGGTGATAATACACCCTGGTGTTTGTAGATACCCGTCCTGTAGGGGGCAGTACAGGGCAGTATATTCGGTATCTCGGTGTGTTAGTGGATGTGGACGCCTCTCACCTGCTCCTGGGGTAATCCTGACTGTAGGATGCTGTGCACCGTGATGTTGATGTAGTTGTCGTAGTGTGGATGATTGGACGGAAGCTGATGGATTCTCAGGAGGACGGACGCGTTGCTTTCTTTCACCACGTCCAGCAGGTCGGTCAGCTTACATACGGACTGGTTCGCGGCCTCAGTCACTTCCACCAGGGAAAGAGAGCCGACTGTCCAGAAAGGGTCGGTCTAGACGTAAAGAAAAGTGTGGGAAAATCCACCTTAAACAGCGCCACATCTGTTCACTGGTTGTGTCTGGTATTGCAGCTCAGTTCCATTCAAATAAATGAAGAAAGAACAAACGTGGATACATTTCTAGAAGTAGTCAGACATGTTTTCTCCTCCTGATCAGCCATGAAATAACTTAAGAAGTTTAGAGGCAGAAAGTCACTTTACAAAATGTAAATTATCAGCTGCTGTACCGCAACTGGCCACAAGGTGGCAGCACAAGCATTTTCATTCATCTTAACACAATTGTAGTTTCTGTGTTTTCACTTTTCATCATTTTCCCCCCCAAGAGCCAGAGATGAATTTTCCATCAACACATGAAATTTTATTCTTATTTTTTGTGTAACGAGGGGAAGGTATAGGAGATTCACTTTTTGTATTGAAGAAATAAATTCACTTTTTGATGATATTCTAATGCTGTGAGAAGCACCTGTGTATATGTATGTATATATATGTATATATATATATATATATATATATATATATATATATATATATATATATATATATATATATTTTCATTCTCTTTTTTTAAGGGCGCGCCACGTTGATAGACTGACACTTACCTTTATGAACCAGTCTCCAGCATTCAGCCTCTCGAGGTCGGTCCAGTTGAACATGGCGGACAGGTGGGCCGAGAGCTCGGGGAAGACCTGGTTGACGTTTGTGGTCCGCCTCAGGGTGTCGTCGTGCATTATGAACGAAATCCCATCAGAACTGCAGAGACCAAAGGAATCCTTGAATAAAATGCTGAGAACGGGGCAGGACGGCCAGCAGGGGGCAGCACCACCCTCTTTAGACCATTGTGTAGCATTATTTGGGGCAGAGGCCGATACTGGGAGGCAAAAAAAAAAAAAAAAGGAACTGGTTTGTCATTTTTTTTTTTTTTTTTGGAGTCTGGAACAAGGATGTTTCGTTCCATTGGCAGCGAGTGGAGAAGCTGCAAATATTGAGGCTTCTCCCGGCTCATGTCTTACAATCTGTCTCACACTCAGTAATGGCTGCAGAACAGGCTGAGCGGGGGCCGGCCGCCCACATCGGGGCCCACGCTGCTCAGGCTCCTCGTCTCCATTCTCTAGAAACATATGCTGTTTGCAGGGTGCATGGGTGGCGCCCCCCATATCTCAGCGATGGGCATGTGCCACCCCATACCTCCCCGAGGAGTGCCCCCCCCCATAGCTCCCCGAGGAGTGCCCCCCATAGCTCCCCGAGGAGTGCGTGCCCCCAATAGCTCCCTGAGGAGTGCCCCCCCCATAGCTCCCCGAGGAGTGCCCCCCATAGCTCCCCGAGGAGTGCGTGCCCCCCAATCGCTCCCTGAGGAGTGCCCCCCCATAGCTCCCCGAGGAGTGCCCCCCATAGCTCCCCGAGGAGTGCGTGCCCCCCAATAGCTCCCTGAGGAGTGCCCCCCCATAGCTCCCCGAGGAGTGCCCCCCATAGCTCCCCGAGGAGTGCGTGCCCCCCAATAGCTCCCTGAGGAGTGCCCCCCCCATAGCTCCCCGAGGAGTGCCCCCCATAGCTCCCCGAGAAGCAGGTGCCCCCCAAGGAGCAAGCGTCCCTCCATAGCTCCCTGATGAGTGGGTGCCTCCCAATAGTTCCCCGATTAGTGGGTGCCTCCCCACCCCATAGCTCTCCGAGGATCAGGCGCCCTCCATAGCTCCCCGAGGAGCAGGTGCCCCCCATAGCTACCCAAGGAGCAGGTGCCCCCCATAACTCCCCAAGGAGCGGGTGCCCCCCCCCCCCCCATATCTCCCCGAGGATCAGGTGCTCCCATAACTTCCCCAGGAGCAGGTACCCCCTATAGCTACCCAAGGAGCAGGTGCCCCCCCATATCTCCCCGAGGAGCAGGTGCCCCCCCATATCTCCCCGAGGAGTGGGTGTCTCTCCTCTACCACTGCGGTGACCCGAGCGCACACTTTTCCCCCAGAAAATTAACTTTGGGAAAACTTTGCTTTACTTGTATCAAGTCTTATACTCCAGCTGCAACCAAAGCTGCATCCGATATTCTCCGATCTTAACACTCAGCCTTTTGTGGAGTTAGCGGATTTACCAGGAGCGCCTGTCGGCCCAGTGATGATAGATGTCAGAGTCTTCAAATGCAGCTCTGGATGTGACTAGAGCACAACCCATCGCGGGACGACACAGTGTCCACATTCTATGGAGGCAGCAGATAAGACGCCGTGAATGTCCGTCCTTACCTGACCGTGACATCCGCCTGCAGTCCGCGCGCCCCGAGCTCCAGCGCCTTTTTAAAAGACATTAAAGTGTTTTCTGGGGCAAGCTGAAAAACAAGAGAGGCAGCGGCATTAAAGGGGCGGTGACCCTGGTGTCACGGGGCAAACATCGCGCCCCAATGCCCCATATACAGCAGGAGCGGTTTACTCCATTACTCTGATTAGTTTATGGCGCCGTGCGGACTACTCGTCACAGTCATGTGGGTAATGATGGTGACTGGGGGGAGTTACATGCCTCGGGACCACCAGGGATAGGACCACAGCTGTAAACTCATGAATCAGATTCCATACCACATCACTGGACAACCATGGGTGGAGCACTAAACCAACAGGGACCACGTCCTTAACGAATGTACCATCACTGGACCACCAGGGATCAGGATCCATAACAACACTGGACCACCAGAGAACAAGATCTATACCACTGGACCACCAGGAATCAGGATCCCTAACAACAATGAACCACCAGAGAACAAGATCTATACCACTGGATCACCAGGGATCAGGATCCCTAACAACACTGGACCACCAGAGAACAAGATCTATACCACTGGACCACCAGGGATCAGGATCCATAACAACACTGGACCACCAGAGAACAAGATCTATACCACTGGACCACCAGGGATCAGGATCCATAACAACACTGGACCACCAGGTGGGTGCCAGATTATTGGAATTCTCTTTACTGGTGGGTGCCAGATTATTGGAATTCTCTTTACTGGTGGGTGCCAGATTATTGGAATTCTCTTTACTGGTGGGTGCCAGATTATTGGAATTCTCATTACTGGTGGGTGCCGGATTGTGGGATTTCTTATAATAGAAGAGTGGCTCCATCCCCCATTATGCACCTGTCCCCTAATAATCTTGTGTTCCCACCAGACACTGCGGGGGTCCCCCGGGGGCGTCCCACCAGACCCTGCGCCGCAGCACAGAGGATTTGAAGGATGCGATTATCATCGGATACAGGAGAACCCATGGGATGAGCTGCTCATGTGAATCCACCGGGGGGCGCTGTGCACACTGACAAGATGGGGCCGTACCCCGATGGCACCTCCTGTGCTCAGATCATCAATGCTGGGCTACATGAAATCCTGACATCGCTGTGCGAGGGGTTAAATTCAGGGGGCGCAGAAATGGCGGCTCCCTGCACAGATGAGCACGCTGTCAGCCATCGAAGGAGCGACACAGACTCTGAAATAACACCTCAAAAACGGAGCGACAGCGGCTCAGGGCCACTCACCAGCAGGGGGCGCCGAGATACTAAGCTTTACTGCTGAAAATGACTAGTATGCACAACTGCTGGGCAGCCTGTGCCACTACCGGACCACCAGGGATTAGATAATGTACCACTACCGGACCACCAGGGATTAGATAATGTACCACTACCGGACCACCAGAGATTAGATAATGTACCACTACCGGACCACCAGAGATTAGATAATGTACCACTACCGGACCACCAGGGATTAGATAATGTGCCACTACCGGACCACCAGGGATTAGATAATGTGCCACTACCGGACCACCAGGGATTAGATAACGTACCACTACCGGACCACCAGGGATTAGATAACGTGCCACTACCGGACCACCAGGGATTAGATAACGTGCCACTACCGGACCACCAGGGATTAGATAACGTGCCACTACCGGACCACCAGGGATTAGATAACGTGCCACTACCGGACCACCAGGGATTAGATAACGTGCCACTACCGGACCACCAGGGATTAGATAACGTGCCACTACCGGACCACCAGGGATTAGATAACGTGCCACTACCGGACCACCAGGGATTAGATAATGAGCCACTACCGGACCACCAGACATTAGATAATGTACCACTAACGGACCACCAGGGATTAGATAACGTGCCACTACCGGACCACCAGAGATTAGATAATGTGCCACTACCGGACCACCAGGGATTAGATAATGTACCACTACCGGACCACCAGGGATTAGATAATGTGCCACTACCGGACCACCAGGGATTAGATAATGTGCCACTACCGGACCACCAGGGATTAGATAATGTACCACTACCGGACCACCAGGGATTAGATAATGTGCCACTACCGGACCACCAGGGATTAGATAATGTACCACTACCGGACCACCAGGGATTAGATAATGTGCCACTACCGGACCACCAGGGATTAGATACTGCTGGGCCACCAGCACCTTGTTAGTCAAAGATGCATCAAGCAGTGTGACACTTGGGAACAGGCGGACAATCACACAGCTTGATCACCAGGGATCAGGATCTATATTAACACTGGACCACGAGGGACCAGGATTTATAATAACACCGGACCACCAGCGACCAGGATCTATATTAACACCGGACCACCAGTGACCAGGATCTATAGTAACAGCTTAAATCCAGGAACTATAATAACACCGGACCACCAGGGACCAGGATCTATAATAATACCGGACCACCAGGGACCAGGATCTATATTAACACCGGACCTCCAGGTACCAGGATCTATAGTAACAGCTTAAAACCAGGAACTATAATAACACCGGACCACCAGGGACCAGGATCTATAATAATACCGGACCACCAGGGACCAGGATCTATATTAACACCGGACCTCCAGGTACCAGGATCTATAGTAACAGCTTAAATCCAGGAACTATAATAACACCGGACCACCAGGGACCAGGATCTATAATAATACCGGACCACCAGGGACCAGGATCTATAATAACACCGGACCACCAGCGACCAGGATCTATAATAATACCGGACCACCAGGGACCAGGATCTATAATTACACCGGACCTCCAGGGACCAGGATCTATAATTACACCGGACCTCCAGGGACCAGGATCTATAATTACAACGGACCTCCAGGGACCAGGATCTATAATAACACCGGACCTCCAGGGACCAGGATCAATTATTACACTGGACCACCAGGGATCTGACTGTGTTACACGCACTGTTGGCCTTTCTGAACCACAATATTAGACCGTGCTGTATCACCATTGTGACACTGCAATATGAACCATGATGCCCCCAGTCACACACACATTACTGCACCGCTGATTACCATATATAACACCGCTATACTGCTCCAGACGGCAGATTACGGCACTGTGCAGCATTACGTACGGCGACTGGCCTTGCACAGCAGAGTATTAGGATTATAATCTACTCCCCTGCAATGTGATACTCCGATTAATCCGTTCCCCTCTGGGCTTCTGCACGCAGGTGATGGACAATGTGGCTGCAGTCATCACAGATGGGCACTGCCGGGCGCCCATCACATCTGTCTCTGCCAGGGGCCCACATGCCATTATTCTAATAGTCAGGATATAATCCGCTGCTCAGGATGATGGGTGCAGTTCTGATCATCGCCACTAGGTGGCGACATAATCTGCTGCAATAACCTATAACTCACTGGTGGAAATGTAGGGCTGGACTCCTCGCCTCGGTGTCCATGAAGGAAATGAAGACACATACTTCTCATAGCTGAAGATTTGCTGCATTCGCATCCAGTCTAGCAATGCTCTGTGAGCTAAACGTCAGCAGGCTGACAGATCAAGCTGTGTGAGCAAGAGATGCTCCAATAATAGGAGTATGTAGGGCCAGTAATCCGCTCCAGAGAGGAAATCTGTCAGCAGTCAGCGATACAGCGTCACCTGTACAACTAAATACAACCGGCAGAAATATCGGGCCTCTTACCATCGGCGCACCTCGATGGCCAATGATTGAAGGTTTGGGTCCCAGCAAATCCTTCTCCATGATACAAGGCGAAGAAATGGTCATTGGGACGAGATACAGTGCAATGACTACAGCCAAATAAGCCAGGATTAAACAGATCTGAAAAACTGGAGAGAGAAGAGGACAAAGATCAGGAATGCAGCAAAAAAGAGGCACAAATTCTGTACTGATTATCTATCCCCCCACCCCCAACTCCCACCATCCATAAAGATAAATGTAAAAATGTGTCTTCCTGTAGCCACCACTAGGGGGAGCTCCCTGTATACAGAGATACACGATAAGATCCTGTCTGCAGCCACCACTAGGGGGAGCTCCCTGTATACAGAGATACATGATAAGATCCTGTCTGCAGCCACCACTAGGGGGAGCTCCCTGTATACAGAGATACATGATAAGATTCTGTCTGCAGCCACCACTAGGGGGAGCTCCGTGTATACAGAGATACATGATAAGATCCTGTCTGCAGCCACCACTAGGGGGAGCTCCCTGTATACAGAGATACATGATAAGATCCTGTCTGCAGTCATCACTAGGGGGAGCTCCCTGTATACAGAGATACATGATAAGATCCTGTCTGCAGCCACCACTAGGGGGAGCTCCCTGTATACAGAGATACACGATAAGATCCTGTCTGCAGTCACCACTAGGGGGAGCTCCCTGTATACAGAGATACACGATAAGATCCTGTCTGCAGTCACCACTAGGGGGAGCTCCCTGTCTACAGAGATACACGATAAGATCCTGTCTGCAGTCACCACTAGGGGGAGCTCCCTGTATACAGAGATACACGATAAGATCCTGTCTGCAGCCACCACTAGGGGGAGTCCCCTGTACACAGAGATACACGATAAGATCCTGTCTGCAGTCACCACTAGGGGGAGCTCCCTGTATACAGAGATACACGATAAGATCCTGTCTGCAGTCACCACTAGGGGGAGCTCCCTGTATACAGAGATACACGATAAGATCCTGTCTGCAGTCACCACTAGGGGGAGCTCCCTGTACACAGAGATACACGATAAGATCCTGTCTGCAGCCACCACTAGGGGGAGCTCCCTGTATACAGAGATACATGATAAGATTCTGTCTGCAGCCACCACTAGGGGGAGCATCCTGTATACGGAGATACATGATAAGATCCTGTCTGCAGTCACCACTAGGGGGAGCTCCCTGTACACAGAGATACACGATAAGATCCTGTCTGCAGCCACCACTAGGGGGAGCTCCCTGTATACAGAGATACATGATAAGATCCTGTCTGCTGTCACCACTAGGGGGAGCTCCCTGTATACAGAGATACATGATAAGATCCTGTCTGCAGCCACCACTAGGGGGAGCTCCCTGTATACAGAGATACATGATAAGATTCTGTCTGCAGCCACCACTAGGGGGAGCATCCTGTATACGGAGATACATGATAAGATCCTGTCTGCAGTCACCACTAGGGGGAGCTCCCTGTATACAGAGATACATGATAAGATCCTGTCTGCAGCCACCACTAGGGGGAGCTCCCTGTATACAGAGATACATGATAAGATCCTGTCTGCAGCCACCACTAGGGGGAGCTCCCTGTATACAGAGATACATGATAAGATCCTGTCTGTAGCCACCACTAGGGGGAGCTCCGTGTATACAGAGATACATGATAAGATCCTGTCTGCAGCCACCACTAGGGGCAGCTCCCTGTATACAGAGATACATGATAAGATCCTGTCTGCAGTCACCACTAGGGGGAGCTCCCTGTATACAGAGATACATGATAAGATCCTGTCTGCAGCCACCACTAGGGGAGCTCCCTGTATACAGAGATACATGATAAGATCCTGTCTGCAGCCACCACTAGGGGGAGCTCCCTGTATACAGAGATACATGATAAGATCCTGTCTGCAGTCACCACTAGGGGGAGCTCCCTGTATACAGAGATACATGATACTATCCTGTCTGCAGCCACCACTAGGGGAGCTCCCTGTATACAGAGATACATGATAAGATCCTGTCTGCAGCCACCACTAGGGGAGCTCCCTGTATACAGAGATACATGATAAGATCCTGTCTGCAGCCACCACTAGGGGGAGCTCCCTGTATACAGAGATACATGATAAGATCCTGTCTGCAGCCACCACTAGGGGAGCTCCCTGTATACAGAGATACATGATAAGATCCTGTCTGCAGCCACCACTAGGGGAGCTCCCTGTATACAGAGATACATGATAAGATCCTGTCTGCAGCCACCACTAGGGGGAGCTCCCTGTATACAGAGATACATGATAAGATCCTGTCTGCAGTCACCACTAGGGGGAGCTCCCTGTATACAGAGATACATGATAAGATCCTGTCTGCAGCCACCACTAGGGGGAGCTCCCTGTATACAGAGATACATGATAAGATCCTGTCTGCAGCCACCACTAGGGGGAGCTCCCTGTATACAGAGATACATGATATGATCCTGTCTGCAGCCACCACTAGGGGGAGCTCCCTGTATACAGAGATACATGATAAGATCCTGTCTGCAGTCACCACTAGGGGGAGCTCCCTGTATACAGAGATACATGATAAGATTCTGTCTGCAGCCACCACTAGGGGGAGCTCCCTGTATACAGAGATACATGATAAGATCCTGTCTGCAGCCACCACTAGGGGGAGCTCCCTGTATACAGAGATACATGATAAGATCCTGTCTGCAGCCACCACTAGGGGGAGGTCCCTGTACATGGAATTGATACATAATACTCCAGTCACATCTAGAGCAGCACTTGACATGAGGCTGTTCTGTTAGTACATAACCTTGCTGTAGTTGCAGCGTTGGATATGACTGGAGTATATGAAGTTCCATACGAAATTGTAAACGTTCTTTCAGATATTGATTGGACAGGACTCACTGGCTTTTTCAGATCTTGCAAACTGGCCAGCAATGATCCAGGAGAGCAGCGTGATGGCGACCAACGCTCCTATGTGCAAAAACGGAGCCGTTGCCTAACAGACGAAAGGTAAAACGTGAATTAATTTGCCAAAATATCAGGTACACAATAAAGGTTACAAAAATGCACAAAATGGGTGCAGCTGTCTCCCATTGAGCCGATGCATTAAGGCCCATCCAAATCGTTATATATTTTAGTCCTTCGCTAAAAGATTACTAAATCCAATGTAAGGATTCAGCAAGGTTTTGTCTAATAAAAATTCTAAGCTTCACCCCCTTGAAATAACAATGCAGCTGTCCCTTTAAGATCAAGGGATCTTTCCCCTCCTAAAAATAACTAAGTTGCTTCTGGTAAATCAGGCTGTGCTGGGATCTGCTGCTGTGAGGGAGGCAGGAAGAGCTGGAGCATCCAGTGTACGGACACAGAACAGGAAGAAAAGTACCGTATTTTTCGGACTAAAAGACGCACTTTTTCCCCCCCCAAAAAAGGGGGGAAAATGGGGGGTGCGTCTAATAGTCGCAATGCAGTCTTACCGTGGCGGCACAGGTGCGGTGGCAGAGGTCCGGTGGCAGAGGTGCGGTGGCGGGGGTGTGGCGGCAGAGGAGGCGCAGTAAGCTGGGTCCCTTTCCCCGGTATGGTGATGCAGCAGGCCCGGTATGCAGCAGAGCCGGGTGAATCCTCTTGTTATCGGTGGTGGCGGCCATTTTCCGGAGGCCACGCGTGCACAGATGGAGCGCTCTGCTTCCCGGGGCTTCAGGAAAATGGCCGCCGCGATCTCCATCTGCGCACACGCGGCCTCCCGCGGCCATTTTCCTGAAGCCCCGGGAGCAGAGCGCTTCATCTGCACACGCGCGGCCTCAGGAAGATGGCCGCGCCCACCGATAACAAGAGGATTCACCCGGCTCTGCTGCATACCGGGCCTGCTGCATCACCATACCGGGCCTGCTGCATCACCATACCGGGGAAAGGGACCCCGCTTACTGCGCCTCCTCTGCCGCCACACCCCCGCCACCGCACCTCTGCCACCGGACCTCTGCCACCGCACCTCTGCCACCTAGGTAAGCCTGCATGGTAAGCCAGGGACCCCTCTCACGCCATACCTCTCACTGCACCTCCTGATTCCAGCACCTCCTGATCCCAGCACCTCCTCATCCCAGCACCTCCTCATCCCAGCACCTCCTCATCCCAGCACCTCCTCATCCCAGCACCTCCTCATCCCAGCACCTCCTCATCCCAGCACCTCCTCATCCCAGCACCTCCTCATCCCAGCACCTCCTCATCCCAGCACCTCCTCATCCCAGCACCTCCTCATCCCAGCACCTCCTCATCCCAGCACCTCCTCATCCCAGCACCTCCTCATCCCAGCACCTCCTCATCCCAGCACCTCCTCATCCCAGCACCTCCTCATCCCAGCACCTCCTCATCCCAGCACCTCCTCATCCCAGCACCTCCTCATCCCAGCACCTTCTCATCCCAGCACCTCCTGATCCCAGCACCTTCTCATCCCAGCACCTCCTCATCCCAGCACCTTCTCATCCCAGCACCTCCTCATCCCAGCATCACCCCACCTCTGCCGACACCTTGCCTCCTGTGACCCTGCTCTGCCACCGCCATCCCTCAGGTAAGATACTGTAAATTCGGACAATAAGACGGACCCCCATCTTATAAAAAAATCTTTTTTTCTGCAATTTTCACCCCAAATTTGGGGTGCGTCTTATGGTCCGGTGCGTCTTATAGTCCGAAAAATACGGTAAAAACAGGGAACAGAAACGGATTATTAAAGCCACCTGGAAGGATATTAACAGGACGTCCCATTCTTCGTCCCACATTTGTTCTACAGACGCCATGGCTACCACTGTGGCGATGAGTACAACGGCGAGGAAGCCCTGGAACCGGGAGGAAAAAAAAAAAAAGTTACAAAAGTTTTCAAAAGTTTAGAGGCAAGTCACCTTTACACTCTGCATGGACAGATTCCAGTCCTTTGGGGACCCAACATTACAAGTTACGGACACACATTTATTTTGACGGATATTCACGGACGACAAGACAAGTCCCTTTAAGAGTAATATCCCTTTAAGGATGACAGCTATTGTAGGGAGTACGAACATCACAGTTACTAATGAAGTATCAAAATGGCAGCAAAATGTTTTGGAAATTTCTATGCTAAAAAAATACCTTGTGCAGCCAGTGTAGATTCAACTGCTGTCCGACAGCGATGTGACATAGCGCCAATATCTGCAACGCAAAACACACGCGGTCAGCACTGTGCGCAGACTGCTGCTCCCTGGTGTCAGCCAAGTCAGGCTCTGCGGAGGGGGACCATAGTGTTCTTTTAAAAGGATGTGCAATGGAAAGTCCTCTTCGCATCAATTGAAATAAAAACTGCAGTTCCGCCCTCCCACCTGCTGGAGTGCTGTGTCATTTCTTAGAGGAGTGTAGTACCTTCCTGTGACCTATAGGAGTCCTGTTTCCCATGCAGCACGTTTATAGATGGAGAATTGTTGCGATAAGACAAATTTGCTAGTTATACTTCGTCAGCCCCCCATAAAATATTTTAGGGCATTATAATCACTTCCCACGGATCCACGTGAGGCACTAGTAGTACCGTGAATACCTCGACCTTCGTGTCACCCCGGAGCGCGCCCGGCGGTGGTGTTAAACAGCTGTCTCTGAAGAGCCATTATCCTATGAATATTTATAACTGCAGCTGATGGATCACTGGGACGAGGATTAATCCAGCAGCTGAGGACAACATAATGCAGAGTAATTGCAGGGCAGTACCGCCGGAGCCCAGGAATAGTGAGGTCTTAAAGGGACAGGCTGACATTAAAAAATATATATATCACATGACAATGAGTTACTTTAATTTGTGGACAGTCAGTCATTTATACTAAGACTTAGTAACATAGTAACATAGTAACATAGTTAGTAAGGCCGAAAAAAGACATTTGTCCATCCAGTTCAGCCTATATTCCATCATAATAAATCCCCAGATCTACGTCCTTCTACAGAACCTAATAATTGTATGATACAATATTGTTCTGCTCCAGGAAGACATCCAGGCCTCTCTTGAACCCCTCGACTGAGTTCGCCATCACCACCTCCTCAGGCAAGCAATTCCAGATTCTCACTGCCCTAACAGTAAAGAATCCTCTTCTATGTTGGTGGAAAAACCTTCTCTCCTCCAGACGCAAAGAATGCCCCCTTGTGCCCGTCACCTTCCTTGGTATAAACAGATCCTCAGCGAGATATTTGTATTGTCCCCTTATATACTTATACATGGTTATTAGATCGCCCCTCAGTCGTCTTTTTTCTAGACTAAATAATCCTAATTTCGCTAATCTATCTGGGTATTGTAGTTCTCCCATCCCCTTTATTAATTTTGTTGCCCTCCTTTGTACTCTCTCTAGTTCCATTATATCCTTCCTGAGCACCGGTGCCCAAAACTGGACACAGTACTCCATGTGCGGTCTAACTAGGGATTTGTACAGAGGCAGTATAATGCTCTCATCATGTGTATCCAGACCTCTTTTAATGCACCCCATGATCCTGTTTGCCTTGGCAGCTGCTGCCTGGCACTGGCTGCTCCAGGTAAGTTTATCATTAACTAGGATCCCCAAGTCCTTCTCCCTGTCAGATTTACCCAGTGGTTTCCCGTTCAGTGTGTAATGGTGATATTGATTCCCTCTTCCCATGTGTATAACCTTACATTTATCATTGTTAAACCTCATCTGCCACCTTTCAGCCCAAGTTTCCAACTTATCCAGATCCATCTGTAGCAGAATACTATCTTCTCTTGTATTAACTGCTTTACATAGTTTTGTATCATCTGCAAATATCGATATTTTACTGTGTAAACCTTCTACCAGATCATTAATGAATATGTTGAAGAGAACAGGTCCCAATACTGACCCCTGCGGTACCCCACTGGTCACAGCGACCCAGTTAGAGACTATACCATTTATAACCACCCTCTGCTTTCTATCACTAAGCCAGTTACTAACCCATTTACACACATTTTCCCCCAGACCAAGCATTCTCATTTTGTGTACCAACCTCTTGTGCGGCACGGTATCAAACGCTTTGGAAAAATCGAGATATACCACGTCCAATGACTCACCGTGGTCCAGTCTATAGCTTACCTCTTCATAAAAACTGATTAGATTGGTTTGACAGGAGCGATTTCTCATAAACCCATGCTGATATGGAGTTAAACAGTTATTCTCATTGAGATAATCCAGAATAACATCCCTCAGAAACCCTTCAAATATTTTACCAACAATAGAGGTTAGACTTACTGGCCTATAATTTCCAGGTTCACTTTTAGAGCCCTTTTTGAATATTGGCACCACATTTGCTATGCGCCAGTCCTGCGGAACAGACCCTGTCGCTATAGAGTCACTAAAAATAAGAAATAATGGTTTATCTATTACATTACTTAGTTCTCTTAGTACTCGTGGGTGTATGCCATCCGGACCCGGAGATTTATCTATTTTAATCTTATTTAGCCGGTTTCGCACCTCTTCTTGGGTTAGATTGGTGACCCTTAATATAGGGTTTTCATTGTTTCTTGGGATTTCACCTAGCATTTCATTTTCCACCGTGAATACCGTGGAGAAGAAGGTGTTTAATATGTTAGCTTTTTCCTCGTCATCTACAACCATTCTTTCCTCACTATTTTTTAAGGGGCCTACATTTTCAGTTTTTATTCTTTTACTATTGATATAGTTGAAGAACAGTTTGGGATTAGTTTTACTCTCCTTAGCAATGTGCTTCTCTGTTTCCTTTTTGGCAGCTTTAATTAGTTTTTTAGATAAAGTATTTTTCTCCCTATAGTTTTTTAGAGCTTCAATGGTGCCATCCTGCTTTAGTAGTGCAAATGCTTTCTTTTTACTGTTAATTGCCTGTCTTACTTCTTTGTTTAGCCACATTGGGTTTTTCCTATTTCTAGTCCTTTTATTCCCACAAGGTATAAACCGCTTACACTGCCTATTTAGGATGTTCTTAAACATTTCCCATTTATTATCTGTATTCTCATTTCTGAGGATATTGTCCCAGTCTACCAGATTAAGGGCATCTCTAAGCTGTTCAAACTTTGCCTTCCTAAAGTTCAATGTTTTTGTGACTCCCTGACAAGTCCCCCTAGTGAAAGACAGGTGAAACTGCACAATATTGTGGTCGCTATTTCCTAAATGCCCAACCACCTGCAGATTTGTTATTCTGTCAGGTCTATTAGATAGTATTAGGTCTAAAAGTGCTGCTCCTCTGGTTGGATTCTGCACCAATTGTGAAAGATAATTTTTCTTGGTTATTAGCAGAAACCTGTTGCCTTTATGGGTTTCACAGGTTTCTGTTTCCCAGTTAATATCCGGGTAGTTAAAGTCCCCCATAACCAGGACCTCATTATGGGTTGCAGCTTCATCTATCTGCTTTAGAAGTAGACTTTCCATGCTTTCTGTTATATTTGGGGGTTTGTAACAGACCCCAATGAGAATTTTGTTACCATTTTTCCCTCCATGAATTTCAACCCATATGGACTCGACATCCTCATTCCCTTCGCTAATATCCTCCCTTAAAGTGGACTTTAGACAAGACTTTACATAGAGACAAACCCCTCCTCCTCTCCGATTTTTACGATCCTTTCTAAACAGACTGTAACCCTGTAAGTTAACTGCCCAGTCATAGCTTTCATCTAACCATGTCTCGGTTATTCCCACTATGTCAAAGTTACCTGTAGATATTTCTGCTTCTAGTTCTTCCATCTTGTTTGTCAGGCTTCTGGCGTTTGCGAGCATGCAGTTTAGAGGATTTTGTTTTGTTCCAATCTCCTCACTGTGGATTGTTTTAGAAATGTTCTTACCTCCCTTCTGAGTATGTTTTCCTGGGTCGTCTTTGTTCGAGTCTAATGTTTTTCTTCCCGTCCCCTCTTCTTCTAGTTTAACGCCCTCCTGATGAGTGTAGCGAGTCTTCTGGCGAATGTGTGTTTCCCAGGTTTGTTGAGGTGTAGTCCGTCTCTGGCGAGGAGTCCATCATACCAGTAATTCACACCGTGGTCCAGGAATCCAAATCCTTGTTGTCTGCACCATCGTCTTAGCCAGTTGTTTGCATCAAGGATCCTGTTCCATCTCCTGGTGCCATGCCCGTCTACTGGAAGGATAGAAGAAAAAACTACCTGTGCATCCAGTTCCTTTACTTTCTTCCCAAACTCTTCAAAGTCCTTGCAGATTGTCGGTAGGTCCTTCCTTGCCGTGTCATTGGTGCCAACATGTATCAGAAGAAATGGGTGGACGTCCTTGGAGCTGAAGAGCTTTGGTATCCTATCGGTCACATCCTTGATCATCGCACCTGGAAGGCAGCATACTTCTCTTGCAGTTATGTCCGGTCTGCAGATGGCTGCTTCGGTGCCTCTCAGTAGTGAGTCTCCCACCACCACCACTCTTCGTTGCTTCTTGGCTGTACTTTTTGCTGTCACTTGTTGCTGTGTGCCCTTTTCTTTTTTGCTTGCTGGTATTGCTTCATTCTTAGGTGTGCCATCTTCATCCTCTACAAAGATTTGATATCGGTTCTTCAGTTGTGTGGTTGGTGATTTCTCCATGGACTTCTCTGGGTGCTCAATGTAATCTGTTGTTACTCTCTAGTATCTGCCAAACCAGGCTACTCGTCCTATGGAGCAGCCTAGCCATGACTTTATAAACTCCAGTCACATCAAAAGCTGCATTTAGGAATCTACTGGCATTATGCACTGTCGCAAGACTAAATCTGCACCCCAACAGGGTGGCATGATATTGACAAAGCATTATGGGAGCCTGCAGAATAGTCAATGCAGCTCTGGATGTAACTGTATAGGTTATTCTGTGTTTAGCGGAGGATAAGTGCGGTGACTGACTGCGTCTTACCAGGAGTACAGTGATATATGTGAAGGCAGCAGCAGTGGACACCAGGATAGGAATGGACCAGTCACTCCACCGCCCCGTCCTGTTATATAAAAACCTGGAAAACAAAAACATGACATCTGGTCAGGTGACCTAGAAATCCTCTGAACTCAACTCACCTAAAATGGATTTCTCCTAAGAAGAGCACAACCCTCACCTGTCACTGTTAGAGGGGCAACCTCAGCCAGTGGCACCGCCCTGGGAGCAACCTCAGCCGGTGGCACCGCCATGGGGGCAACCTCAGCCGGTGGCACCGCCATGGGGGCAACCTCAGCCTGTGGCACCGCCATGGGGCAAGCTCAGCCGGTGGCACCGCCATGGGGGCAAGCTCAGCCTCAGGATACTTTTGTTGACACTTGTTTTAAGGGAAATATTGGCAGCAAAGTTAACAAGACAATAGAAAACACCATAATCCTTAATAAAGATAGAAGGAAAAACTAGAGCCACAATAGGCACAGTGAAGGACACCATCTGTGGCAAGTCATTTGCAAGGACAGACATTTGGCTACGACAAATTGGGTCACACGTAACATACGTGGAGAGTAAAGATCTGCTGCTGCAAAATTAGAAATAGGTAGGTGGGAATTTTTTTTGTCCAGATTCTGCATATTGCAGATCTTCACCTTATAAACATACAGGTGAATATTCATAGCATTTTACAGCATTCATATTAGAGGAGTCCAAGTAAAAGGTGACGTACTGTCATTAACTAAGGTTATAACTCTATAAAAAACAGTTGCTTATAAATTAAGTTTCTGCCACTTTTCATGGGACACATCTACTATATAATTGTCTAAGGGTCACTTCCGTCTTTCTGTCCTTCTGTCTGTCTGTCACGGATATTCATTGGTCGCGGCAACTGTCTCTCATGGAAATCCAAGTCGCTGATTGGTTGTGGCAATGGTTGTGGGCGTTTTGCCACGACCAATCAGCGACGGGCACAGTCCGGCAGCAACATGGCCGCTCCTTCCTCCCCTCCAGTCAGCCCTCACACAGGGTTAATGCCAGCGTTACCGGACCGCGGTGTAACGCACTCCGTTACCGCTGCTATTAACCCTGTGTGTCCCCCGACTTTTTACTATTGATGCTGCGCGTATCACCCTCCGACGCACCGACGTCGTGCCCTGTCCTCGGCAGTGCAAGCGGCAGGTTCCGGTGCCAAGGATGCTATGCGAGAAGGACCTGCCATGACGTCAGGGTCATGTGACCCTCAATGTCATCACAGGTCCTGCGCTCATACCAACCCTGGGACCGGAAGCGGCCGCGTGATGGTGAGTATGTTTATTTTTTTATTTTACATCACTGGGCAATATATTACTTGACTGTGCAATATACTACATGGCTGGGCAATATACTATGTGACTGTGCAATATACTATATGGCTGGGCAATATACTACGTACGTGGCTGTGCTATATACTACATACTACGTGGCTGGGCAATATACTACGTACGTGGCTGTGCTATATACTACGTACGTGGCTGTGCTATATACTACATACTACGTGGCTGGGCAATATACTACGTGGCTGGGCAATATACTACGTTGCTGGGCAATATACTACGTGGCTGGGCAATATACTATGTACGTGGCTGTGCTATATACTACATACCACGTGGCTGGGCAATATACCACATGGCTGGGCAATATACTACGTGGCTGGGCAATATACTACGTACGTGGCTGTGCTATATACTACATACTACGTGGCTGGGCAATATACTATGTGGCTGGGCAATATACTACGTGGCTGGGCAATATACTACGTGCGTGGCTGGGCAATATATTGCGTGCGTGGCTGGGCAATATACTACATACTACGTGGCTGGGCAATATACCACGTGGCTGGGCAATATACTACATCACTGGGCAATATACTATGTGACTGGGAAATATACTACGTGACTGGGCAATATCCTACGTCACTGGGCAATATACTACGTGGCCGGGCAATATACTACGTGGCTGTGCTATATACTACGTGGACAAACATATTCTAGAATACCCGATGCGTTAGAATCGGGCCACCATCTAGTTTGAAATATTACTACAAACCAGTAATGGGTTTGATAGCATGCAGTACCAAACTTCACTACTGTTGCATGAAACAGAGGTGTTTTGTTTGTGTTTTTTTTTGTTTATTTTTTTTGAGCAGTGTAAAAAAACAAAAACAAAAAGGGAACACTAAAGTCCCACATCCTAGATATCACTTAATGAAATATTCCAGCTGTAAATGTTTATTCATTACATAGTGGAATGTGTTGAGAGCAATAAAACAGAAAAATGATCAACGTAAATCACAGCTAATATCCCACGGAGGTCTGGAGTTGGAATGATACTGAAAATCAAATTGGAAAATCAAATTGCAGGCTGACCCCACTTCAGTGGAAATGCCTCAAGACAAGGAAATGATGCTCAGTAGTGTGTGTGGCCTCCACGTGCCTGTATGATCTCCCTACAACGCCTGGACATGCTCCTGATGAGGCCTCCTGAGGGATGTCCTCCCAGACCTGGACTAAAACATCCACCAACCCCTGGACAGTCTGTGGTGCAACGGGACGTTGGTGGATGGTGCGAGACATGATGTTCCAGATGTGTTCAATCGGATTCAGGTCTGGGGAACGGGCGGGCCAGTCCATAGCTTCAATGCCTTCATCCTGCAGGAATTGCTGACACACTCCATCCACATGAGATCTGGCATTATCTTGCATTAGGAGGAACCCAGGGCCAACCGCCCCAGCATATGGTCTCACAAGGGGTCAGAGGATCTCATCTCGGTACCTAATAGCAGTCAGGCTACCTCTGGCGAGCACATGGAGGGCTGTGCGGCCCCCAAAGAAATGTCACCCCACACCATTACTGACCCACTGCCAAACCGGTCATGCTGAAGGATGTTGCAGGCAGCAGATCGCTCTCCACGGCGTCTCCAGACTGTCACATGTGCTCAGTGTGAACATGCTTTCATCTGTGAAGAGCACAGGGCGCCAGTGGCGAATTTGCCAATCCTGGTGTTCTGTGGCAAATGCCAAGCGTCCTGCACAATGTTGGGCTGTGAGCACAACCCCCATCTGTGGACATCGAACACTCAGACCATCCTTACGGAGTCGGTTTCTAACCATTTGTGCAGACACATGCACATTTGTGGCCTGCTGGAGGTCATTTTGCAGGGCTCTGGCAGTGCTCCTCCTGTTCCTCCTTGCACAAAGGCTGAGGTAGTGATCCTGCTGCTGGGTTGTTGCCCTCCTACGGCCCCCTCCACATCTCCTGGTGTACTGCCTGTCTCCTGGTAGCGCCTCCAGCCTCTGGACACTATGCTGACAACACAGCAAACCTTGCCACAGCTCGCATTGATGTGCCATCCCGGATGAGCTGCACTACCTGAGCCACTTGTGTGGGTTGTAGAGTCCGTCTCATGCAACCACAAGTGTGAAAGCACACAACCAACATTCAAAAGTGACCAAAACATCAGCCAGAAAGCATTGGTACTGAGATGTGGTCTGTGGTCCCCACCTGCAGAACCACTCCTTTATTGAGGGTGTCTTGATAATTGCCAATAATTTCCATCTGTTTTCTATTCCATTCGCACAACAGCATGTGAAATTGATTGTCAAACAGTGTTGCTTCCTAAGTGGACAGTTTGATTTACTTGGGCGTTATATTCTGTTGTTTAAGTGTCCCCTTTATTTTTTTAAGCAGTGTAGTTACCAATGCAACAGCCCCCCCAGCACTAATTCTGACAAGATTTAATCCAAAGCAAAAATAGTAAATAGTATTATCATGGAACCCTGTGTGATCAACACAAGATAAGATCTGCATGCTATTCTTTTTCCGAGAACTGAGAGTAATGGCCCTTTAAATTAATGTGAAGGTCACAATGGCTGTCCTGGTAAAGTCCACTGCCTTAACCTCAATAGATTAATGACACTTAAAGATGCTCTTATATTGCAGGGGAATGTGTTTAATCCGCCAGTATCCATGTTTATCAGGTCATTCTGTCTTTCTGCTTCTTAACCCTTTAAGTGGATTCTATGCTTTGCACACAGTGACGTATGTGCAATCAGCAAATCATCGCACAGCAGGAGCTGATCACATTCACAGACATAAGGAAGAAATAAGTCAAAGAAGTCAGGAATACGATCGGCTACATATTTCTACATCATGTGCTTGTCCAAAACCCAGCGCCCCATCACCAAGGAAATTATTATTATTATTATTATATTATTATTGCGCCATTTATTCCATAGCGCTTTACATGTGAGGAGGGGTATACAGAAATCAGGAAATCAAGTTATTTACTATAGGACAGAGAAAGCAGGACACTCAGGCTCTCTATGAGTGGGCGGAGGAAGCAGGACTCACATGCTCTTTATGAGTGGGCAGAGGAAGCAGGAGTCATAGGCTCTCTACCTGGGTGGAGGAAGCAGAACTCACAGGCTCTCTGAGTAGGCTGTGTAAGCAGGACTCACAGGCTCTCTCTATGAGTGGGCGGAGGAAGCAGGACTCGCAGGCTCTCTAGGCGTGGGTGGGGGAAGCACTCAGGCTTTCTCTACATGTGGGTGGAGAAAGCAGGTCTCAGGCTTTCTCTATGAGTCGATGAGGAATGCAGGACTCACAGGCTCTTTCTTTGAGTAGTTGAAGGAAGCAGGAGTCACAGGCTCTCTCTACATGTGGGTGGAAGAAGCAGGATTCACAGGCTTTCTGTACGAGTTGGTGGAGGAAGCAGGAGTCACAGGCTCTCTCTATGAGTAGGCAGAGTAAGCAGGACTCACGGGCTCTCTCTATGAATAGGCATTGTTTTCCAAATATTTTATTAACATTTTGAAATATTTGGAAAATTATGGTTTATTCTAGGTATGGTATTTACATACCTATTTTTCTCTTCCTCTCCCAGCACCTCTTCCTCACCCCTCCCTTCCTATTCCCTCCCCAATTTTCCTCAGATATGAAGCATATTACAATCTACTGAAAAATGCTTTGTTAAAGAATTTCAAAATGTTAATAAAATATATGAATAGGCATTGTAAACAGGACTCAGGCTCTCTATGAGTAGGCGGAGGAAGCCGGAGTCACAGGCTTTCTCTACATGTGGGAGGATGAAGCAGGCCTCAGGCTTTCTCTACCAGTGAATGGGGAAAGCAGGACTCACGTGCTTTCTCTATGAGTAGGCGGAGGAAGCAGGACTCACGTGCTTTCTCTATGAGTAGGCGGAGGAAGCAGGACTCACGTGCTTTCTCTATGAGTAGGCGGAGGAAGCAGGACTCACAGGCATTCTCTACATATGGGTGGATGAAGCAGGTCTAAGGCTTTCTCTAAGAGTGGATGGGGAAAGCAGGAGTCACAGGCTCTTTCTATGAGTAGGTGAAGGAAGCAGGAGTCACAGGCTTTCTCTATGTGTGGGCAGAGGAAGCAGTACTCAAGCTCTCTCTACGAGTAGGTGGAGGAAGCAGGAGTCACAGGCTCTCTGTAGGTGGAGGAAGCAGGAGTCACAGGATGCACAAATCTTTCACTAAAATTCACTACATGAAAATCTAGAACACTAGATATACCCGAAGTGAACCCCTTCCTCTTTATACTATGGTACCCTCAGACCGGAGACCTGACAGGCACTTTACCTATACATAGGAATGTTTCCAATTCCTAAAAGCACGGGATTTTTTAACCCCTTTACCCCCAAGGGTGGTTTGCACGTTAATGACCGGGCCAATTTTTACAATTCTGACCACTGTCCCTTTATGAGGTTATAACTCTGGAACGCTTCAACGGATCCCAGTGATTCTGACGTTGTTTTCTCGTGACATATTGTACTTCATGACAGTGGTAAAAATTCTTCGATAGTACCTGCGTTCATTTGTGAAAAAAACGGAAATTTGGCGAAAATTATGAAAATTTCGCAATTTTCCAACTTTGAATTTTTATGCAATTAAATCACAGAGATATGTCACACAAAATACTTAATAAGTAACATTTCCCACATGTCTACTTTACATCAGCACAATTTTGGAACCAAAATTTTTTTTTGTTAGGGAGTTATAAGGGTTAAAAGTTGACCAGCAATTTCTCATTTTTACAACACCATTTTTTTTTAGGGACTACATCTCATTTGAAGTCATTTTGAGGGGTCTATTGTTGTGAATTCTGTGGCAGAGTTCACTCCTGTGGTCACAAGTGGTACTGCAGCTTCTGAGTTTCCTCCCTCAGGTGATCTGGTGAGCTCATTAGCTTCTTCTCTACTTAACTCCACCTGATGCTTTGATCTATGCTTCCTGTCAATGTTTCAGTGTGGGACTTGTTTTTTCCCTGGATCATTCCTGTGGCCTGCTGCTCTGCAAAGCTAAGTTTTGCTTACCGTATATACTCGAGTATAAGCCGAGATTTTCAGCCCAAATTTTTGGGCTGAAAGTGCCCCCCTCGGCTTATACTCGAGTCACGGTAGCGGTGGGGTCGGCAGGTGAGGGGCTGAGGGCGCTGAGGTATACTTACCTAGTCCCAGCGATCCTCGCGCTGTCCCTGCCGTCCCACGGGCTTCGGCGCTGCAGTTTCTTCCTCTCTTCAGCGGTCACGTGGGACCGCTCATTACAGAAATGAATAAGCGGCTCCACCTCCCATAGGGGCGGAGCCGCTTATTCATTTCTCTAATCAGCGGTGCCGGTGACCGCTGATAGAGAAAGAAGCTGCGGCACCGAAGACAGGAGGGGACAGCGCGAGGATCGCCAGGACTAGGTGAGTATGTTATATTCACCTGTCCTCGTTCCAGCCGCCGGGCGCCGATCCATCTTCCCGGCCGGCGCCTCCATCTTCCCGGCGTCTCTGCTCTCTGACTGATCAGGCAGAGGGCGCGATGACGCATACAGTGTGCGCGGCGCCCTCTGCCTGATCAGTCAGAGCAGAGACGCCGGGAAGATGGAGGCGCCGGAACGAGACGCCGGGAGCTGCAATCAAGGGAGGTGAGTATGTGTTTTTTTTTCTTTATTGCGGCAGCGGCGGCACAAATTTATGTGGAACATCTATGGGGCACAGTGAACGGTGCAGAGCACCGTATAAGGCACAGCTAGGGGGCACAATGAACGGTGCAGAGCACCGTATATGGCACATCACAGCTATGGGGCACAGTGAACGGTGCAGAGCACCGTATATGGCACAGCACAGCTATGGGGCACAGTGAACGGTGCAGAGCACCGTATATGGCACAGCACAGCTATGGGGCACAGTGAACGGTGCAGAGCACCGTATATGGCACAGCACAGCTATGGGGCACAGTGAACGGTGCAGAGCACCGTATATGGCACAGCACAGCTATGGGGCACAGTGAACGGTGCAGAGCACCGTATATGGCACAGCACAGCTATGGGGCACAGTGAACGGTGCAGAGCACCGTATATGGCACAGCACAGCTATAGGGCACAGTGAACGGTGCAGAGCACCGTATATGGCACAGCACAGCTATGTATGGGGCACAGTGAACGGTGCAGAGCACCGTATATGGCACATCTATGGGGCACAATGAACGGTGCAGAGCACCGTATATGGCACAGCTAGGGGGCATAATGAACGGTGCAGAGCACTATATGGTTCACACCTATGGGGAAATATGAACGGTGCAGAGCACTATATGGCACAGCTATGGGGAAATAATGATCTATTTTTATTTTTGAAATTCACCGGTAAATGCTGCATTTCCACCCTAGGCTTATACTCGAGTCAATAAGTTTTCCCAGTTTTTTGTGGCAAAATTAGGGGGGTCGGCTTATACTCGGGTCGGCTTATACTCGAGTATATACGGTATGTTATTTTGTTGCTATTTTTCTGTCCAGCTTGCTTTATTGGTTTTTCTCGCCTGCTGGAAGCTCTGAGACGCAGAGGGACCACCTCCGTACTGTTAGTCGGTGCGGAGGGTCTTTTTGGTCCCCTCTGCGTGGTTTTTTATAGGTTTTTGTGCTGACCGCAAAGTTATCTTCCCTTTCCTCGTTCTGTTCAGCTAGTCGGGCCTCACTTTGCTAAATCTGTTTCATCTCTATGTTTGTGTTTTCATCTTACTCACAGTCATTATATGTGGGGGCTGCCTTTTCCTTTGGGGAATTTCTCTGAGGCAAGGTAGGCTTATTTTTCTATCTTCAGGATTAGCTAGTTTCTCAGGCTGTGACGAGGCTCCTAGGTTCTGTCAGGAGCGCTCCACGGCTACCTTTAGTGTGGTTTGATAGGCTTAGGGATTGCGGTCTGCAGAGTTCCCACGTCTCAGAGCTCGTTCTATTATTTTGGGTTATTGTCAGTTCACTGTATGTGCTCTGACCTCCATGTCCATTGTGATTCTGAATTGCCTTTCATAACAGTCTATATGATAGAAAATACCCAAGTGTGACACCATTCTAAAAACTGCACCCCTCATGGTGCTCAAAACCATATTCAAAAAGTTTATTAACCCTTCTGGTGCTTCACAGGAATTTTTGGAATCTTTAAATAAAAATGAACATTTAACTTTTTTTCACAAAAAATTTAATTCAGCTCCAATTTATTTTATTTTACCAAGGGTAAGAGGAGAAAATTGACCCCAAAAGTTGTTGTACAATTTGTCCTGAGTACACCGATACCCCATATGTGGGGGTAAACCACTGTTTGGGCGCATGACAGAGCTCGGAAGCGAAGGAGCGCCATTTGACTTTTCAATGCAAAATTGACTGGAATCGAGATGGGACACCATGTTGCGTTTGGAGAGCCACTGATGTGCCTAAACATTGAAACCCCCCACAAGTGACACCATTTTGGAAAGTAGACCCCCTAAGGAACTTATCTAGAGGTGTGGTGAGCACTTTGACCGACCAAGTGCTTCACAGAAGTTTATAATGCAGAACCGTAAAAATAAAAAATCATTTTTTCACAAAAATTATCTTTTTGCCCCCATTGTTTTATTTTCCCACGGGTAAGAGAAGAAATTGGACCCCAAAAGTTGTTGTCCTATTTGTCCTGAGTACGCTGATACCCCATATGTTGGGGTAAACCCCTGTTTGGGCACACGGGAGAGCTCGGAAGGGAAGGAGCACAGTTTTACTTTTTCAACGCAGAATTGGCTGGAATTGAGATCGGACGCCATGTCGTGTTTGGAGAGCCCCTGATGTTCCTAAACAGTGGAAACCCCCCAATTATAACTGAAAACCTAATCCAAACACACCCCTAACCCTAATCCCAACCCTATTCCCAACTGTAAATGTAATCGAAACCCTAACCCTAACTTTAGCCCCAACCCTAACTGTAGCCCCAGCCCTAACCCTAGCCCTAACCCTAACCCTAGCCCTGGGAAAATGGAAATAAATACATTTTTTTTTATTTTTCCCTAACTAAGGGGGTGATGAAGGGGGGTTTGATTTACTTTTATAGCGAGTTTTTTAGCGGATTTTTATGATCGGCAGCCGTCACACACAAAGACGCTTTTTATTGTAAAAAATATTTTTTGCGTTACCACATTTTGAGAGCTATAATTTTTCCATATTTTGGTCCACAGAGTCATGTGAGGTCTTGTTTCTTGCGGGACGAGTTGACGTTTTTATTGATGACATTTTCGTGCACGTGACATTTTTTGATCGCTTTTTATTCCGATTTTTGTGAGGAAGAATGACCAAAAAACAGCTATTCATGAATTTCTTTTGGGGGAGGCTTTTATACCGTTCTGCGTTTGGTAAAATTCATAAAGCAGTTTTCTTCTTCGGCTCAGTACGATTACAGCGATACCTCATTTATATCTTTTTTTATGTTTTGGCGCTTTTATACAATAAAAACTATTCTACAGAAAAAATTATTTTGGCATCGCTTTATTCTCAGGACTATAACTTTTTTATTTTTTTGCTGATGATGCTGTATGGCGGCTCGTTTTTTGCGGGACAAGATGACGTTTTCAGCGGTACCATGGTTATTTATATGTCTTTTTGATCGCGTGTTATTCCACTTTTTGTTCGGCGGTATGATAATAAAGCGTTTTTTGCCTCGTTTTTTTTTTTTTTCTTACGGTGTTTACTGAAGGGGTTAACTAGTGGGCCAGTTTTATGGGTTGGGTCGTTACGGACGCGGCAATACTAAATATGTGTACTTTTATTGTTTTGTTTATTTAGATGAAGAAATGTATTTATGGGAATAATATATATATATTTTTTTCATTATTTAGGAATATTTTTTTTTTATTTATTTATTTATTTATTTTTTTTTTATTATTTTTTTTTACACATTTGGAAATTTTTTTTTTTACTTTTTTATTTTGTCCCAGGGGGGGACATCACAGATCGGTGATCTGACAGTTTGCACAGCACTCCTGATAGTTACTAACATAGGACGAGCTCTGAGACGTGGGAACTCTGCTGACCGCAATCCCTAATCCTATCATACCACACTAGAGGTAGCCGTGGATTGCGCCTAACGCTCCCTATGCAACTCGGCACAGCCTGAGAAACTAGCTAGCCCTGAAGATAGAAAAATAAGCCTACCTTGCCTCAGAGAAATTCCCCAAAGGAAAAGGCAGCCCCCCACATATAATGACTGTGAGTTAAGATGAAAATACAAACACAGAGATGAAAGAGATTTTAGCAAAGTGAGGCCCGACTTACTGAATAGACTGAGGATAGTAAAGATAGCTTTGCGGTCAGCACAAAAACCTACAAACAACCACGCAGAGGGGCAAAAAGACCCTCCGCACCGACTAACGGTACGGAGGTGCTCCCTCTGCGTCTCAGAGCTTCCAGCAAGCAAGAAAAACCAATATAGCAAGCTGGACAGAAAATATAGCAAACAAAAGTAACACAAGCAAAACTTAGCTTATGCAGGGCAGACAGGCCACAAGAACGATCCATGAGAAAGCAAGACCAATACTGGAACATTGACTGGAGTGTTATGGCTGGCAATCAGGCAACACAGCGTGCAGTAATCAGCGCACATACAGAGATCTGGCAATAACCAAAAACAATAGGACGAGCTCTGAGACGTGGAATCTCTGTAGACTGCAGTACCTGATCTATCCTCACACAACTATAAGCAGCAGTGGATTGCGCCTATAACTACCTATGCAACTCGGCACTGCCTGAGGAGCTGACTAGCCTGAAGATAGAAATACAAGCCTGACTTACCTCAGAGAAATACCCCAAAGGAATAGGCAGCCCCCCACATATAATGACTGTTAGCAAGATGAAAAGACAAACGTAGGAATGAAATAGATCCAGCAAAGTGAGGCCCGATATTCTAGACAGAGCGAGGATAGCAAAGAGAACTATGCAGTCTACAAAAAACCCTAAAACGAAAACCACGCAAAGGGGCAAAAAGACCCACCGTGCCGAACTAACAGCACGGCGGTGCACCCCTTTGCTTCGCAGAGCTTCCAGCAAAAGTTAATAGCAAGCTGGACAGAAAAAACAGAAAACAAACTAGAAGCACTTATCTAGCAGAGCAGCAGGCCCAAGGAAAGATGCAGTAGCTCAGATCCAACACTGGAACATTGACAAGGAGCAAGGAAGACAGACTCAGGTGGAGCTAAATAGCAAGGCAGCCAACGAGCTCACCAAAACACCTGAGGGAGGAAGCCCAGAGACTGCAATACCACTTGTGACCACAGAAGTGAACTCAGCCACAAAATTCACAACAGTACCCCCCCCTTGAGGAGGGGTCACCGAACCCTCACCAGAACCCCCAGGCCGACCAGGATGAGCCACATGAAAGGCACGAACAAGATCTGGGGCATGGATATCAGAGGCAAAAACCCAGGAATTATCTTCCTGAGCATAACCCTTCCATTTGACCAGATACTGGAGTTTCCGTCTAGAGACACGAGAATCCAAAATCTTCTCCACAATATACTCCAATTCCCCCTCCACCAAAACAGGGGCAGGAGGCTCCACAGATGGAACCATAGGTGCCACGTATCTCCTCAACAACGACCTATGGAATACATTATGTATGGAAAAGGAGTCTGGGAGGGTCAGACGAAAAGACACCGGATTGAGAATCTCAGAAATCCTATACGGACCAATAAAACGAGGTTTAAATTTAGGAGAGGAAACCTTCATAGGAATATGACGAGAAGATAACCAAACCAGATCCCCAACACGAAGTCGGGGTCCCACACGGCGTCTGCGATTAGCGAAAAGCTGAGCCTTCTCCTGGGACAAGGTCAAATTGTCCACCACCTGAGTCCAGATCTGCTGCAACCTGTCCACCACAGAATCCACACCAGGACAGTCCGAAGACTCAACCTGTCCTGAAGAGAAACGAGGATGGAACCCAGAATTGCAGAAAAATGGAGAGACCAAGGTAGCCGAGCTGGCCCGATTATTAAGGGCGAACTCAGCCAACGGCAAAAATGACACCCAATCATCCTGGTCAGCGGAAACAAAACATCTCAGATATGTTTCCAAGGTCTGATTGGTTCGTTCGGTCTGGCCATTAGTCTGAGGATGGAAGGCCGAGGAGAAAGATAGGTCAATGCCCATCCTACCACAAAAGGCTCGCCAGAACCTCGAGACAAACTGGGAACCTCTGTCAGAAACAATATTCTCAGGAATGCCATGTAAACGAACCACATGCTGGAAGAACAAAGGCACCAAAACAGAGGAGGAAGGCAATTTAGCCAAGGGCACCAGATGGACCATTTTAGAAAAGCGATCACAGACCACCCAAATGACCGACATTTTTTGAGAAACGGGAAGGTCAGAAATGAAATCCATCGAAATATGTGTCCAAGGCCTCTTCGGGACCGGCAAGGGCAAAAGCAACCCACTGGCACGTGAACAGCAGGGCTTAGCCCTAGCACAAATTCCACAGGACTGCACAAAAGCACGCACATCCTGTGACAGAGATGGCCACCAGAAGGATCTAGCAACCAACTCCCTGGTACCAAAGATTCCTGGATGACCGGCCAGCACCGAACAATGAAGTTCAGAGATAACTTTACTAGTCCACCTATCAGGGACGAACAGTTTCTCGGCCGGACAACGATCAGGTTTATTAGCCTGAAATTTCTGCAACACTCTCCGCAAATCAGGGGAGAAGGCAGACACAATGACTCCTTCCTTGAGGATACTCGCCGGCTCAGATAGCCCCGGAGAGTCGGGAACAAAACTCCTAGACAGAGCATCCGCCTTCACATTTTTAGAGCCCGGAAGGTATGAAATCACAAAATCAAAACGAGCAAAAAATAACGACCAACGGGCCTGTCTAGGATTCAAGCGCTTGGCAGACTCAAGATAAGTAAGGTTCTTATGATCAGTCAAAACCACCACGCGATGCTTAGCACCCTCAAGCCAATGACGCCACTCCTCGAATGCCCACTTCATGGCCAGCAACTCTCGGTTGCCCACATCATAATTACGCTCAGCAGCAGAAAATTTCCTGGAAAAGAAAGCACATGGTTTGAACACTGAGCAACCAGAACCTCTCTGTGACAAAACCGCCCCTGCACCAATCTCAGAAGCATCAACCTCGACCTGGAACGGAAGAGAAACATCAGGTTGACACAACACAGGGGCACAGCAAAAACGACGCTTCAACTCCTGAAAAGCTTCCACGGCAGCAGAAGACCAATTAACCAAATCAGCACCCTTCTTGGTCAAATCGGTCAATGGTCTGGCAATGCTAGAAAAATTACAGATGAAGCGACGATAAAAATTAGCAAAGCCCAGGAATTTCTGCAGACTTTTTAGAGATGTCGGCTGAGTCCAATCCTGGATGGCCTGAACCTTAACCGGATCCATCTCGATAGTAGAAGGGGAAAAGATGAACCCCAAAAATGAAACTTTCTGCACACCGAAGAGACACTTTGATCCCTTCACGAACAAGGAATTAGCACGCAGTACCTGGAAAACCATTCTGACTTGCTTCACATGAGACTCCCAATCATCTGAGAAGATCAAAATGTCATCCAAGTAAACAATCAAGAATTTATCCAGATACTCACGGAAAATGTCATGCATAAAAGACTGAAAAACAGATGGAGCATTGGCAAGTCCGAACGGCATCACCAGATACTCAAAATGACCCTCGGGCGTATTAAATGCCGTTTTCCATTCATCTCCCTGCCTGATTCTCACCAGATTATACGCACCACGAAGATCTATCTTGGTGAACCAACTAGCCCCCTTAATCCGAGCAAACAAGTCAGAAATCAATGGCAAGGGATACTGAAACTTAACAGTGATCTTATTAAGAAGGCGGTAATCAATACACGGTCTTAGCGAACCATCCTTCTTGGCTACAAAAAAGAACCCTGCTCCCAATGGTGACGAAGATGGGCGAATATGTCCCTTCTCCAGGGACTCCTTCACATAACTGCGCATAGCGGTGTGTTCAGGTACGGACAAATTAAATAAACGACCCTTAGGGAATTTACTACCAGGAATCAAATCGATAGCACAATCACAATTCCTATGCGGAGGTAGGGCATCAGACTTGGACTCTTCAAATACATCCTGAAAGTCCGACAAGAACTCTGGGATGTCAGAAGGAATGGATGACGAAATAGACAAAAATGGAACATCACCATGTACTCCCTGACAACCCCAGCTGGTTACCGACATAGAGTTCCAATCCAATACTGGATTATGGGTTTGTAGCCATGGCAACCCCAACACGACCACATCATGCAAATTATGCAGTACCAGAAAGCGAATAACTTCCTGATGTGCAGGAGCCATGCACATGGTCAGCTGGGCCCAGTACTGAGGCTTATTCTTGGCCAAAGGTGTAGCATCAATTCCTCTCAACGGAATAGGACACCGCAAAGGCTCCAAGAAAAATCCACAACGTTTAGCATAATCCAAATCCATCAGATTCAGGGCAGCGCCTGAATCCACAAATGCCATGACAGAATACGATGACAAAGAGCACATTAAGGTAATGGACAAAAGGAATTTGGACTGTACAGTACCAATAACGGCAGAGCTATCGAACCGCCTAGTGCGTTTAGGACAATTAGAAATAGCATGAGTAGAATCACCACAATAGAAACACAGTCTGTTCAGACGTCTGTGTTCTTGCCGTTCTACTTTAGTCATAGTCCTGTCGCACTGCATAGGCTCAGGTTTACTCTCAGACAATACCGCCAGATGGTGCACAGATTTACGCTCGCGCAAGCGACGACCGATCTGAATGGCCAAGGACATAGACTCATTCAAACCAGCAGGCATAGGAAATCCCACCATTACATCCTTAAGAGCTTCAGAGAGACCCTTTCTGAACAAAGCCGCTAGTGCAGATTCATTCCACAGAGTGAGTACTGACCACTTTCTAAATTTCTGACAATATACTTCTACATCATCCTGACCCTGGCATAAAGCCAGCAGATTTTTCTCAGCCTGATCCACTGAATTAGGCTCATCGTAAAGCAATCCCAGCGCCTGGAAAAATGCATCAACATTACTCAATGCAGAATCTCCTGGTGCAAGAGAAAACGCCCAGTCCTGTGGGTCGCCGCGCAAAAAAGAAATAATAATCAAAACCTGTTGAATAGGATTACCAGAAGAATGAGGTTTCAAGGCCAAAAATAGCTTACAATTATTTCTGAAGCTCAGGAACTTAGTTCTGTCACCAAAAAACAAATCAGGAATCGGAATTCTTGGTTCTAGCATCGATTTCTGATCAATAGTATCTTGAATCTTTTGTACATTTACAACGAGATTATCCATTGAGGAGCACAGAGCCTGAATATCCATGTCCACAGCTGTGTCCTGAAGCACTCTAATGTCTAGGGGAAAAAAAAGACTGAAGACAGAGCTAAGAAAAAAAAATGATGTCAGGATTTCTTTTTTCCCTCTATTGGGAATCATTGGTGTGGCTCCTTGTACTGTTATGGCTGGCAATCAGGCAACACAGCGTGCAGTAATCAGCGCACATACAGAGATCTGGCAATAACCAAAAACAATAGGACGAGCTCTGAGACGTGGAATCTCTGTAGACTGCAGTACCTGATCTATCCTCACACAACTATAAGCAGCAGTGGATTGCGCCTATAACTACCTATGCAACTCGGCACTGCCTGAGGAGCTGACTAGCCTGAAGATAGAAATACAAGCCTGACTTACCTCAGAGAAATACCCCAAAGGAATAGGCAGCCCCCCACATATAATGACTGTTAGCAAGATGAAAAGACAAACGTAGGAATGAAATAGATCCAGCAAAGTGAGGCCCGATATTCTAGACAGAGCGAGGATAGCAAAGAGAACTATGCAGTCTACAAAAAACCCTAAAACGAAAACCACGCAAAGGGGCAAAAAGACCCACCGTGCCGAACTAACAGCACGGCGGTGCACCCCTTTGCTTCTCAGAGCTTCCAGCAAAAGTTAATAGCAAGCTGGACAGAAAAAACAGAAAACAAACTAGAAGCACTTATCTAGCAGAGCAGCAGGCCCAAGGAAAGATGCAGTAGCTCAGATCCAACACTGGAACATTGACAAGGAGCAAGGAAGACAGACTCAGGTGGAGCTAAATAGCAAGGCAGCCAACGAGCTCACCAAAACACCTGAGGGAGGAAGCCCAGAGACTGCAATACCACTTGTGACCACAGAAGTGAACTCAGCCACAGAATTCACAACACTGGAGGCCAGGAACAAAGAACTAGGTGGAGTTAAATAGAGCAGCACCTAACGACTTAACCTCGTCACCTGAGGAAGGAAACTCAGAAGCCGCAGTACCACTCTCATCCACCAAAGGAAGCTCATAGACAGAACCAGCCGAAGTACCACTCATGACCACAGGAGGGAGCTTGACCACAGAATTCACAACAGTACCCCCCCCCCCCTTGAGGAGGGGTCACCGAACCCTCACCAGAGCCCCCAGGCCGACCAGGATGAGCCAAATGAAAGGCACGAACCAGATCGGCAGCATGAACATCAGAGGCAAAGACCCAGGAATTATCTTCCTGACCATAACCCTTCCACTTAACCAGATACTGGAGTTTCCGTCTCGAAATACGAGAATCCAAAATCTTCTCCACTATATACTCCAACTCCCCCTCAACCAAAACCGGGGCAGGAGGATCAACGGATGGAACCACAGGTACCACGTTTCTCCGCAACAATGACCTATGGAATACGTTATGGATGGAAAAAGAAGCTGGAAGGGTCAAACGAAAAGACACAGGATTAAGAACCTCAGAAATCCTATATGGATCAATGAAACGAGGCTTAAACTTAGGAGAGGAAATTTTCATAGGAATATAACGAGATGACAACCAAACCAAATCCCCAACACGAAGTCGGGGACCCACACAGCGCCTGCGGTTAGCGAAACGTTGAGCCTTCTCCTGAGACAATGTCAAATTGTCCACCACATGAGTCCAAATCTGCTGCAACCTATCCACCACAGTATCCACACCAGGACAGTCAGAAGACTCAACCTGCCCTGAAGAGAAACGAGGATGGAAACCAGAATTGCAGAAAAACGGCGAAACCAAAGTAGCCGAGCTGGCCCGATTATTAAGGGCGAACTCAGCCAAAGGCAAAAAGGACACCCAATCATCCTGATCGGCAGAAACAAAACATCTCAGATATGTCTCCAAGGTCTGATTGGTTCGTTCGGTCTGGCCATTTGTCTGAGGATGGAAAGCCGAGGAAAAAGACAAATCAATGCCCATCCTAGCACAAAAGGCTCGCCAAAACCTCGAAACAAACTGGGAACCTCTGTCAGAAACGATGTTCTCCGGAATGCCATGTAAACGGACCACATGCTGGAAGAACAATGGCACCAAATCAGAGGAGGAAGGCAATTTAGACAAGGGTACCAAATGGACCATCTTAGAGAAGCGATCACAAACAACCCAAATGACCGACATTTTTTGAGAGACGGGAAGATCCGAAATAAAATCCATAGAGATATGTGTCCAGGGCCTCTTCGGGACTGGCAAGGGCAAAAGCAACCCACTGGCACAAGAACAGCAGGGCTTAGCCCGAGCACAAATCCCACAGGACTGCACAAACGAACGCACATCCCGCGACAGAGACGGCCACCAAAAGGATCTAGCTACCAAATCTCTGGTACCAAAGATTCCAGGATGACCAGCCAACACCGAACAATGAACCTCAGAGATAACTCTACTCGTCCATTTATCAGGGACAAACAGTTTCTCCGCTGGGCAACGGTCAGGTCTATTAGCCTGAAATTTTTGCAGCACCCGCCGCAAATCAGGGGAGATGGCAGACAAAATTACCCCCTCTTTAAGAATACCCGCCGGCTCAGACAAACTCGGAGAGTCGGGCACAAAACTCCTAGACAGGGCATCTGCCTTCACATTTTTAGAGCCCGGAAGGTACAAAACCACAAAGTCAAAACGGGAGAAAAACAGCGACCAACGAGCCTGTCTAGGATTCAACCGTTTGGCAGACTCGAGATAAGTCAAGTTCTTGTGATCAGTCAAGACCACCACGCGATGCTTAGCTCCTTCAAACCAATGACGCCACTCCTCGAATGCCCACTTCATGGCCAGCAACTCTCGATTGCCAACATCATAATTACGCTCAGCAGGCGAAAACTTCCTGGAAAAGAAAGCACATGGTTTCATCACTGAGCAATCAGAACCTCTCTGCGACAAAACAGCCCCTGCTCCAATCTCAGAAGCATCAACCTCGACCTGGAACGGGAGCGAAACATCTGGTTAGCACAACACAGGGGCAGAAGAAAAACGACGCTTCAACTCTTGAAAAGCTTCCACAGCAGCAGAAGACCAATTGACCACATCAGCACCCTTCTTGGTTAACTCAGGCAACGGTTTAGCAATACTAGAAAAATTATTGATGAAGCGACAATAAAAATTAGCAAAGCCCAGGAACTTTTGCAGACTCTTCAGAGATGTCGGCTGAGTCCAATCAGAAATGGCCTGAACTTTAACAGGGTCCATCTCGATAGTAGAAGGGGAAAAAATGAACCCCAAAAATGAAACCTTCTGAACACAAAAGAGACACTTTGACCCCTTCACAAACAAAGAATTCGCACGCAGAACCTGGAACACCATTCTGACCTGCTTCACGTGAGACTCCCAATCAAACGAGAAGACCAAAATATCATCCAAGTATACAATCAGGAATTTATCCAGGTACTCTCGGAAGATGTCATGCATAAAGGACTGAAACACTGATGGAGCATTAGAAAGCCCGAATGGCAAAACCAGGTACTCAAAATGGCCCTCGGGCGTATTAAATGCTGTTTTCCATTCATCGCCCTGTTTAATACGCACAAGATTATACGCACCACGAAGATCTATCTTGGTGAACCAACTAGCCCCCTTAATCCGAGCAAACAAATCAGACAGCAGCGGCAAGGGGTACTGAAATTTGACTGTGATTTTATTTAGAAGGCGGTAATCAATACAAGGTCTCAGCGAACCATCCTTCTTGGCCACAAAAAAGGGTTATGGACTTGTAGCCATGGCAACCCCAACACGACCACATCATGCAGATTATGCAACACCAAAAAGCGAATATCCTCCTGATGCGCAGGAGCCATGCACATGGTCAGCTGGGTCCAGTACTGAGGCTTATTCTTGGCCAAAGGCGTAGCATCAATTCCTCTCAATGGAATAGGATACTGCAAGGGCTCCAAGAAAAACCCACAGCGCCTAGCATACTCCAAGTCCATCAAATTCAGGGCAGCGCCTGAATCCACAAATGCCATGACAGAATAGGATGACAAAGAGCAGATCAAAGTAACGGACAAAAGAAATTTTGACTGTACCGTACCAATGGTGGCAGACCTAGCGAACCGCTTAGTGCGCTTAGGACAATCGGAGATAGCATGAGTGGAATCACCACAGTAAAAACACAGCCCATTCTGACGTCTGTGTTCTTGCCTTTCAGCTCTGGTCAAAGTCCTATCGCACTGCATAGGCTCAGGTCCATGCTCAGATAATACCGCCAAATGGTGCACAGTTTTACGCTCACGCAAGCGTCGACCGATCTGAATGGCCAAAGACATAGACTCATTCAGACCAGCAGGCATAGGAAATCCCATGACATCCTTAAGGGCTTCAGAGAGACCTTTTCTGAAAATTGCTGCCAGCGCACATTCATTCCATTGAGTGAGCACAGACCACTTCCTAAACTTCTGACAATATATCTCTACCTCATCCTGACCCTGAGACAGAGCCAGCAAATTTTTCTCTGCCTGATCCACTGAATTAGGTTCCTCATACAGCAATCCGAGCGCCAGAAAAAACGCATCAATATTACATAATGCCGGATCTCCTGGCGCAAGGGAAAATGCCCAGTCTTGAGGGTCGCCACGTAATAAAGAAATAATGATCTTAACTTGTTGAACTGGGTCACCAGAGGAGCGGGGTTTCAAGGCCAGAAACAGTTTACAATTATTCTTAAAACTCAGAAACTTAGCTCTATCTCCAGAAAACAAATCAGGAATAGGAATTCTTGGCTCTAACATAGAATTCTCAACCACAAAGTCTTGAATATTTTGTACTCTTGCAGTGAGATGATCCACACAAGAAGACAGATCTTTAATGTCCATCACTACACCTGTGTCCTGAACCACCCAAATGTCTAGGGGAAAAGAAAGACAAAACACAGTATAGAGAAAAAAAAATGGTCTCAGAACTTCTCTTTTCCCTCTATTGAGAAGCATTAGTACTTTGGGCCTCCAGTACTGTTATGAACAGGTGATTCAGAACCACAATGGACCTAGTGGTTAAGAGCACACAAAGTGACCTGATAGTTACTAACATAGGACGAGCTCTGAGACGTGGGAACTCTGCTGACCGCAATCCCTAATCCTATCATACCACACTAGAGGTAGCCGTGGATTGCGCCTAATGCTCCCTATGCAACTCGGCACAGCCTGAGAAACTAGCTAGCCCTGAAGATAGAAAAATAAGCCTACCTTGCCTCAGAGAAATTCCCCAAAGGAAAAGGCAGCCCCCCGCATATAATGACTGTGAGTTAAGATGAAAATACAAACACAGAGATGAAAGAGATTTTAGCAAAGTGAGGCCCGACTTACTGAATAGACCGAGGATAGTAAAGATAGCTTTGCGGTCAGCACAAAAACCTACAAACAACCACGCAGAGGGGCAAAAAGACCCTCCGCACCGACTAACGGTACGGAGGTGCTCCCTCTGCGTCTCAGAGCTTCCAGCAAGCATTGACTGGAGGCCAGGAACAAAGAACTAGGTGGAGTTAAATAGAGCAGCACCTAACGACTTAACCTGGTCACCTGAGGAAGGGAACTCAGAAGCCGCAGCCCCACTCACATCCACCAGAGGAAGCTCATAGACAGAACCAGCCAAAGTACCACTCATGACCACAGGAGGGAGCTTGACCACAGAATTCACAACATGCAGGCTTCACAGTGCCTGCTCTGAGCAGGCTCTGTGAAGCCACCTCCCTCCCTGCAGGACCTGGATCCGCGGCCATCTTGGATCCGGGGCTGGAGCAGGCAGGGAGGGAGGTAAGACCCTCGCAGCAACGCGATCACATCGCGTTGCTGCGGGGGGCTCAGGGAAGCCCGCAGGGAGCCCCCTCCCTGCGGGAAGCTTCCCTATACCGCCGGCACATCGTGATCATCTTTGATCGCGGTGTGCCAGGGGTTAATGTGCCGGGGGCGGTCCGTGACCGCTCCTGGCAGATAGTGCCGGATGTCAGCTGAGCGCTGCCGATCGCATATGACGTACTATCCCGTCGGTGGTCATAGGGGCCCACCCCACCTCGACGGGATAGTACATCTAATGTCAGAAAGGGGTTAACTAGTAAACAAGTAAAATGTTGAAGATTTATCAATCATCTAATATATAAAGCTGAATGTGTGTGTGTGTGTGTGTGTGTGTGTATGTATGTCCGGGATTGGCATCTGTACCATCGCAGCTACAGCCACAAAATTTTGCACAGTCACACGTCTGGACCCCGAGAGCGTCATAGGCTATATTGTGAGGCGAAATTTTAACCCCGCGCGTTCCAATTCACCAAACAATTTTGCCCCTATCTACATAATGGGGAAAAAGTGAAAGGAAAAGTGTTGGAGGCGTCGCAGCTACAGCCACACGTCTGGACCCCGAGAGCGTCATAGGCTATATTGTGAGGTGAAATTTTAAACCCGCGCTTTCCAATTCACCAAACAATTTTGACTTTATCTACATAATGGGGAAAAGTGAAAGGAAAAGTGTTGGAGGCAAATTGACAGCTGCCAGATGTGAACAAGGGGGACTTGAAGAATGAGAGCAATGGCGCCAAAGAGTATATACCGTACAGTTGCTAAGGTGGGGCCCCGACATGGGATACTCACCACACATAGGAATATGAACACACACACAAAATGTGCTTGAACACATATCACCCTCAGCACACATTTCACCACACATACACCAACCTCGCCACATAAAAGTCGAAACACAAAAGTCGCCGCTCAAAACTCGCCACGCGCAAAACTCGCCACATGCAAAAACTAGGCTCACGCAAAACTCGCCACAAGTGCAAAACTCACCTCATGGAAAACTCGCCACACGCAAAACTTGCACACGCAGAAAAATTGCCACATGCACAAAAGTTGCAACACATGCAAAAGTTGCCTCACACAAAACTTGCACATACTCAAAAGGTACTACACATAAAACTCACCACGCGCAAAACTCGCCATGCGCAAAACTTGCTGCACACAACTTGCTACACTAACCTGTCACATGCAACTCGACACACAAAAAGTTGCTACACGCATGTTGCCACACAAAACTCATCTCACAAAAGTCGCTACTTGCATGTCGCCACACACAACTCAACACACACAACTTGACAAACGAAACTCGCCCTAAAACACACACAAGTTTGGTATTATCCTTCAAAAATAAAAATCTGATTAATAAGCAGACAAACTACAAGAGCAATAAATGTACCATATAGGAAATACAACAGCTGTCAGTCACATGACCTGTCTATTATGTGTATGTGTGAGCTAATATATACTGCCAGGGGGGAGGGCTTCCTGTTGGCTGGGGATTTATCAGGCTGCCAATTTAGCTTACAAATACTGATGTAAAAATACTGACCAAATAACGTGTGAATGTGGCCTAATACAGGAGGAGATGACACACAAGTATACACTATATACAGGAGAGATGGCACACAGGTATATACTATATACAGGAGGAGATGACACAGATATATACTATATACAGGAGGAGATGACACAGATATATACTATATACAGGAGGAGATGACATATAGGTATATACTATATACAGGAGCAGATGACCTACAGGTATATACTATATACAGGAGGAGATGACACACAGGTATATACTATAAACAGGAGCAGATGACCTACAGGTATATACTATATACAGGAGGAGATGACATACAGGTATATACTATATATAGAAGGAGAAGACATACAGGTATATACTATATATAGGAGGAGATGACATACAGGTATATACTATATATAGGGGAGATGACATACAGGTATATACTATATACAGGGGAGATGACAGCAGGTATATACTATATACAGGGGAGATGACAAACATGTATATACTGAGGTGAAAATGAGAGGTGTGAGGTGAAAATGAAAAGGTGTGAGTGCAAAATGAGAGGAGTGAGGGAAAATAGTGGTGTGATCGGAAAATGTGAGGTCGAAATGACAAGTGTTAGGGGGAATGAGAGGAGTGAGGGAGAAAATGAGAGGTGTGAGGGAGAAAATGAGAGATGTGAGGGGGAAAATGAAAGATGTGATTGGGAAAATGAGAGGCATGCTGGGAAAATAAGAGAAGTGAGGTGCTATAACTAACCACAGATATTTACTATGCCCAGGCAACGCCGGGCTCTTCAGCTAGTTTAAAATAAAAATGGTCTTTGTTGATGACAATCAACATGAGACAGACAAACTATTATTTCTTGAGAGAATTCCATCATGTCTTTGACCCACTCCATGTATCTGGCGGTATAGCAATGTCCTGACATCTCATAACTCCCCCAGCACGTTCGTCACGCTACAAAAATGCTGATGTTACACCCGGCCTTAATATTCAGCAACTCATCCATCTTCATCACTGCTACAAGGCGAGAGGCACAACACCGACATCACAGCTCAATCCATCTCCAGAGACTAAACGCCAATAACAGGAAACCACTAAATCATCGCACTTATAAAGTCAGCAGCCGATCTGATAAACTGAGCCCAAAATATTCACTCCAACTGTAATACTAAAACCTGTGTACAAGAATCCTGGAAAGTTAGAGTCGGAATGGACCTCACAGCGTCCAACCCCTGCTCAATGCAGGATTCACTAAATCATCCCAGACAGATGTCTGTCCAGCATCTGTTTGAAGACTTCCATTGAAGGAGAACTCACCACCTCTCGTGGCCGCCTGTTCCACTCACTGATCACCCTCACTGTCACAAAGGTTTTTCTAATATCTAATCTGTATCTTCTATCTTTCAGTTTTATTCCATTGCTTCTCGTGTTTCCATGTGCAAATTAGAATAATGATGATCCCTCTACACTGTGACAGCCCTTCAGATATTTGTAGACAGCTATTAAGTCTGCTCTTAGCCTTCTTTTTTGCAAGCTAAACATACCCAGATCCTTTAACCGTTCCTCGTAGGACATACTTTGCAGTCCGCTGACCATCCCGGTAGCTCTTCTCTGAACTTGCTCCAGTTTTTCAAAGTCTTTTTTTTTTTTAAATGTGGTGGGCAGAACTGGACACAGTATTCCAGATGAGGCCTGACCAAGGAGGAGTAGAGGTGGATAATTACTTCACGTGATCTAGACTCTATGCCTCTTAATACATCCTAGAACTATGTTTGACTTTTTTTTGCTGCTGCATCACACCGTGGACTCATGTGCAGTCTGTGATCTATTAGAATACCACTTTTTCACACGTGCTGTTGCTTAGTTCTATACTTCCCATTCTGTAGATATAATTTTTGTTTTTCTTACCCAGAAGAGGAATCTTGCATTTCTTCCAGTTAGATACCGTTCTATTAGTCGCTGCCCATTGTTCAAGCTTCTCTAGATTCTTCTGAATTGTCTTCTCTAGTGGTCGTTATCCCTCCTACCTTTGCATTGTCTGTAAATTTTATTAGTTCACCTTCAGTTCCCTTATCTAGACCATTTATAGAAATGTTGAATAACACTGGAGCCAGGACAGAGCCTTACGGTATCCCACTTGAAACAGTCCTCCAACTGGATGTGAAACCATTTATCACCCCGAGTACAATCCCTGAGCCAGTTATGAATCCACCTAACTGTAGCCTTGTCAATCCTATATTTAATCATTTATTCAATAATGATAGTATGAGATACTTTATCAAATGTGCTTTGCTGAAGTCGAGAAATACTATATCTACCGCATTTCCCTGATCCATCCAGTCAGTGATTCTGTCATAGAAGAAAATTAGATTAGTCTGGCAAGACTTGTTTGCTACAAACCAATGCTGGCTCTGGTTAACTGTATTCTTATCTAATTACTTACATACAGGCTGTTTAATAATTTGCGCAAATATCTTTACTGGTATAGAAGTAAGGCTCACTGGCCTGTAATTTCCAGGCTCCATCTTCTTTACTTTTTTGAAGATAGGAACAACATTTGCCCTTCTCCAATCTTATCTTCTGGAACTTCTCCTGCTCTCCGACAATTTTCAAAGATTCTGGTAAGTGGTTCTACAATTTCCTCTGCTAACTCTTTCAGTATCCTAGAATATACCGTAATTCACCTGGACCAAGAAATGTAAATTATCTAAGTTCCCTCACCATCTCTCATATTTATGGATAGTGTGGATTCTTTTATTCCTTCGATGGCACCGTGAAAATCAGTTGATGTTACATTTGCTTTCTTAGTGAACATACACGCAAAACAGGAATTTTTCCACTCTACTCAAAATCATTTTTGACCACTCCACCTTTTTCATCCTGTAAAAATCCTATACCATCTTTTACTTTTCCATCGCGTTTGGCAAACCCCCAAAATCCTTTTTTTGCTGCTTTTGGTCTCCGTTGCAAGCCTCACTTCATTACTGGCTTTAGCTACTCTAACTCTTGTCCTGCATTCCCAGCAGACAACATTATATTCTTCTTTAAATATGCCCCCTCTTTCCATTTCATATACATTTCTTTTTTCCTTTTTATCAAGTGATTAGTACGGTGTTCATCCATCCTGGTCTCTCGAAATGCTTACAATCCTTTTCGGGATTGCTACCGATTGCAGTGAGAATTTTTTTTGCAAACTCTCCCAAACATAATTACTATAATACTGCCCCTATATACAAGAATATAACTACTATAATACTGCTCCTATGTACAAGAATATACAGTAACTACTATAATACTGCCCCTATGTACAAGAATATAACTACTATAATACTGCTCCTATGTACAGAATATAACTACTATAATACTGCCCCCTATGTGCAAGAATATAACTACTATAATACTGCTCTTATATACAAGAATATCACTACTATAATACTATGTACTAGGTACAAAAATATAACTACTATAATACTGCTCCTATGTACAAGAATATAACTACTGTAATACTGCCCCCCATGTACAAGAATATAATTATTATAATACTGCTCCCTATGAACAAGAATATAACTACTATAATACTGCCCCTATGTACAAGAATATAACTACTATAATACTGCCCCTATGTACTAGAATATAACTACTATAATACTGCTCCTATGTACAAGAATATAACTACTATAATACTGCCCCTATATACAAGAATATAACTACTATAATACTGCCCCCATGTACAAGAATATAACTACTATAATACTGCTCCTATGTACAAGAATATAACTACTATAATACTGCCCCTATGTACAAGAATATAATTATTATAATACTGCTCCTATGTACAAGAATATAACTACTATAATACTGCTCCTATGTACAAGAATATAACTACTATAATACTGCTCCTATGTACAAGAATATAACTACTATAATACTGCCCCTATGTACTAGAATATAACTACTATAATACTGCCCCCATGTACAAGAATATAACTACTATAATACTGCCCCTATGTACAAGAATATAACTACTATAATACTGCCCCCTATGTACAAGAATATAACTACTACAATACTGCCCCCATGTACAAGAATATAACTACTATAATACTGCCCCCATGTACAAGAATATAACTACTATAATACTGCCCCTATGTTCAAGAATATAACTACTAATATACTGCTCCTATGTACAAGAATATAACTACTATAATACTGCCCCTATGTACAAGAATATAACTACTATAATACTGCCCCCTATGTACAAGAATATAACTACTATAATACTGCTCCTATGTACAAGAATATAACTACTATAATACTGCCCCCCATGTGCAAGAATATAACTACTATAATACTGCTCTTATATACAAGAATATCACTACTATAATACTGCTCCCATGTACAAGAATATAACTACTATAATACTGTTCCTATGTACAAGAATATAACTACTATAATACTGCCCCCATGTACAAGAATATAACTACTATAATACTGCCCCTATGTACAAGAATATAACTACTATAATACTGCCCCCATGTACAAGAATATAACTACTATAATACTGCCCCCATGTACAAGAATATAACTACTATAATACTGCCCCTATGTTCAAGAATATAACTACTATTATACTGCTCCTATGTACAAGAATATAACTACTATAATACTGCCCCTATGTACAAGAATATAACTACTATAATACTGCCCCCTATGTACAAGAATATAACTACTATAATACTGCTCCTATGTACAAGAATATAACTACTAAAATACTGCTCCTATGTACAAGAATATAACTACTATAATACTGCCCCTATGTACAAGAATATAACTACTATAATACTGCCCCTATATACAAGAATATAACTACTATAATACTGCTCATATGTACAAGAATATAACTACTATAATACTGCCCCTATGTACAAGAATATAACTACTATAATACTGCCCCCTATGTGCAAGAATATAACTACTATAATACTGCTCTTATATACAAGAATATCACTACTATAATACTATGTACAAAAATATAACTACTATAATACTGCTCCTATGTACAAGAATATAACTACTATAATACTGCCCCTATGTACAAGAATATAACTACTATAATACTGCCCCTATGTACTAGAATATAACTACTATAATACTGCTCCTATGTACAAGAATATAACTACTATAATACTGCCCCTATATACAAGAATATAACTACTATAATACTGCCCCCATGTACAAGAATATAACTACTATAATACTGCTCCTATGTACAAGAATAGAACTACTATAATACTGCCCCCTATGTACAAGAATATAACTACTATAATACTGCTCATATGTACAAGAATATAACTACTATAATACTGCCCCCTATGTACAAGAATATAACTACTATAATACTGCTCCTATGTACAAGAATATAACTACTATAATACTGCTCCTATGTACAAGAATATAACTACTATAATACTGCCCCTATGTACAAGAATATAACTACTATAATACTGCCCCTATATACAAGAATATAACTACTATAATACTGCTCCTATGTACAAGAATATAACTACTATAATACTGTCCCTATGTACAAGAATATAACTACTATAATACTGCCCCCTATGTGCAAGAATATAACTACTATAATACTGCTCTTATATACAAGAATATCACTACTATAATACTATGTACTAGGTACAAAAATATAACTACTATAATACTGCTCCTATGTACAAGAATATAACTACTATAATACTGCTCCTATGTACAAGAATATAACTACTATAATACTGCCCCCATGTACAAGAATATAACTACTATAATACTGCCCCTATGTACAAGAATATAACTACTATAATACTGCCCCCTATGTACAAGAATATAACTACTATAATACTGCTCCTATGTACAAGAATATAACTACTATAATACTGCCCCTATGTACATGTCCTATGACGCCTTTCTCTATGGAGGGAATCTGACAGATACTCACCAATTAAACTCATTGTAGTCGTTGTGAACTTCCCACCAGAAGTAGAACCATGTGAGAGTGAGGAAGAAGGTGAATGTGAGGATCATAAACCATAAAAGCTCCCACTGTGGATAAAGAGAGGAGTAAGGATGAGGATGATGGCAGATGAGTACAATATATGACTGATCATTACATGTAATGGACATTTCCAGTTTTATTTAAATGAAAACTTCTACATCTTTCTAATACACTTTGCATTTACATTTTTCTCCATTTTGCCTGATTGTTTACAGCTGAAGACCTCGTGACAATTACTCTGATACACTGAAGTGAATCTTTCTGCAGGTTGAGGATTACGGAAAAGAAAAGAGAAAAAATTGGCAACGTTTTTGGATTTAAGATTTTTAAGAAATCAAATTTCATCCATATCATAATCATCCAGTAGCTGCACATAGTGGAGCCTTCAGAGGGTTAATCATTTCAGGGTCATTATTCTGACAGCCGGAATGTGAAATATTTTAGGATTTAACATTCTGTCTCTGTCCTGTGCTCGGAGATATCCATCTTTTTTTTGGCCAGGACTTCATTAAAGATAAGAAGCCAAGGCTGTCCGTGGAAAATAACCGAACTTACACCCCGACCTTCACATACACACGGTACAGAAGTTAAAGGGGAACTCTTGGTTATCGGTTAGAGAAAGGTCTTTGAACCACTTCTCCAGCAAATATTCATACCTGAGGCTGCAATCAATAAGTTTGTACATACAGATAAACTTCAAGCTAGACAGACCAATAAGAAGGTGCTATGGAGCCCACCTCTAGGGGGAGCTCCCGGTATACAGAGATACATGATAAGATCCTGTCTGTAGTCACCACTAGGGGGAGCTCCCTGTATACAGAGATACATGATAAGATCCTGTCTGCAGCCACCACTAGGGGGAGCTCCCTGTATACAGAGATGCATGATAAGATCCTTTCTGCAGTCACCACGAGGGGGAGCTCCCTGTATACAGAGATACATGATAAGATCCTGTCTGCAGTCACCACTAGGGGGAGCTCCCTGTATACAGAGATACATGATAAGATCCTGTCTGCAGTCACCACTAGGGGGAGCTCCCTGTACACAGAGATACATGATAAGATCCTGTCTGCAGCCACCACTAGGAGGAGCTCTCTGTATACAGAGATACATGATAAGATCCTGTCTGCAGCCACCACTAGGGGGAGCTCCCTGTATACAGAGATACATGATAAGATCCTGTCTGCAGCCACCACTAGGGGGAGCTCCCTGTACACAGAGATACATGATAAGATCCTGTCTGCAGTCACCACTAGGGGGAGCTCCCGGTATACAGAGATACATGATAAGATCCTGTCTGCAGTCACCACTAGGGGGAGCTCTCTGTATACAGAGATGCATGATAAGATCCTGTCTGCAGTCACCACTAGGGGGAGCTCCCTGTATACAGAGATACATGATAAGATCCTTTCTGCAGTCACCACTAGGGGGAGCTCTCTGTATACAGAGATGCATGATAAGATCCTGTCTGCAGTCACCACTAGGGGGAGCTCCCTGTATACAGAGATACATGATAAGATCCTTTCTGCAGTCACCACTAGGGGGAGCTCTCTGTATACAGAGATGCATGATAAGATCCTGTCTGCAGTCACCACTAGGGGGAGCTCCCGGTATACAGAGATACATGATAAGATTCTGTCTGCAGTCACCACTAGGGGGAGCTCCCTGTATACAGAGATACATGATAAGATCCTTTCTGCAGTCACCACTAGGAGGAGCTCCCTGTATACAGAGATACATGATAAGATCCTGTCTGCAGCCACCACTAAGGGGAGCTCCCGGTATACAGAGATACATGATAAGATTCTGTCTGCAGTCACCACTAGGGGGAGCTCCCTGTATAGAGAGATACATGATAAGATTCTGTCTGCAGTCACCACTAGGGGGAGCTCCCTGTATACAGAGATACATGATAAGATTCTGTCTGCAGTCACCACTAGGGGGAGCTCCCTGTATACAGAGATACATGATAAGATCCTGTCTGCAGCCACCACTAGGGGGAGCTCCCTGTACACAGAGATACATGATAAGATCCTGTCTGCAGTCACCACTCGGGGGAGCTCCCTGTATACAGAGATACATGATAAGATCCTGTCTGCAGCCACCAATAGGGGGAGCTCCCTGTATAGAGAGATACATGATAAGATCCTGTCTGCAGTCACCACTAGGGGGAGCTCCCTGTATACAGAGATACATGATAAGATCCTGTCTGCAGCCACCACTAGGGGGAGCTCCCTGTATACAGAGATACATGATAAGATCCTGTCTGCAGTCACCACTAGGGGGAGCTCCCTGTATAGAGAGATACATGATAAGATCCTGTCTTCAGCCACCACTAGGGGGAGCTCCCTGTATACAGAGATACATGATAAGATCCTGTCTGCGGCCACCACTAGAGGGAGCTTCCTGTATACAGAGATACATGATAAGATCCTGTCTGCAGCCACCACTAGGGGGAGCTCCCGGTATACAGAGATACATAAGATCCTGTCTGCAGTCACCACTAGGGGGAGCTCCCTGTCTACATAGATACATGATAAGATCCTGTCTACAGCCACCACTAGGGGGAGCTCCCGGTATACAGAGATACATAAGATCCTGTCTGCAGTCACCACTAGGGGGAGCTCCCTGTCTACATAGATACATGATAAGATCCTGTCTGCAGCCACCACTAGGGGGAGCTCCCTGTATACAGAGATACATAAGATCCTGTCTGCAGTCACCACTAGGGGGAGCTCCCTGTCTACATAGATACATGATAAGATCCTGTCTGCAGCCACCACTAGGGGGGCTCCCTGTATAAAGAGATACATAAGATCCTGTCTGCAGCCACCACTAGGGGGAGCTCCCTGTCTACATAGATACATGATAAGATTCTGTCTGCAGCCACCACTAGGGGGAGCTCCCTGTATACAGAGATACATGATAAGATTCTGTCTGCAGCCACCACTAGGGGGAGCTCCCTGTATACAGAGATACATGATAAGATTCTGTCTGCAGCAACCACTAGGGAGAGCTCCCTGTCTACAGAGATACATGATAAGATCCTGTCTGCAGTCACCACTAGGGGGAGCCCCCTGTATACACAGATACATGATAAGATCCTGTGTGCAGCCACCACTATGGGGAGCTACCTGTATACAGAGATACATGATAACATCCTGTCTGCAGCCACCACTAGGGGGAGCTCCCTGTATACAGAGATACATGATAAGATCCTGTCTGCAGCCACCACTAGGGGGAGCTCCCTGTATACAGAGATACATGATAAGATCCTGTCTGTAGCCACCACTAGGGGGCGCTCCCTGTATACAGAGATACATGATAAGATCCTGTCTGCAGCCACCACTAGGGGGAGCTCCCTGTATACAGAGATACATGATAAGATACTGTCTGCAGCCACCACTAGGGGGAGCTCCCTGTATACAGAGATACATGATAAGATCCTGTCTGCAGTCACCACTAGGGGGAGCTCCCTGTATACAGACATACATAAGATCCTGTCTTCAGCCACCACTAGGGGGAGCTCCCTGTATACAGAGATACATGATAAGATTCTGTCTGCAGCCACCACTAGGGGGAGCTCCCTGTATACAGAGATACATGATAAGATCCTGTCTGCAGTCACCACTAGGGGGAGCTCCTTGTATACACAGATACATGATAAGATCCTGTGTGCAGCCACCACTAGGGGGAGCTACCTGTATACAGATACATGATAAGATCCTGTCTGCAGCCACCACTAGGGGGAGCTCCCTGTATACAGAGATACATGATAAGATCCTGTCTGCAGTCACCACTAGGGGGAGCTCCCTGTATACAGACATACATAAGATCCTGTCTTCAGCCACCACTAGGGGGAGCTCCCTGTATACAGAGATACATGATAAGATTCTGTCTGCAGCCACCACTAGGGGGAGCTCCCTGTATACAGAGATACATGATAAGATCCTGTCTGCAGTCACCACTAGGGGGAGCTCCCTGTATACACAGATACATGATAAGATCCTGTGTGCAGCCACCACTAGGGGGAGCTACCTGTATACAGATACATGATAAGATCCTGTCTGCAGCCACCACTAGGGGGAGCTCGCTGTATACAGAGATACATGATAAGATCCTGTCTGTAGCCACCACTAGGGGGCGCTCCCTGTATACAGAGATACATGATAACATCATGTCTGCAGCCACCACTAGGGGGAGCTCCCTGTATACAGAGATACATGATAAGATCCTGTCTGCAGCCACCATTAGGGGGAGCTCCCTGTATACAGAGATGCATGATAAGATCCTGTCTGCAGTCACCACTAGGGGGAGCTCCCGGTATACAGAGATACATGATAAGATTCTGTCTGAAGTCACCACTAGGGGGAGCTCCCTGTATACAGAGATACATGATAAGATCCTTTCTGCAGTCACCACTAGGAGGAGCTCCCTGTATACAGAGATACATGATAAGATCCTGTCTGCAGCCACCACTAGGGGGAGCTCCCTGTATACAGAGATACATGATAAGATTCTGTCTGCAGTCACCACTAGGGGGATCTCCCTGTATAGAGAGATACATGATAAGATTCTGTCTGCAGTCACCACTAGGGGGAGCTCCCTGTATACAGAGATACATGATAAGATTCTGTCTGCAGCCACCACTAGGGGGAGCTCCCTGTACACAGAGATACATGATAAGATCCTGTCTGCAGTCACCACTCGGGGGAGCTCCCTGTATACAGAGATACATGATAAGATCCTGTCTGCAGCCACCAATAGGGGGAGCTCCCTGTATAGAGAGATACATGATAAGATCCTGTCTGCAGTCACCACTAGGGGGAGCTCCCTGTATACAGAGATACATGATAAGATCCTGTCTGCAGCCACCACTAGGGGGAGCTCCCTGTATACAGAGATACATGATAAGATCCTGTCTGCAGTCACCACTAGGGGGAGCTCCCTGTATAGAGAGATACATGATAAGATCCTGTCTTCAGCCACCACTAGGGGGAGCTCCCTGTATACAGAGATACATGATAAGATCCTGTCTGCGGCCACCACTAGAGGGAGCTTCCTGTATACAGAGATACATGATAAGATCCTGTCTGCAGTCACCACTAGGGGGAGCTCCCTGTATACAGAGATACATGATAAGATCCTGTCTGCAGCCACCACTAGGGGGAGCTCCCTGTCTACATAGATACATGATAAGATTCTGTCTGCAGCCACCACTAGGGGGAGCTCCCTGTATACAGAGATACATGATAAGATTCTGTCTGCAGCCACCACTAGGGGGAGCTCCCTGTATACAGAGATACATGATAAGATTCTGTCTGCAGCAACCACTAGGGAGAGCTCCCTGTCTACAGAGATACATGATAAGATCCTGTCTGCAGTCACCACTAGGGGGAGCTCCCTGTATACACAGATACATGATAAGATCCTGTGTGCAGCCACCACTATGGGGAGCTACCTGTATACAGAGATACATGATAACATTCTGTCTGCAGCCACCACTAGGGGGAGCTCCCTGTATACAGAGATACATGATAAGATCCTGTCTGCAGCCACCACTAGGGGGAGCTCCCTGTATACAGAGATACATGATAAGATCCTGTCTGTAGCCACCACTAGGGGGCGCTCCCTGTATACAGAGATACATGATAAGATCCTGTCTGCAGCCACCACTAGGGGGAGCTCCCTGTATACAGAGATACATGATAAGATACTGTCTGCAGCCACCACTAGGGGGAGCTCCCTGTATACAGAGATACATGATAAGATCCTGTCTGCAGTCACCACTAGGGGGAGCTCCCTGTATACAGACATACATAAGATCCTGTCTTCAGCCACCACTAGGGGGAGCTCCCTGTATACAGAGATACATGATAAGATTCTGTCTGCAGCCACCACTAGGGGGAGCTCCCTGTATACAGAGATACATGATAAGATTCTATCTGCAGTCACCACTAGGGGGAGCTCCCTGTATACACAGATACATGATAAGATCCTGTGTGCAGCCACCACTAGGGGGAGCTCCCTGTATACACAGATACATGATAAGATCCTGTGTGCAGCCACCACTAGGGGGAGCTACCTGTATACAGAAACATGATAAGATCCTGTCTGCAGCCACCACTAGGGGGAGCTCGCTGTATACAGAGATACATGATAAGATCCTGTCTGTAGCCACCACTAGGGGGCGCTCCCTGTATACAGAGATACATGATAACATCATGTCTGCAGCCACCACTAGGGGGAGCTCCCTGTATACAGAGATACATGATAAGATCCTGTCTGCAGCCACCACTAGGGGGAGCTCCCTGTATACAGACATACATGATAAGATTCTGTCTGCAGCAACCACTAGGGGGAGCTCCCTGTATACAGAGATACATGATAAGATCCTGTCTGCAGTCACCACTAGGAGGAGCTCCCTGTCTACAGAGATACATGATAAGATCCTGTCTGCAGTCACCACTAGGGGGAGCTACCTGAATACAGATACATGATAACATCCTGTCTGCAGCCACCACTAGGGGGAGCTCCCTGTATACAGAGATACATGATAAGATCCTGTCTGCAGCCACCACTAGGGGGAGCTCCCTGTATACAGAGATACATGATAAGATCCTGTCTGTAGCCACCACTAGGGGGAGCTCCCTGTATACACAGATACATGATAAGATCCTGTGTGCAGCCACCACTAGGGGGAGCTCCCTGTATACAGAGATACATGATAAGATCCTGTCTGCAGCCACCACTAGGGGGAGCTCCCTGTATACAGAGATACATGATAAGATCCTGTCTGTAGCCACCACTAGGGGGAGCTCCCTGTATACACAGATACATGATAAGATCCTGTGTGCAGCCACCACTAGGGGGAGCTACCTGTATACAGATACATGATAACATCCTGTCTGCAGCCACCACTAGGGGGAGCTCCCTGTATACAGAGATACATGATAAGATCCTGTCTGCAGCCACCACTAGGGGGAGCTCCCTGTATACAGAGATAAATGATAAGATCCTGTCTGTAGCCACCACTAGGGGGAGCTCCCTGTATACAGAGATACATGATAAGATACTTTCTGCAGCTACCACTAGGGGGAGCTCCCTGTATACAGCGATACATGATAAGATCCTGTCTGCAGCCACCACTAGGGGGAGCTCCCTGTATACAGAGATACATGATAAGATCCTGTCTGCAGCCACCACTAGGGGGAGCTCCCTGTATACAGAGATACATGATAAGATTCTGTCTGCAGCCACCACTAGGGGGAGCCCCCTGTATACAGAGATACATGATAAGATTCTGTCTGCACCAACCACTAGGGAGAGCTCCCTGTCTACAGAGATACATGATAAGATCCTGTGTGCAGCCACCACTAGGGGGAGCTACCTGTATACAGAGCTACATGATAACATCCTGTCTGCAGCCACCACTAGGGGGAGCTCCCTGTATACAGAGATACATGATAAGATCCTGTCTGCAGCCACCACTAGGGGGAGCTCCCTGTATACAGAGATACATGATAAGATTCTGTCTGCAGCCACCACTAGGGGGAGCTCCCTGTATACAGAGATACATGATAAGATCCTGTCTGCAGCCACCACTAGGGGGAGCTCCCTGTATACAGAGATACATGATAAGATCCTGTCTGCAGCCACCACTAGGGGGAGCTCCCTGTATACAGAGATACATGATAAGATCCTGTCTGCAGCCACCACTAGGGGGAGCTCCCTGTATACAGAGATACATGATAAGATTCTGTCTGCAGCCACCACTAGGGGGAGCCCCCTGTATACAGAGATACATGATAAGATTCTGTCTGCAGCAACCACTAGGGAGAGCTCCCTGTCTACAGAGATACATGATAAGATCCTGTGTGCAGCCACCACTAGGGGGAGCTACCTGTATACAGAGATACATGATAACATCCTGTCTGCAGCCACCACTAGGGGGAGCTCCCTGTATACAGAGATACATGATAAGATCCTGTCTGCAGCCACCACTAGGGGGAGCTCCCTGTATACAGAGATACATGATAAGATTCTGTCTGCAGCCACCACTAGGGGGAGCCCCCTGTATACAGAGATACATGATAAGATTTTGTCTGCAGCAACCACTAGGGAGAGCTCCCTGTCTACAGAGATACATGATAAGATCCTGTGTGCAGCCACCACTAGGGGGAGCTACCTGTATACAGAGATACATGATAAGATCCTGTCTGCAGCCACCACTAGGGGGAGCTCCCTGTATACAGAGATACATGATAAGATCCTGTCTGCAGCCACCACTAGGGGGAGCTCCCTGTATACAGAGATACATGATAAGATCCTGTCTGCAGCCACCATTTGGGGGAGCTCCCTGTATACAGAGATACATTATAGGACTCTGTCTGCAGCCACCACTAGGGGGAGCTCCCTGTATACAGAAATACATGATAAGATCCTGTCTGTAGTCACCACTAGGGGGAGCTACCTGTATACAGAGATACATGATAAGATTCTGTCTGCAGCCACCACTAGGGGGAGCTCCCTCTATACAGAGATACATGATAAGATCCTGTCTGCAGCCACCACTAGGGGGAGCTCCCTGTATACAGAGATACATGATAAGATCCTGTCTGCAGTCACCACTAGGGGGAGCTCCCTGTATACACAGATACATGATAAGATATAGGGGGAGCTACCTGTATACAGATACATGATAACATCCTGTCTGCAGCCACCACTAGGGGGAGCTCCCTGTATACAGAGATACATGATAAGATCATGTCTGTAGCCACCACTAGGGGGCGCTCCCTGTATACAGAGATACATGATAAGATCCTGTGTGCAGCCACCACTAGGGGGAGCTCCCTGTATACAGAGATACATGATAAGATTCTGTCTGCAGCAACCACTAGGGAGAGCTCCCTGTCTACAGAGATACATGATAAGATCCTGTGTGCAGCCACCACTAGGGGGAGCTCCCTGTATACGGAGATACATGATAAGATCCTGTCTGCAGTCACCACTAGGGGGAGCTCCCTGTATACAGATACATGATAACATCCTGTCTGCAGCCACCACTAGGGGGAGCTCCCTGTATACAGAGATACATGATAAGATCCTGTCTGCAGCCACCACTAGGGGGAGCTCCCTGTATACAGAGATACATGATAAGATGCTGTCTGTAGCCACCACTAGGGGGCGCTCCCTGTATACAGAGATACATGATAACATCCTGTCTGCAGCCACCACTAGGGGGAGCTCCCTGTATACAGAGATACATGATAAGATACTTTCTGCAGCCACCACTAGGGGGAGCTCCATGTATACAGAGATACATGATAAGATCCTGTCTGCAGCCACCACTAGGGGGAGCTCCCTGTATACAGAGATAAATGATAAGATCCTGTCTGCAGCCACCACTAGGGGGAGCTCCCTGTATACAGAGATACATGATAAGATCCTGTCTGCAGCCACCACTAGGGGGAGCTCCCTGTATACAGAGATACATGATAAGATCCTGTCTGCAGCCACCACTAGGGGGAGCTCCCTGTATACAGAGATACATGATAAGATCCTGTCTGTAGCCACCACTAGGGGGAGCTCCCTGTATACAGAGATTCATGATAAGATCCTGTCTGTAGTCACCACTAGGGGGAGCTACCTGTATACAGAGATACATGATAAGATTCTGTCTGTAGCCACCACTAGGGGGAGCTCCCTGTATACAGAGATACATGATAAGATCCTGTCTGCAGCCACCACTAGGGGGAGCTCCCTGTATACAGAGATACATGATAAGATTCTGTCTGCAGCTACCACTAGGGGGAGCTCCCTGTATACAGAGATACACGATAAGATCCTGTCTGCAGCCACCACTAGGGGGAGCTCCCTGTATACAGAGATACACGATAAGATCCTGTCTGCAGCCACCACTATGGGGAGCTCCCTGTATACATAGATACATGATGAGATCCTGTCTGCAGCCACCACTAGGGGGAGCTCCCTGTATACAGAGATACATGATAAGATCCTGTCTGCAGCCACCACTAGGGGGAGCTCCCTGTATACAGAAATACATGATAAGATCCTGTCTGTAGTCACCACTAGGGGGAGCTACCTGTATACAGAGATACATGATAAGATTCTGTCTGCAGCCACCACTAGGGGGAGCTCCCTGTATACAGAGGTACAAGATAAGATCCTGTCTGCAGCCACCACTAGGGGGAGCTCCCTGTATACAGAGATACATTATAGGATTCTGTCTGCAGCCACCACTAGGGGGAGCTCCCTGTATACAGAAATACATGATAAGATCCTGTCTGCAGCCACCGCTAGGGGGAGCTCCCTGTATACAGAGATACATGATAAGATTCTGTCTGCAGCCACCACTAGGGGGAGCTTCCTGTATACAGAGATACATGATAAGATCCTGTCTGCAGTCACCACTAGGGGGAGCTCCCTGTATACAGAGATACATGATAAGATCCTGTCTGCAGTCACCACTAGGGGGAGCTCCCTGTATACAGAGATACATGATAAGATCCTGTCTGCAGTCACCACTAGGGGGAGCTCCCTGTATACAGAGATACATGATAAGATCCTGTCTTCAGTCACCACTAGGGGGAGCTCCCTGTATACAGAGATACATGATAAGATCCTGTCTGCAGCCACCACTAGGGGGAGCTCCCTGTATACAGAGATACATGATAAGATCCTGTCTGCAGCCACCACTAGGGGGAGCTCCCTGTATACAGAGATACATGATAAGATCCTGTCTGTAGTCACCACTAGGGGGAGCTCCCTGTATACAGAGATACATGATAACATCCTGTCTGCAGTCACCACTAGGGGGAGAACAGTTGGTTATAGACGGGGCCACGGTGACCGTGTGAAACAAAGGCACAGAGGTAAGATTCCCGGCAGCTATGGACGTCCTCCGCTCCAGAATGAGGGTCACACGTCGCTCTAAACTTTGCTAAAATTTGATTTTTCTGAGGAGCAACATGCGCAATGAATGTGAGTAAAGACCGGATCAAAAAATAGCACAAAAGGAAATCGGTCCCCCTGAGACTCCCGACTCCCAAGGCATTGCATAGCCCAGGAGGGAGGCTCAAGTAACGCGCTCATCTGTCGGGTGAAGACGCCCCAGAGCTGCGCTCATCTATCGAAATGCAAAACAATCTACTTGGTTGGCATTATCCTGGTTCCATTCATTCTCCAGTAGAAGTGGCCACTTGGTTATGGCCGACCCTGTCCAGACCGATCCTCTACTCCTGCATCTCTAGCCACCACGGCCGGGCGATAAAGGACCAGTACAGGGCCCAGTGCCCGGGGCCCCACCGATCAGCACAGTATCACCATCTCTATGGATTGGTTAGAATTTACCCAACAGGAATAACCCCTTCCATCAGTCACTGTACGGCGGTATTATTCAGTCACTGTACGGCGGTATTATTCAGTCACTGTACGGCGGTATTATTCAGTCACTGTACGGCGGTATTATTCAGTCACTGTACGGCGGTATTATTCAGTCACTGTATGGTGGTATTAGTCACTGTACGGCGGTATTATTCAGTCACTGTACGGCGGTATTATTCATTCACTGTACGGCGGTATTATTCAGTCACTGTACAGCGGTATTATTCAGTCACTGTACGGCGGTATTATTCAGCCACTGTACGGCGGCATTATTCAGTCACTCTACAGCGGTACTGTCTCAGGACTAAATGTTATGAAGCGACTGTATGGCGGTATGCAGTTACTATATAAACGGTAATAGTCACGGTTAGTGATACATGATACTTTATGGTAGTATGTTTTTATAGAGCTCTTATTCAATCTTTGCATGATGGTAAACTGGGGTTTACTGTATGGTGGTGATTAGTAATAGTACGATATACAGTTTTATCATAAAGTGATTTAGGTGACTACATGGCGGTATTATTCAGTCACTATATAAATGTAACGTTCAGTCACTGTATGATGGGAACATTCAGACATTCAAAGCAATATATACCAGTAACTGCACGGTGGTATTGCAGAGTGACTGTATAGCGGTGTTCTACAATCACACTAATCGTGTTCAATGATTATAGCAGTATTATTCAATCACTGAATGGAGACAATTGTCAGTCTCTGAATGGAGGTATTACACGGTCACTCTATGGCAGTATTATTCAGACACTGGCACATTGAATGGTTTTTCTCGCACACTGTATAAAGGTATTTGTATACTGAGCAGTGTTCATCTTGTAACACAGTATGGCGGTCATATTAGCACTGTATGGGGCACAACAGTTGGTGGTAAAGCCATGACACTATATGGCACTATTATTTAGCACTACTAATAACCAAATAATACTCTTCCCAGAGAAATTAAAAAAAAAAAAAAGTAAAGATGGCTCTTTAGAGCCCCACAGCGCCACAATACGTGATCGGGTGAGCGACAGTCGTCCCACAGTACCGCGACACGTAGCTGGAGCGCCGCCACATATGGAAACGTGACCGTTCTTTATACGGGTGAGGAATATTTTCCGGAAACACATGAAGGTCTTCAGGGAAGACATTCACCTTGACACCGCTGACGCTGGAGGAGACATGGCGGCGTGGAGAAGACTGTCAATGGAAGCAGTGAAGCCTGGCAGAAGGCAGCCCTCCCCTCCCCCGCCTCCTCCGGAGCTGTCCAACTGCTGAACCAGGCGATGAACATGGAAGTTCTGCCAAAAGAATCATCAAGTCTCAGCTGAGGGCGAGAGAAATAAAAAGATCACACGATGATATCACATCGGAACCAAACACAAAATCAGGCCGGAAAATGGGATTTTAGAACATTCCGACTAATTATTTTTTAGACAATCCCTTTAAGGACTTGTAATCTATTATGGATACGCGGCATTACATCCTGTGCCCTGCTCTTATTTAGTGACGACTGCTCTTCTGGGTGTGTGGAAAGATGGATGACGACCCCTGCGGAACAATAATACAGCCACATTGTATGACATCCATCGTTCCCAAAATCAGAGAGAACTAAAATCCGTGTTAATAAAATCCAGACAGCGCAAACGATGGCACACCGATACCCCAGGATATCGCTGAGACAGATCAACGAGAGGGTCATGGCGCTCAGCGCCTCCCTCTACAGCACATTAGTCAGTCACAGGATTGCGGTATTATATAGTTATGGCGATATTAATAAGTCATTGCTTGTTCGTTTGCTCAGTATGGCAGTATACATTCATGGCAATATTAATCACAGGAGGAATTAAACAGGCAACATATGGGGGACCTTATTCTGATAGCGAATAGTGGTATTTATTGTGTTACCGTATGGCGGTAATATTTATTCACCACACTTTCATATTATTCAGTCACAGCATTGTACTATTCAGCACTTTATGGTGGCACTAATAATTACGGTATATAGCAGTGATATTCCATTACTTACGGGGTATTCATATTACTCAGTCACTTGTGTTACTGTTTAGTCCCAGTATGGGTTGAATTACTCAGGAAATATAAGGTAACATTCAGCACGATATGGTGGTATTAAGGCACTGTACAGTATTATTCAGCCGAGTATGGTGGAATTATTCAAGCACTGAGATTATTAAGCACAGGGTGGCGGTTTTAGTCAGGCAGTGTATGTGAATATAAGGCACTCTACGATGGTTTTAATCAGGCACTGTATGGTAGTATTGTAGTAGAAATACTACCGCATGGCAGCACTTATAGGTCAGTGTCGTTTGGTCTTACCCAGCTACTTTGTCACTGTATGGTGGTATTATTCATTTACGGTGACATTATTGAGCACTGCAAGGTAATATGATTCGATCCCTGTATTAGGACATTACTCACTGTATGGTGATATTAATCCTTCACTGTATGGCGGCATTATTCAATCAATACATACATGCATTCATTTACCTACAGTATATAGGTATTATTTAGTGCACGTGACGCAATCCAAGGATTTTTAGCCAACATTCAGCATCTCTCATATTTTGACAAGTTACACAGCCATGAAAAGGACGGGATAGACCGGTAATAGCGGAGTAGGAATTCCCTGATACATCACAGCGCCAAACCGGCAGCAGCGTAATGAACACTCACAGGAGACTCCGATGACCTGAATGTGACGTCTGGATGTTCACTTACAAGATTTATGCTACCAGAGAGTCGTAGTCATTGGGGCAGCGATAGCGGTATACACAATATATCAAGAGCCAGAAGTGTTTTATAAACCACTGCACCAGAACACTTACATATTCCAGGATTGTGCACAAATATTTAGTTCAGGGAAATCACAGTATACAACCGTGTCACAGAGGGAATGTGATAGTGAACTGGTCCAAGGGAAAGAACGTACCGGGTAATAAAACATCACATTGTCGGTATAGTAGTTATATTCTTGTACATAGGGGCAGTATTATAGTAGTTATATTCTTGTACATAGGGAGCAGTATTATAGTAGTTATATTCTTGTACATAGGAGCAGTATTATAGTAGTTATATTCTTGTACACAGGGGCAGTATTATAGTAGTTATATTCTTGTACATAGGGGCAGTATTATAGTAGTTATATTCTTGTACATAGGGGCAGTATTATAATAGTTATATTCTTGTACATAGGGCGCAGTATTATAGTAGTTATATTCTTGTACATAGGGGCAGTATTATAGTAGTTATATTCTTTTACATAGGGGCAGTATTATAGTAGTTATATTCTTTTACATAGGGGCAGTATTATAGTAGTTATATTCTTTTACATAGGGGCAGTATTATAGTAGTTATATTCTTGTACATAGGGGGCAGTATTATAATAGTTATATTCTTGTACATAGGGGGCAGTATTATAGTAGTTATATTCTTGTACATAGGGCGCAGTATTATAGTAGTTATATTCTTGTACATAGGGGCAGTATTATAGTAGTTATATTCTTGTACATAGGGGGCAGTATTATAATAGTTATATTCTTGTACATAGGGGGCAGTATTATAGTAGTTATATTCTTGTACATAGGGCGCAGTATTATAGTAGTTATATTCTTGTACATAGGGGCAGTATTATAGTAGTTATATTCTTGTACATAGGGGCAGTATTATAATAGTTATATTCTTGTACATAGGGGGCAGTATTATAGTAGTTATATTCTTGTACATAGGGCGCAGTATTATAGTAGTTATATTCTTGTACATAGGGGGCAGTATTATAGTAGTTATATTCTTGTACATAGGGGGCAGTATTATAATAGTTATATTCTTGTACATAGGAGCAGTATTATAGTAGTTATATTCTTGTACATAGGGGGCAGTATTATAGTAGTTATATTCTTGTATATAGGGGCAGTATTATAATAGTTGTATTCTTGTACATAGGGGCAGTATTATAGTAGTTTTTTAAAGTATAAATAAAACATACCCAATTCATTTTAATTATTACTACGTACAGTGGGTGCGGAAAGTATTGAGACCCATTTAAATTTTTCACCCTTTGTTTCATTCATTGCAGCCATTTGGTAAATTCCAAAAAGTTCATTTTTCCCTCATTAAATGTACACTCTGTACCCCATCTTGAAAAAAAAACAAAAAAAAAAAACCAAATGTCGAAATTTTTGCAAATTTATTAAAAATGAAAAACTGGAATATCCCATGGTCATAAGTCTTCAGACCCTTTGCTCAGTATTGGGTAGAAGCCCCTTTTGAGCTAGTACAGCCATGAGTCTCTTTGGGAATGATGCAACAAGTTTTTCACCCCTGGATTTGGGGATTCTCGGCCATTCTTCCTTGCAGATCCTCTCCAGTTCCGTCAGGTTGGATGGAGAACGTTGGTGGACGCCATTTTCAGGTCTCTCCAGAGATGCTCCATTGTGTTTAGGTCAGGGCTCTGGCTGGGCCGGTCAAGAATGGTCACAGAGTTGTTCTGAAGCCGCTCCTTTGTTATTTTAGCTGTGTGCTTAGGGTCATTGTCTTGTTGGAAGGTGAACCTTCGGCCAAGTCTGAGGTCCAGAGCACTCTGGAAGAGGTTTTCATCCAGGATATCTGTACTTGGCCGCATTCATGTTTCCTTCAATGATAACCAGTCATCCTGTCCGTGCAGCTGAAAAACACCCCCATAGTATGATGCTGCCTCCACCATGCTTCACTGTTGGGATTGTATTGGGCAGGTGATGAGCAGTGGCTGGTTTTCTCCAAACATACGCTTAGAATTATCACCAAAAAGGTCTATCTTCATCTCATCAGAGCAGAGAATCTTATTTCTCTTAGTCTGGGAGTCCTTCATGTGTTTTTTACTCTATGCGGCTTTCATGTCTTGCACTGAGAGGCTTCCGTCAGGCCACTCTGCCATAAAGGCCTGACTGGTGGAGCGCTGCAGTGATAGGTGATTTTGTGGAACTTTCTCCCATCTCCCTACTGCATCTCTGGAGCTCAGCCACAGTGATCTCGGGGTTCTTCTTTACCTCTCTCACCAAGGCTCTTCTCCCACGATTGCTCAGTTTGGCTGGACGGCCAGGTCTAGGAAGACTTCTGGTGGTCCCAAACTTCTTCCATTTAAGGATTATGGAGGCCACTGTGCTCTTAGGAACCTTGAGTACTGCAGAAATTCTGTAACCTTGGCCAGATCTGTGCCTTGCCACAATTCTGTCTCTGAGCTCTTTGGCCAGTTCCTTTGACCTCATGATTCTCATTTGGTCTGACATGCACTGTGAGCTGTGAGGTCTTATATAGACAGATGTTTCCAAATCAAGTCCTATCAGTGTAATTACACACAGCTGGACTCCCATGAAGGAGTAGAACCATCTCAGGGAGGATCACAAGGAAATGGACAACATGGGACTTAAATATGAGTGTCTGAGCAAAGGTTGTGAAGACTTATGACCATGGGATATTTCAGTTTTTCTTTTTCAATAAATTTGCAAAAAATTTTACATTTCTGTTTTTTTGTTGTTTTTTTTAAGTCAAGAAGGGATGCAGAGTGCACATTATTTCATTGCAGCCATTTGGTTTCTCATTAAAGAGTGAAAAATTTAAAGGGGTGTGAATACTTTCTGTACCCACGGATATATCTCTGGGTGATAAATGATCCATTACAGAGTGGTCCCCTGGATGTCATTAGACGACTTCTCCCCTTGTTTGCCTTTTTTACACGTTTCTTCCTTATAATGAATACTTCCGCCACAGTGTGCACAGGTAGCAGCGGCTCCAAGTGTCAGACATACAGTGACATCAGAGCAGCGCTTTGTGCCATGTGTCTAATTAGGAGTCAGACTGATGTGGAGGGAATACTTTTGGGGGCTCGTTAAGTCCCGTCACATGTCAGGAGGCGCCGGTGTAAAGCTTTGTCTTGTGCTGACATCTTACAGATTCTTCTACAATTAGCTGTTGATACAGGGGAAGTAATCCCAGAATCCTGGCTCCTACGTTCCTTTCTCCACACTCGTCGTACGCACGGCATTAAGGGTTTATAAATGGAAAAAGTTTACATAAACATTAATATCTCAGCTTCCTTGATAAACCTCTCTGTGCCAGACGACCTCATGAAGGGTTTGCATCTTTTGCGTGACGATTTCCATTCTTGCCCTTATAAATGGAAAGCTAATGAAACCGTATATAAAAAGCTGCAGAATTTTCATTATGCAAAACCTTCATTAACATAGACCTATTCTGACCTAATGCTAGCAGTATGGCTGAAGGTTTGTTACATTGTATCACCATGCGGAATCCTCTATTGTCACTGTTATACTATTTTGCAACATTGTATCAGTGTAAACAAAAGTCATCAGTCTGTTGTCCATGTGCAGAACTCATTGTGGAGGAACGAGGCCTCCAACCTGAGGCTGTCCAGTTGATGTGGAACTATCATTCCCAGCCTGCCCTGCACATGAGACTTTACTACCATCATTACATGGTAATGAGAAGGTCGGCGCCACTCGTCACTGATCCTCTGGCTGGGATGAAGCCCAGGCCGCACGGCTCCCCGCAGGTTCCAGCTGCTGGATGCAAGGAAGTTGGCAGAGACACTGCGGCCGCAGACAAGGGCTAAAGCCGCTTATAGAATGCTCACTTGGATTACACGTGCAGCAAAGCTTCCTAGGCTTCTTCGAGGACGTCGCCATTCCTTCCAAACACGCTCTGCAGAGTAAGAAAGGTTTAAAAATAAAAGTGAAACCGGTCCACAAAGTCTGGGGTTTTGCAGGATTATACTTGGGAGTAAAGTAACCAATTAGGACATTATCAATGTCACATGTAGGTTAAGACATCATCATTAACTGAAAAATGTGTAGGAAAGTTAAAACTGGGTGAGTATCAGACAAACACTTCTACAAAAAGTGAGGATGTGGAAAACAGGTTCATGTCAAACACCATGGCAAGGCTGAGAAAATCAACAAGACACAAGGTAGTTATACTGCATCACCAAGGAGTCTCCCAAGTCAATATTTCACAGCAGACTGAAATTTAACCCTGCTGTTCTGTTCGGTCTGGGGAGACCTATTTTGAACTCTGGTATTTTTTGGGGTGTTCAAGATGCGGTTCTGAAACTTGTGGTTGATTGACTTAAATGAGGATGGGTCGGTCGGCCATGGGTTTCAGAGCCGCATCTTGAATATTTTAAAGAATATTGAAGTTCAAAGTCGGTCATTTTTGACCAACAGAACAGCAGGGTTAATGATGTTCTGTCCACGAACTTTTGAAGAAGCGCCAACAAGTATGGGTAACACGGAGGACTGTAGACGCAGTCGTTGGCCAAGGAAACTTAGCACAGCAGATACGAGGCCTCTGATAGACTAAATGTATGCAGCAGCCGAACAACCACCCCAAACATCCAACCAATGTCATTAAGAACGAGGAGTCCTAGAAGTGATGATCCGGCTCCACTAGGAAACCATAAGTGCTAAGCTATGTGTATGTACATATACATGTGGCTTCACACTTCTGGTCTCATAAAAATAAAAAGTTATTGGGATCTCAGTATCGATGACTTGTGCTTAGGAACAGTCCTTAATATCAAACCAGCGCGCCTCCAACTCCCTCCTATGGTAGACGGCTTGTAATTCCATTTACACCACCTGCGGATCTGTGCCGCGACACTTTCGATCTGGTGATCAGTCCTGGAGCTGCAATCGGATATTAAAGGGGGTTTTACTTTTTCAATAAAATGGATGGGCAGAAGTCATCAGGAGGAAAGAAGAAGCCAGACTCCCCCATTCCAGCGCTGCTGCTCAGATTAGTCACTGTCCTTACTGCAGAAGCCACTGATTAATCCTGGTGGTCTGGAGGTCATCACTTGTTGTTTGGAAGCCCCTTTCTGATCGGGGAGTGGATTAAAGGGGTGAGTAAAGTTTATTTTATCCCACTGGCTTCTGTATGTCAATTTACCAAAAAAAAAAAAAAAGAGAGAGGCACAGGACTGAGATGGGGGGATGGCTGATAGGAGTTATTTTGTGCATTTTAAATTATTAACAGGGTTGTCCCCTTTTAGAAAAGTTTTTCCTATAGGCTCCATTAGCAGTGGTAAAAAAAAAAAAAAATAAAAAACTGTGCTTTACTTACCCTGCCCGGATCCAGCGCTGTCACTCCCGCTACCCCAGTCTGTTTGTCTGCAATGTTGACAGCACTGCAGCCAATCACTGAGCTCAGCGGTTCTGCTGTTGTAGACCTCAGCAGAACTCAACGGCGCCGAAGCAGCAGCGTAAACTTTAGCACAAGACCGGAAGAGAAGGAGTAAAGCTCAGAGCGATTTTTTTCACTGCTAAAGGAGCTTATGGGAAAATCTTTTCTGAAAAGGGGAAAACCCCTTTAGCGCTCCATCCTCTACTACAGACCCTTCTATAGGGCCTCAGAGCGTATGGAGGGCACATACAATAGGGGCATCCTCTGTGAGAAGAATCACGGCGGTTCCTAAACGCAAACTTGTCTGGCTGGTTGCAATTTATAAAAGGGACGGCATGGGCGGATTGGATCCAAAAATCACTGCTGCACCCATGATCTCAGGGTGACTGGCTGCACTCACGTCTGATCTTGGACAATCCCTTTAAGAACCGGACTGGATAAAAGTGAAATGACTAGAGAAGTAGGCCTGGCAATATAGTAATTGCACCAGGGGTTCGCCTCTGGGAGCTGGATGGACAGCCGCTTAGTGGCGAGATTACAGACCCCCGGTCAGAATGTTCCGCAGGATCTCCCGTCAGCGACAACAATGATCTCTGCGGAATTATAGCAAAATATTTGGAACATTCCACCATTATCATGAAGACAGGCGACAGCTCCCAGAAGAAGTAGCGTCCTCGCTCCCAGCACAATCCCGGCATCGATGCGGAGTCCCCGCAGCCTAGTCACTTTCTAGTCCCGGGACATGGAGCCACAGAGCAGCAGTTAGGCAGAAAACGCTCCCAATTACAGTCCTCCTTCCGACAGGGCCGCGCGTGCCGTGTAATTATCGCACCCCGCGCTCGCCCCGCTCAGCACTTTCCTGGGAGAGATTACAGATGTGGCCGTCACTTTTCATCAAATCCAAAATAATTTATCGACAAAAGAACAGATAGAGGAAAGAAAGGACGTCAGCGCTGCATGAAATCCGTGCATTAATAGAGGGGAGAACAATGGAACAATCTGTAACAATGTATCAGGACACTGGGCAGCGCCAGGTCACAATGTCCCCACAACCCAAAATCTGCCGGAAAGAAGGGTCCTGCTGCCATAGGTCACTCCAGTCTGAGGATCCGGCTGCACTCTGTGCTCCCACCAGATCTCACAGACACCCGAGTGCACTAGTTGGCGGTAACAATGAGGTATCACTGGAAGAACACTCATGCTTCCTATTAGTCCCTACCGGTGAGCAGACAATGTACAGTATCTCCGTATATTCTGGAACTGCTTTGATTCTGATGTGCACTTATTCCCCATTGGTGAGTTATGCTCCATCGGCATTCTGTCAGCACTATAAGTGCAGGAACTTCCATCACCAACCATCTCAAAACATGCTCTGCTCTTTTGATTGTCCAATAGCTTGTCTTTAGTATTCATATATCCGGTAGACAGAAAATAGCCGCCGGCACGTCCTCTAAATTTGACCTAGTGTCTGTAGTTAGAGATGATTGCATAAATATTGGGCACAGGTAAGTGACACAGAAGGGAGAAACCTGGTCTGAATTTCCTCCTATCTTTAAAACTAAAATACATGTTCTGACCACCAGAAGTTGGCAAGGAAGCGTGCTCAGGATACAACGACCCTTTAACGTGGCAGATATCTAATAGTAATAAATATGGCTGTGCCCAGTGTGCGGGCTGTAACCAGTAATCTATTATTTATATAGCACCATTCATTCCATGGTGCTGTACATAAGAAAGGGGTTAATCTCATCAGTTACTAAATGCAGAGGACGATCACTGATAATCAAAAGCAAATTAAGGATCACTAATTCCAGCAAGAGCGGCAGCGGAGGAGCCGAGAAACAACTAATTATCCCAAAGTGCAAAGTCAGGACTGAAGAGATCTCCACAGCAAAGAACCGTTCATAGCATCAAATAAGGACAAAGTTAGACACAATCCCAACACGTGAGCGGCCAGGAAAACCAAACTGTTCTATAGTACAATAGCAGGATTATATTCTTGTACATAGGGGGCAGTATTATAGTAGCTATATTCTTGTACATAGGGGGCAGTATTATAGTAGCTATATTCTTGTACATATGGACAGTATTATAGTAGTTATATTCTTGTACATAGGGGGCAGTATTATAGTAGTTATATTCTTGTACATATGGACAGTATTATAGTAGTTATATTCTTGTACATAGGGGGCAGTATTATAGTAGTTATATTCTTGTACATATGGACAGTATTATAGTAGTTATATTCTTGTACATAGGGGGCAGTATTATAGTAGCTATATTCTTGTACATATGGACAGTATTATAGTAGTTATATTCTTGTACATAGGGGGCAGTATTATAGTAGTTATATTCTTGTACATAGGGGGCAGTATTATAGTAGTTATATTCTTGTATATAAGAGCAGTATTATAGTAGTTATATTCTTGTATATAAGAGCAGTATTATAGTAGTTATATTCATGTACATAGGAGGCAGTATTATAGTAGTTATATTCTTGTACATAGGAGCAGTATTATAGTAGTTATATTCTTGTATATAAGAGCAGTATTATAGTAGTTATATTCATGTACATAGGAGGCAGTATTATAGTAGTTATATTCTTGTACATAGGGGCAGTATTATAGTAGTTATATTCTTGTACATAGGAGCAGTATTATAGTAGTTATATTCTTGTACATAGGAGCAGTATTATAGTAGTTATATTCTTGTACATAGGAGCAGTATTATAGTAGTTATATTCTTGTACATAGGGGACAGTATTATAGTAGTTATATTCTTGTACATAGGGGCAGTATTATAGTAGTTATATTCTTATACATAGGAGCAGTATTATAGTAGTTATATTCTTGTACATAGGAGCAGTATTATAGTAGTTATATTCTTGTACATAGGGGGCGGTATTATAGTAGTTATATTCTTGTACATAGGGACAGTATTATAGTAGTTATATTCTTGTACATAGGGGTAGTATTATAGTAGTTATATTCTTGTATATAGGGGTAGTATTATAGTAGTTATATTCTTGTACATAGGAGCAGTATTATATTAGTTATATTCTTGTACATAGGGGCAGTATTATAGTAGTTATATTCCTGTACATAGGGGCAGTATTATAGTAGTTATATTCTTGTATATAGGGGGCAGTATTATAGTAGTTATATTCTTGTACATATGGACAGTATTATAGTAGTTATATTCTTGTACATAGGGGCAGTATTATAGTAGTTATATTCTTGTACATAGGGGCAGTATTATAGTAGTTATATTCTTGTACATAGGAGCAGTATTATATTAGTTATATTCTTGTACATAGGGGCAGTATTATAGTAGTTATCTTCTTGTACATAGGGGCAGTATTATAGTAGTTACATTCAGTAGATATGTGTAGGGTGAAGTGGATTTTATACTTCTTGGTGTTTTTAGCTAGCTCATTATGCAAGAAACAAACATAGTATTTCGTGAAGAGGTAAATGATGAAATCACAAGTGAAAGTGATACGCTGTCCAAAGGAGAAATCTAGGACAAAGTCTGTGAAATAAGAGACACAAGAAATGAAGAACAGTCACAAAGACCTTGTATGGATGGACTGAAGAAGAGGAGGGCTGAGTACTGTAATGTTACACGAGAAGTGCATGCAATATCGCCAAGTAGTAACATTATCTGCCCACCATCTCCAATCTACCGAGCTGAAATATGACGGGACTTCATCGTCACTGGATCTTCTCTTTGCGATAACTGAATTATTAATACAAGATATAAACAAAATACTATATTATCTACACTGGTGCTGGTGAAATGTTCTGTATCACACTGTATATACGCCCTTTCTCAATTCTTCTTGTGTCTGTACCACAATATGGTTGCTGTGGTCTAGGTGTTCACAAGTGTACAATAGTAAGAGGTTGGTACGCCTAAAGAAAATGTAAGAAGGTGCCCTTTATGAAAGGGAAATCATTTCCCAGTTAACTGCCAGGGGGTCCATCCCCACTGTTTCCTGAGCCGCCAGGGGGCGCATCACCACTGATCCCTGAACCGCCAGCAGACCACTTGCCACTTGTGCCCGAGCCACCACTCGGGGGTGGTCACCGATCCGCCAATGGAGAAGAGGCCATTCTCGAGCCGCCAGCTGGCCCATCCTCACTCAGAGACAGAGACATACCCTTAAGAATGAAGCAAAGGATATCCACCAGGGGGCGCGTCATCCCTCGTCCCTGAGCCACCAGCAGGCGCGTCCCTGTACTGCCAGCAGACCACTTGCCCCAGAGCCACCATTGGGGGAGCCATCCCCAAGTCGCCACGGTGGAGGAGGCCGTCTCCAAGTCGCCATTCCCACTTGTTCTTGATCCACCAGCCGCCCCATCCTCACTCGACGGAGACAGACACAGCCCCTTGGGAATGAAGCAAAGGACCTTTATTGGGGGGGCATCATCCTTCGTCCCTGAACCGCCAGTAGACCACTTGTGCCTGAGCCACCAGCAGGCGCGTCCCCAGTCGTCCCAGAACCACCAGCCACTTGTCTCAGAGCCACCATTAGGGGAGCCACCCCAAGTCGCCACGGTGGAGGAGGCCGTCTCCAAGTCGCCATTCCCACTTGATCCACCAGCAGCCCCATCCTCACTCGTCGGAGACAGACCCTTGGCTATGGGGCCCAGGAGATCAGAGCTGTGTTTCTGGATGACTCTCCAAGTCTAGTTGGACTGGTTAGCATGAGCAGATATCGCACACATACCTTACTAGGTACTGTAACATTTTGCTTTCCTGCTTTATCATATTCTGCTAGTACAGGGGTGTCCCATAGGCACCATTTGTCCCAATTATTCCACAAACAGTAATTGCAAAATATAAACAAAGACACATGGCCATGCAAACCCAGGACAGAGCCAACCGCGTGCAAAACGTGCCACCATTCCCTCCAGGGGCCGAACAACGCCGTTCAGCCGACAACATGCGGGAAATTGCAAATGTAAATTACTTCCTCTAAATTAAGAATTGAACTCAGCTGGGAAGAAACATTCATCTACCGGATATAAAGACGTTCTGCCACCGCCAGCATTTCACATGTAAAGCAAATTACACTTAATTGTCGGTACAAATGGGCAGATTTCTCGAGTATTCAGTTCCTATGCATATAGCAAATGTCAGCGATATACGCCGTATGTGCAAAACGGAAACATCACGAGCCTCTTCACAAATCAGATTTCCAAAATGGTCTATTCAAATTTTTTATTTGTGTATAATTGTAGTTGTAGATGTACAAGACCACAAAGACGAAGAACGTAATAGATGACATAGAAGAAGGAAGAAGACAAACAATAATTAGAGACTGATAAGAGGAAGAAAAAAGGGAAAAATAGGAATAAGGAAAAAAAATGAGAAGGCAAAAAAGATGGAGAACAAGAAATAAGAACAGAAAAGAATATGTTGTTGAAGTTGGAGCAGAAAGAGGAGCAAAAGAAGATGAATGGAAAGAACAAGAACTAAAATATAAAGATGACAAAGTAGAAGACGACAATGGATATGAAGGAGAAATAAAAAACTACAAACTACAAAGGGGGATAAAAAACTATGAAAAATCTGAACTTTGAGTCCACAATACAAATTGTTGTTGACAGCAAGGTGACAAAGAAGTGGATGAGTGAGAAGAAAAAACACAAATATGAAGGCGAAAGATGACAAACGACAAAGTGAAAGAGATGGCGATAGCTAAAGGGTGGAGCAACAAAAGAAAAAAAAAAAATCGGGGAGGAAAAAGACAAAAAAAAAAAAAAAAAAAAACATGGCCCCATCCATCCTCCATTCAATACGGTGCAGTCGTCGTGTCCCCTTTGCAGAAAAGCATCCCCCAAAGTATGATTCTTTCCCCACCATGCTTCATGGTTGGGAGGGTGTTCTTGGGGTTGTATTCATCCCTTTTCCTCCAAACACGGCGAGTGGAGTTGATACCAAAAAGTTCCGTTTTGGTCTCATCTGACCACGACCTTCTCCAATGCGTCATCTGGATCATCCAGATGGTCATTGGCAAACGTCAAACAGGCCTGGACATGTGCTGGTGTGAGCAGGGGGACCTTATGTGCCCTGCAGGATTTTAATCCATGACGGCGTAGTGTGTTACTAACGGTAAAGTTTGAGACATTTAGCTCTCTTCGGGTGTGCGTCCAATCTGCAGTAGCCAAATGTTACAGCATAGTGGATGGGATTTAATGAAATCCTATCTCCACTATGCATTCAAAGACGCAGGTGGCAGACCTGCGTAAACAGACATGCGGCGTGTCTTTCCAGACCGCAGCATGTCTATCATGGGGAGACGCTCATTCACCGCAGCGTAAATTGCCCATTGACTATCATTAAATGTGGTAAAACCGCATCATCTTTATAGTTACATGCGTAGTAAGTGCGGAAACGCAGCTTACTACGCATGTAAACTAATTTACATAATGTCTTACCTTGTGACACCACAGGAAGTTCGCGTCCACTGCGGTTCTCGCGATGACTGAGCTGACTGCGAGAACTGCCATGTATGTGACCGCCGGTGTTATCTCCGGCCACTAGCAAAGTTCTCACCGTCAGCTGACCGTGAGAACTGCAGTGCAAGTGACCGCCGGAGACTGAGTTATCTCTGGAGGTCATCTACAAGCTCTGCTGTGTCTGGATGTCAGGCTGGATGGTGGCATAATGCCACTATTCCAGCCAAAGGCATCCAGATGTGGCAGAGCTGGACTCATCGTGGGACACTCTGCAATTGGACTACGTCGGACAGGGAGTATTTGTGTTGGTTTATTATTTTATTTTTTTTTAGCAGGAGATCGATGGAGTCGGGGATTAGGCGACGCAGTAACTATAGGATTAGTAATTAATAGGTGTCTTATAGATGCCTCTCCATTACTAAGCTGTGGGCTTGATGTCACCGGACAATACAAAGGTGACATCAACCCCACAACTATTACCCCACTTGCCACCGCTACAGGGCAAGTGGGAAGAGCCGGGCAAAGTGCCACAATTGGCGCATCTTTGGATGTGCCAGTCTGTCACTGTAAACCTGTTTACTGTAAAAGATGTAACCCCTTTCTCATGTACAGCACCATGGAATTAATGGTGCTATATAAATAAATAATAATAATAATAATAATAATAATGTGCCAGTTGTGGGGCGGCTGCGGGCTGCTATTTTTAGGCTGGTGAGGGCCAAACTCCGTGGGCTTCGCTAGCCTGAGAATACCAGGCTGCAGCTGTCTGCTTTTTCCTTGGCTGGTTAACAAAAATAGGGGGACCCCACGCCGTTTTTTTTTTTTTTGGAGGGGATCCCACTATTTTTGCTAACCATCCAAGGTAAGCAGACTGCTGCAGCCTGGTGTAATCATGCTGGTAAGGTTCATGGCTATTGGATCCTTACCAGCCTGAAATACCAGTCCCAGTTTGTCTGCTTTACTCTGGCTGGTTAACATATATAGGTGGACCCATTGCTACTTTTTTTTTTTTATTTTTTTATTTTTATGTATTAAAAAAGGAGGGGACCTCCCTCTGTGCTCTCCTCCACTTACTATGTCTTGTATGTCCGGCTGTGTCACAAGATTCACCGTTATGTAAATTAGTACACATGCGAAGTAAGCTGCGTTACCGCAACTAATACGTATGTGACTAGGAACATAATGCGGCGTTAACGCGTGTAATAAAAGTGTATGGGTAATTTACTCAGCAGAAATGGAGCGTCTCCACTACATAAATTGACATGCTGCGGTCTGGAAAGATGCGCCGCATGTCCGTCTCTGCGGTTGAGCCGCGGGCATCGGTGCACACATAGTGGGCATGGGATTTCTTGAAATCCCATCAACTATGCTGTAACAGCTGGACGTGCGGGTTGGATGCTGCAGATGTACGCAGCGTCCAACCCACAGTGTTTACTGACTGTGGGAACATATCCCAATATATCTACAAACAGGAAATCACTTTTTTTTCCCTTTCCAGAAGCCAATTTTCAATTAGCTTTATTTCAAGTGACAAAAAAAAAAACACAAAAAAAAACGCACGCAATGAAAAAAAACGCATAAAAATCGCAGGTGACCTGCTAGTGACCTCAGATGCAGATTTGGTGCAGATTTTACCTGCGTCTAATCCTGAGCAAATACTGAGTCATTCCTGACCATGGGAACATACCCTTCAAGTCATTGACCAGGTTCGCCCATGTAGTTCTGGGCAGATTCCTGACCTCTCGCAGAATAATAGTTACCCCATGAGGCGAGATCTTAAATGGAGCCCCAGACCGAGGAAGATTGACAGTCCTCTTCTTCCATTTTCTAATAATTGTGCCAACAGTTGTTGCCTTGTACAGACATACAGTTTTGTCCCTGATGTCTTTAGACAGCTCTTTGGTCTTGGCCGTGGTGGAAGGGTTGGAGTCTGAGTGTATGGACAGGTGTCTTTTATACAGGTAACAAGATCAAACAGGTGCAATTAATACAGGTAATGAGCGCAGAGTAGGAGGCTTGTTAAAGAAACAATAACAGGTCTGTGAGGGCAGAATTCTTGCTGGTTGGTCGGTAATTAAATACTTATTTCATGCAATAAAATGCAAATTAATTATGTAAAAATCCTACAATGTGATTTTCCGGATTTTATTTTTAGATTCCGTCTCTCACAGGTGAAGTGTAGCTACGATAAAAATGACAGAGCTCTCCATTCTATGTAGGTGAGAAAACTTGCAAAATCTGCAGTGTAAGAAAATGCATGAAACTCTGGGTTATTCAGTCTGGAAAAATGGAATCTTAGGTGAGATCTTGTTACAATGTACAAATACATGAGGGGACAGTACAGAGATCTGCACAATCTTTTTAGAGTTAGGCCTGCGAAGACAAGGGGGCATCCTCTAAGTCTAGAGAAAAGAAGGGTTAATATTCACTGTAGGGAGTCCTTAGGCAGTGTTCACACAGGCACATTTGGTCCAAACGTGCAGTTTTTATTGCATTTCACAGAACTAATGCAAACAAATCCTGGCCTTGTGCAGGCGCTAACAGAACGTGCCTACTTCAGACACCGCTGACCTAGGGCCAGCTCGGTAACAAAAGAGCTATTGTCCACAGCCACCACCGATACTTGCGGTTCTCTACACACCGCCTGTGCATTTAATAATGATCACGTATGTGTCAGTGCGGCTCACCCGAACAGATTACAGCCCTGTCTCCCAGAGCAGACTTCATACACAGAAGAGGCACGATCCCACCAGACTCGGTATCAACAGCAGCTTCCAGCGCCAAACAGAAGTGTTCAACTCCATGCACAGCTCACCCCGAACAGGCTGCAGCTTCCACACGGTTCTCTGCAACTCCCACAAGACAGACTGCTTAGTGCAGTCTCAATTGAGAGCGAGACCCCAACTTATCTCTCGCTCAGCTACAGCTCACATTTTGGCTGGTCAATCACCAGCAGTACACTCAACCCTGCTTCATCCCTGAGACTGCCACTCCATGAAGCTGCTTCCCGATTCTTAGCAAAACCTTACAGGTGTATCTAAAAGAACCTGCGGAGCGGAGATTTAAATGTCCTTCCAAGCTATGCTACATATCACCCTCCTTTGCCCAAAGCCAAGGGCTGGGCACCAGCAACAACCCACAGTACCAACAGAATAATAATCTTTATTTATATAGCACCAACATATTCCGCACCGCTTCACAGTTTAACAGTTTCAAACACAATAGTCCTAAGTAACAACGTTAACAATACAATAATTAAAGCAAAATATGACAGAAGGTCACTTTACAAAAACGTATTGACTCCCAGCTCGTGAGGAACTCCATTCACACATTTCACAGGGCTCTGCTATCTACAGACTACATCGGGCCCCGTCACCTACACCATGCAGTCAGTCCAATAACACAACTAACCTCACAATACTTTCAGAAGTACCATACTGCTCTGTGGACAGCCTCACACAGTGCACACTGCACTACCAATGCAGACACATCATACGGCGGCACAGTCCAACCAGTGCACGGATGCTGGTCTGAGCTCAGTACACTAAATCCTCATCTCGATCCAGCAGAGCAAGAGGAAATTCACCCTTCACACCATGTGACCCTGTTATCACACATCATGTGACCCCATCACCCCAGTCGACTTCTGGCGGCATAGCAGAACACTGGGCGCTACCACTTCTGCCCACAATTCCCATAGCATGCAACAAGTTCTTGACCACTCCCACTCGGTGGGAGACAAAACCACAGTCTGTACGAATGACGAGCTGGGCCATGGGATAGTTCTTGGTGTCGCCATCGATACTCCTTCCCCCCTCCCCAGGTAGTAGCACATGTGGAAGTGTGGCCCTTATCAGGGTCACCAAATTCCCCAAGTCCCGAAGTTATGTCACTTGGATTCTGTTCACAGTCACCTGGCACTCCTGAAATCCCTCTCCAGGATGAGGAACAGCACTGCAGACAGAGTAGAGAAAGTAGGAGTTGCATCGGCCAATGCTGCAGTCATCCGGTCCCCGGTTCTCATCCGCACAACAACTTAAAAAGACGGCTCCCAGCACTCCACCAAGTTGCACCAACAATGCCATAACACTGGAAATATGTCACCTTCTGGCAGGACAGCTCCGCCATGCTTTCAGGCTGTGTTTGCAATGCTGTAGGTGAGCCAGGATATTCAATCTTTGCACCAAAATCGCCTGTGCTCTTTAGAAGTTCATGCCCGCATTCTCCACCAATTGTAGAGACTCATTCTCTCTGGTAGGCATTAGACATTCCGCCTTAGGTGGAATTCACACAGGCCAAGCAGTTTTGGTCCAAGCAGCTGCTGTTTTTATTGATTTCCACAGGTTGCACAGCACCAAAAACAAACTCAAAACATAAATCCCTAGCCTTGTCGAGGCACTAACTAAACAGAACAGATCCCGGCTACGAATACACGGCTGAGCGATCCCTAGCTCGATCAAATAAAACAGCTATTGTACACAGCAACCACTGATACTGGAGGGCTCAGTATCCTCTTCAGGCTGAGCTACAGCAGCTTCCAGAGCTAAACAGCATTGTTCATCTCCGGGTACAGTTCACACTGAACAGGCTGCAGCTGCCACATTTTTTTCTGTAACTCTCACAGACTTTTCAGAGCAGACTTCGTTCTGAGAGAGACCTCTGCATTAGTGATGAGCGAGTATACTCGTTGCTCGGGTTTTCCCGAGCACGCTCCGGTGATCTCCGAGTATTTGTGACTGCTCGGAGATTTAGTTTTTGTTGCCGCAGCTGCATGATTTATGGCTGCTAGACAGGCTGAATACATGTGAGGATTCCCTAGCAACCAGGCAATCCCCACATGAACTCGGGCTGGCTAGCAGCGGTAAATCATTCAGTTGAGTCAACAAAAACTAAATCTCTGAGCAGTCACAAATACTCGGAGATCACCGGAGCGTGCTCGGGAAAACCCAAGCAACGAGTATACTCACTCATCACTATTCTGCATGTCTCTCTCTCTTAGCTACAGTTTACATTTGCCTGATTAATCACCGGCAGCACACTAGACTGTGCTTCATTCAGCAGATGGTCACTCCCTCAGGAGACTGCCAATCCACAAAGCTACTTTCTGGTTCTTAGCGAAACCCTACAGGTGTATCTAATCAAGATGATGGATAGCAATTATTTCCTGAAAGAGCAGAGACTATGGAACTCTCTGCCAAATGATGTTATATTGGTTCATTCACTACAAATATACAGTGAGATCCTCGATGTCTTTCCTGAACATAATGGGTTATGGGTACTAGATTCTGTGATGGGGAATTGATCCAGGAAACTAGTCTAAGTGCCGTATGTGGAGTGGGGGGGGGGATTTTTCCCTTTATATGGAGACAGTGTCCACTTCATGTTTTTTCCTTCCTGTTTATCAACATGTTGACTATAGGTTGACCTCTTTGGACTTCAGTCTACCTTCAAACTTATTTACCAGATGCCGTCTCCAGCGCCACTTCAGTTCCTATTGTCATCTTGAGACCACAACTAATAGGGAGTCAGGGGTACAAGTGGCATGTAAAAACGTGGGCACCCCTGGTCAAAATTAATGTTAGTGAACCGTAAAGCAAGTTCAAGAGGAAATGATCTCCAAAAAGGCTTAAAGTTACAGATGACAGGTTTTCTTTGCATTTTCATCTTTTACATTTTAAAAATTAAAAAAAATAAAAAATGGGCAGAAGCAAACGCTTGGGCACCCTTGGAGATTAGTGTGGTCAGATAAGTTTTAAACCTTAGTTAGCCAATTAGGATTATGGCTTGTTCACCCTCATTGTTCAGAAAGGCCAGGTGTGACAAAAAATAGCCGCCATGGGTTCTTCTAAGCAGCTGCCTAGCACTCAAACTGGTGGAGGCCCACAAAGCAGGGAAACCTACAAAGAAGATAGCAAATCTTTTCAAGTTGTCCTTTCCTCAGTTCAAAATGTAATTAAGAACTGGCAGTTATCAGAAACAGTGGAGGTCAAGATAAGGTCTGGAAGACCAAGCAAAATTTCAGTGAGAGCTGCTAGTACGATTGCTATACAGGCAAATCAGAACCCCCACTTGACTGCAAAAGACCTTCAGAAAGATTTAGCAGACTCTGGAGTTGTGGTACATTGTTCTACTGTTCAGAGACACCTGCACAAATATGGCCTTCATGGAAGAGTCATCAGAAGAAAACCTCTCCTGCGTCCTCACCATAAAATTTGGCGTCCGAAGTATGCAAAAAAATCTAAACAAGCCTGGTGTATTTTGGAAACAAATCTTGTGGACCAATGAGGTTAAAATAGAAATCTTTGGCCACTATGATAAAAAGGTATATGTGGAGAAAAAAGGACACAATTTCAGGAAAAGAACATCTCAGTCACCAACCATTAAGCATGGGGTGGATCGATCATGCTTTGGGGTTGTGTGGATTCAATGAAATTTCAAAAAATTCTTGATACAAACATAACACCATCTATAAAAAAGCTGAAGGTGAAAAGAGGAAGAGGATGGATTCTACAAATGAATAATGATCCTAAACACACGTCACAATCCACAACAGACGACCTCAAAACAGACGACCTGAAGGTTTTACAATGGCCCTCACAGTCCCCTGATCTGAAAATCATTGAAAATCTGAGGCTGGACCTCAAAATAGTAGAGGATGCAAGACGACCAAGAAATCTCTCAGAAATGGAAGAATCTTCCAAGTAAGAATGGATAAAAATGCCTCAAACAAGAATTGAAAGACTCTTGTCTGGCTACAAAAAAACATTTACAAGTTATGATACTTTCAAAAGAGGGTGCTACTAGGTAGTAAAGCAGGGTGCCCAAACTTTTGCATCAACCCATTTTTTTACTTTTTAAAATGTAAAAAGCTTAAAATATTTTGACTTGCTTAACTGTTCACAATAATAGTAATTTTGACTAGGGGTGCGCTAACTTTTACAAGACATTCTAAGTCTTTGAGAGCTTTGTTGTATTTACTAGTAACCTCCAGTCCGACCAAACACTAGAGCAGTGGTCCCCAACTCCAGGCCTCGAGGGCCGCCAACAGTGCAGGTTTGCAGGATTTCCTTAGTATTGCACAGGGGTTGGAATCATCACCTGTGCAGATGATCACATTACCACCGATGCAATAATAAAGAAATCCTGAAAACCTGCACTGTTGGCGGCCCTCGAGGCCTGGAGTTGGGGACCACTGGACTAGAGCAATCCGGCAGGTCACAACCTGAAGACGGATCGGAGCGGCATCGAGAACAGAAGATGGTGGCTGTTAAGTATAAAGACCAAACTTACATTAGTGACAGCATTCCGATGCGGAAATAAAAAAAATGACGATTGGCGCTTTAAAAAGAGATTAAACTATCCCAGTACATTAAAAACCAAACAAAGTGCGCAGTTGCTGTGGATTGCGATTTCAAAAAATGGCTTCCAAGCACAAGACTTTCACAACCTGTACAATACAAGATGAAGGATTACTGCCCTCAGTCAATGTAACTGGGAATAGTTCTAAAACAACTGGGCGATTGCATCGCTCCGCTCACTGGAATCGACATGCACCATTGGATGACTTCGTAAATTCCCACAGGGGCATCTGTCACTAGACGTCAATATCTGGCCCGGCCGGCAGACAACATCTAAGAGCTGCTGCCAAACACAACAAAGTGAGAAAGATAAAACTTTCAGATTACAAAGCACCGGGAGATTTAGCTTTATGGCCTCGAAAATAAGTTGCATAATCAAAGTATCGGTCAGACTGACACCGGTACTGCCGGGACATGACCCGACCTAAGACGGCAGAAGAAAGTGATGAAACAGGACAGCGAAAAATACAGACGTGTTGCTCAGAGGGACCAAGGAGGTTACTATTGAAGAGGCAAAGGTAGGAAATAAAAAGCGTCAGCATCTTCATCAATAATACAACCCGGACCAGACAGAAAAAAAAATTTGAACAATGCAATTTTTATGCATCAAAACTGCAATTACAGAGCCAATAGCCGTATGGGTAAGCAGCCAGACACTCTTCTAATCAGTGACACATTTACTGGTCTCTAAGCCCAATGATCAATAGTAATACATATTGGAGTGTGACTAAAAGGGCAAAATAGTAATAATTTAAAAAAAAAAAACTCTGGGGCATTGCTGAAAATTGCACTGTATGGTCAGCTCCATACAGATCTAATAACCCCAAATCTCAAACCCGGGTTTCGGCACCAATTCCCCTGGTGTTGCTCCTGCATCTCCAAGTAAACAGTTGATTTTCCCCAGTGAAAATGAAGGGCTGTCCTTGCAATACAAAAACTACTCTCCATAGCCCCTTCTCGAGCTGCATTCCCGCAAAGCAAAGGACATATACTGCGCCGCTATGGACAGTGACAGTTAAAGTTGGCTGCTGTCTCAGACAGCAGGCCATTCCTGTATGTCGCCCTGGCGGGCTGTATCACCCACCCATGTTAGCGATCGCTGTGATTGGTTGATCATTTGTGACTAGAGAATCACAGCGATGTCGCAATAAAGTTGGGGAAAAAAATTAATGTGGAACGCACTGCGGTCACGTGAGTCGGCGCCTCCGGAAGTCAGAGGGGGCGTACGGAACCTGCGCGTGCGCGGTAAAACTTCTGGACATGCCGGGGGAGGAAGAGTTGGAGCGTGCACAGTAAAGTCGGAACCCGCGCATGCGTGGTAAGAATACTGGGCATATCGGTGAGAAGGACGTGAAGAAAGTGCAGCGTGCGCAGTAGAGTTAGTGCTGCGTGTGCGCAATAAGGATTCAGGACCTGCCAGGGGAGGTGAAAGAACACATTGAAAATAGAGCATGCGCAGTAGGATCGGTGCCGTGAGAAGAGACGGAGGGGGAGGAGGGGAATTAAGTGTGTTGTAGCAAGGAAGAGTTTGAACACTAAAAGGTATGGTAATTGGGGAAAGTGAGATAAATAAAAAAGGGACAGTGTGAACCAATATTCTAATATATAAAGTGTATGCATAAATAAATTGTAGAAGGGCTGAAAAACAATAATACTGCTCACAATATTTTGAAAGTGCCAATTGCGGGACTTGGGACTGGGCAAAAGATATATTGGTAAACCGAACCAAAAGGGAGTAAAGGGGTGGAAGTAGGGCGATGTAAAAAACCTGTGAGGGCTATAATGGGCGAACTAAAGATGGGGGGGGAGAGGATATAAACCTGTGGGAGCTACAATAGATAAGCTAAGGATGAAAGTGAGGGGATATATGAACAACAATGAATATAATTAATAATAATAATAATAATAATAATAATAATGGATAATAATTTGGGGTGAGGGGTACATATAACCATAACTGTAGGAAAATATATAGACTGCGCATGAGCTATTTGTTATGGAGTCCATGAGTCCAGAAGTGATGTTTCCAGAATTCCTATTACATTTAGGATCTCTTGCACATGGATGTTACTCTCTCATGGAGGACCAAAGACTACTCTCTCATGGAGGACCAAAGACATCAAATGGAGCTCATCATGGAAGCAAGACACCTTCAAGGATCCAGAACGACCAGAGGAAGAAGGAATGAGGAAGGAAGACCCAGTGATTGGAGACAGCACCACTCAGACATGTAAGCCTAAACAAAAATATATCGATTATTATATATTCAATAATACATAAAACCCTGGGGCAAATTGAAGGGGGACATATAGAGAGAGATTAAAAACACCTTAAAGGGAACCTGTCACCCCGTTTTTTGAGATTGAGATATAAATACTGTTAAATAGGGCCTGTGCTGTGCGTTACTATAGTGTGTGTAGTGTACCCCGATTCCCCATGTATGCCGAGAAATACATTACCAAAGTCGGCGTTTTCGCCTGTCAATCAGGCTGGTCTGGTCAGGTGGGCGTGTTCACAGCGTTCTTTTCTTCCCCAGGTTTCCGTTGGTGGCGTAGTGGTGTGCGCATGTCCAAGGTCCGGATTCCCTGTGCCCACGTGAAGACACAGCGCGCGATCTGCGCTGTCATTCCTTTCATCGGTGCGGGCGGCCATCTTCCTGGGGCCGCGCGTGCGCAGATGTAGTGCTCTGCTGCACGGGGCTTCAGGAAAATGGCCGCGGGATGCCGCGCGTGCGCAGAAGAGATCGCGGCGGCCATTTTCCCAAAGCCGAGATGCAAACTCGGCTTTGGGAAAATGGCCGCCGCGATCTCTTCTGCGCACGCGCGGCATCCCGCAGCCATTTTCCTGAAGCCCCGTGCAGCAGAGCACTACATCTGCGCACGCGCGGCCCCAGGAAGATGGCCGCCCGCACCGATGAAAGGAATGACAGCGCAGATCGCGCGCTGTGTCTTCACGTGGGCACAGGGAATCCGGACCTTGGACATGCGCACACCACTACGCCACCAACGGAAACCTGGGGAAGAAAAGAACGCTGTGAACACGCCCACCTGACCAGACCAGCCTGATTGACAGGCGAAAACGCCGACTTTGGTAATGTATTTCTCGGCATACATGGGGAATCAGGGTACACTACATACACCATAGTAACGCACAGCGCAGGCCCTATTTAACAGTATTTATATCTCAATCTCAAAAAACGGGGGTGACAGGTTCCCTTTAAAAACCGGTCCGGAAATTATATGATTATAAGGGGATGCAGTTACAGAAATGAATTGAAGCCAAAGCTTTCATTGAGGCCACGTGGGGTGATTGTGCCAAGACGGTAAATCCATTCGCTCTCAAGTTGTGCCAAGGATTTGGCCAGATCAGCGCCGCGTGTCCCCAAATTGACCTGATCAATGGCTTTAAAAAGGAGACCTCTGGGGTTACAATCATGTTTAACTTTAAAATGGCGTGGTAATGTTTTTAAAATGGAAAGGTCATTGGTCATTTTGCATGTTCCACTGCGTGTCACGGTGCGCAATCCCGGAAGTCCCATTGGTAAGGTGGGACGGCCCTGTTATGCGCGCGCAGTTACGAACCTCTCTGTGACACTTCCGGATTCGGCGTCATTCGGCATTCCCTATTTAAATGCCCCAAATGCCTCTCAAACTTGTCCTCGCCCCTATTGAAGAAGCTACGGCGAAACAGCGCTTGTCAGGCGCCGGGGAACAGCGTCTGCACTCCACCACCAGCGCTAGGCACCACACTAGTCACATCTGAATCGCAGGTAGTCAGCCCATGTCATGGGATCCCCCTCTTTGGGTACTCTTCTAGGACGCATATAGTAGTTTTACTTTCCTGCCTATTAACAACTACAGTTGTATTGCTGGATATACACGTCTCATTTACTCCTCTATTGGTAAAACCAAATGAATGGGGATACCCTTTTGATTTGACGTATTCCTGGCAGGTGTATGTATATACTAGTAGTGTGTGCCTCTGATTGCTGGTTTTTTGTAACTATCATCACAAATTCCATCTTCCCATGATCTAATTTGGTTAATTTTTACCGTATTAACCTGGTGGATTTGTGCAGTACCGCTTCCCCCTTTAATAGTCGGGTGGTTTACTTTTGCAAAAAAAAAAAAAAGATTTTTGCCAGATAACATTTTATCTAGTGCATTACAGGAGCGTACGTTGCAGGGTTAGTGACGTCCATTTTTCTTTTGCCAAAAAAAAAGAATAGCTAGCGCCAAGTAACTATAGGTAGGGTTTTAGTGTAGTGAACATTACTGGATGTTTTTTTATTGTTTTGTCTACCAACTTCTTCTAAATTTTTCCTTTTTCCCTCTTTAATTATAAATAGCACCCTTTACACACCCCACACATTACACGTATAAAGGAACCACTTATACACATCCCCAGTGTTTTGGCCCATTCGTTAAGAAGACGATATTCAGCAAAGGAGGCCGACACTTTCCTGGTTTCAGACACTGATTCAGGCAGTGAGGAAGTTCCCACATTCTTCTATTCCTCTTTCTCCTCATCATCTAGGAAGGAGGGACCCCCTACAGCAATCAATCCCATATGGATTGCATCCCCCAAAAATTATCAGCCTGTTATTCCGGATTTCATCGGCAGCTCAGGAATCCAGTTAGAATTTCAGTGAGGCCTGTAACATCATTTTCAGGAAAGGAAATAAATGTTATGGTGGCCCAGACAAAATTTGCTCAAAGTTTTCACCCCAAATCCCACGTCATCGTACTCAGATGGACCCCTGTAAATGCAGCAGAGATGATGCCATTTTGGGGCATTGTGCCGTTTATGGCCGTAGTCAGAAATCCAGAGCTTCGGCAATACTGGAGTTCTGATATTCTTTACAGTACACCGGTATTCCGTAAGGCCATGACAAGGCCATGATTTTTTGCCTTACAGTGATACTGTGCAGTGTCCTCCCGGAGATCATCCCGAATTTGATCATCTAGATAAAATTCTGCCACCGGTTGACCACTTCAGCAGAATATTGGCTGAGGCGTACACACCCCAGAGAGACATCGCTATAGATGAATCTCTGGTTCATTTCAAAGGAGGCTAAAATTCCGCCAATACCTGCCCAGTAAGAGGGCGAGGTACGGAATTACACTGTACAAGTTGTGCGAGAGTACCTCAGGGTACACCAACAGATTTAGGGTCTACAAGGGTAAGGACATCCAGATTAACCCCCTGAATGTCCTCCTGTCCTGGAGGAGAGTGGGAAAATTGTGGGAATTGCTGCACCCACTGCCGGATCAGGGTTATCACCTCTATACTTTTACACTAACATCCCACTCTTTAAGACCCTCTATGCCAGAGATACTGTCTTACGCGGCACCATGCGAAGAAAGTAGAGAGGCCTCCCTAAGCCGCTAACTGGGCAACTGCTGAGAAAGGGCGAATGCAGAGCTCAATGTTGGTGGTCAAGTGTAGGAACAAAAGTGATATCCGTGTGCTGACCACCATACACCGTGACATCAGCTCCCATATCACTGTCCGTGGTACCACAGCACATGTCCCAAAGCCAGATTGTATCCTGGATTATAATAAGTACATGGGGGGGGGGTGCAGATCTCTCCGATCAGGTCCTCAAACCATACAGTGCCATGTGAAAACCTAAAGTATGGTACAGAAAATTAGCCGTGCACATTGTACAGATGGCACTCTACAATGCTTTTGTGCTCTTTTGATCTGCAGCCAATATGGAGACCTTCCTTCAGTTTCAGGAGGTAGTCATCAAGACACTGATGTTTGGCAGTCAGGAAGGTGAGGGTCCCAGTACGTCTGAAACTGATGGCGCCCGTATCATCCCAGGTCAACATTTTCCCCAAACTGCGAGGAAAAGAAGAACACAAAAATGGTGCAGAGTATGCTCCAAGAGGGGAATCCGAAAGACAATTTACCACTGCGAAACCTGGCCTTAGCATTATGGATTGCTTCAAAGTGTAAGACACATCCAAAAATTAATAACACTTGGTTTTATCCGGTTGACACAACACACTATTCTGATGTACTCGGCACGTACACATACCACCACATTAGAGATAAATTCCTTGAGAGGTCTAGAGGGTCACTTATGGGGGATTTTCAGTGTTTCGGTACATCAGGGTCTCTGCAAACGTGACACGGGTCCCGCAGTCCATTCCATCACAGTCTGCGCTCCAAAACTTCACTACTTCCCTTCCGAGCCTTGCCGTGCACCCAAACAGTAGTTTCATATCACAAATAGGGTATCTAAGGAGAAATTGCACAACAAATTTTGGGGTACATTTTCTCCTGTTACCCTTGTGAAAACAAAAAAATAAAAAATTGGGGCTAAAACATCTGTCGGGAAAAAAAAAATTATTTTATTTTCATGGTTCTATAATTCTATGAAGCACCTGGGGGTTGAAGGCGCTCACCACACATCTAGATAAATCCGGCACAAAGTAAACAGAAAGCAGACCTTTAGCAAAGGCACTCAATCCAGGAGATCTGCACACCTCCTTACACACAGACATGAGAGACAGACAGGTTTTTTGTGTGTTTTTTTTAATTATTTTTTTTACAGAGTAAACCACGCCCATGGGTTGGGTCTCTCCCAACTCTTCATCTGCTCACAATCACACTTGTCATGGCCGATTAACCAGTTTTAGTCCTGTATGCGCTAAAGCATTACTCCATGTTTATTTCCCATCCAGTATGTGCCCTACAGCCACTTTGCAGAGATATTAGCAATTAAAGTATTTGGTGTCTAAACAATTCATTTTTATTTTTTTAATGGCATCTGTCACCCTTTTGAGTTATAAATTTGGGCATACATGTGAAATTAGTCATACCTGTATGCCTTCTGGACGTGGCCTTAAGTAAAAATAATATTTTATAACTTCAATCTTCCAGGCTATGGGGAGTACTCGAATAAGACTGCTTCCGGTCTTCATTATACAAGATTTCTTATCCAGTTCTCTTTAAATGTCCCTTTCACGTCATGTGCACGGCCGGAAATCCCGTGAAGGCGCATTCTTCTTCCAGTCTATCCTTTTAAAATAATATTTTAAATCCAAGTGGGTGTTACCAGAAAGATTTCCCTGGAGGCGTGTACTTTTTCCCCCAAATGACACTGGCCAATCATAAGCAGGCAGCAATACAATGGGAAAAGAAAAGCACGCCCCACACAACTGCACTTACAGTCTGCTCACCTCGCTGCAGAGTGATGGCAGGTGCTGGAGCACAGCGGACCCGAGTGTGATTTCCTGACCGCTTTCATCTCCAGCAGTCAGTGTGGGGGGGGCAGGGGTAGGACAGTCTTGCAGATTTTGACTCATTACAAACACTTCTAGTAGCTATCCCTCTCATAATGCGGTCGTCTCTACCAATTGTAAGCAGGCATCCACAGACAAGGAGGTAGAGGGGTGGGGAAATCTCTATGGTAATGCCCACTTCGCTAAAAAAAATAAAAATTAAAAAATAAATAAATAACTGTCTAGACGCCAAATACTTTGATTGCCAATATCTCCGCAATGGAAAGAAGATAAAAAAAAAAATGGTTGTGTCTGCTCCACAGCCACTCGTGGATCCAGCTCAACATGAAAAATTTGGAGAAAGGTCCTTGTAATGGGCAGTCAGGCCTGACGTCACCTTTCGGCGCTGGTTGACAGCGGCTAAGCCATGAAGTCGGTAAGCTTCAGTAGATAATAAAGCGGTGTCCAACAAGCAGATGAGGCAATGAGCAGGGCGGCAGGAAACTGGAAAGGCAACACTAATTCACGGAAACTTTTTTGCTCATTTTCAAAGATCCCCTTTAAGGCAGCGTAAAACTCTAAAAAGTCCCATCGGGACAAGTGTAATTCCCAAACAAGATTACTCAACAGAAGCGGTGGCCCTAATGAAATGCTAATCACTTAGCTTTATCTTTTGCTGTGTCGGTATCTGGTAACGAGCGCAACACGGAAAACCAATTAATTATTACTAGGCTGAGATCAGATTGTGGAGCCAGCGATTACACAGAGCAAGCAGGAAAAGCTGCAGCAGGAGGGGACCAAAGGCCGGAGACTGGAATCTTCAGAAGACGGATACAAACAAACACAAATTGCAGATGGAATATTTTCATGCTTTGCTTATTCCCTTCGGCAAAATATACAGCTGAAGGAAAAACTAAAAAGATCTCGGCTGCAGGACTAACGTGGTCCCTCACTTTACACAGGCATCTCCTCGACCCCATAAACATGAAGAATCATAATGACCAAGAATCGTGTACAGACATTTCCTGAAAAGCAGGATACCGCCATCCTATTAGAACGTTTACGACGTCTACAATTCTGAAAGGTGAAAGTGACCTTCCCCAAAATAAATATGGCAGAAAGTTCCCAGAAATCACCCATTACATTACACAGAATATCGGTGGTCAGCACTGTCACCTATGAGGGTCCGTATGAATATCAAAGGCTAGGCCTTGTGTGTGACGATAGAGGAAAACAAAAGCTTTCCAAAACATATAGCTAAGGTAATAATAATTTTATTATTTATATAGCACCAACATATTCCGCAGCACTTTACAATTAAAATTAACAGAAGACAGTGACCCAACTGTATGAGGAGAGCTGATCGTGAGCTCCTGGCGATAATGAGAAGGAAGAAAATACAAAAACAAGAAAAGGGAAGGAAGAGGAAGGAAGACACCGAGGCGGAAGGAAGGGAGAGACGGAAGGAAGGAAGGAAGGAAGGGAGAGAAGGAAGGAAGGAAGAGACAGAAGGAAGGAAGGAAGGAAGGAAGGAAGGAAGGAAGGAAGGAAGAAAGACGGAAGGAAGGAAGGAAGAGACAGAAGGAAGGAAGGGAGAGACGGAAGGAAGGAAGGAAGGAAGGAAGGGAGAGAAGGAAGGAAGGAAGAGACGGAAGGAAGGAAGGGAGAGAAGGAAGGAAAGAAGGAAGAGTCGGAAGGAAGGAAGGAAGGAAGGAAGAGACAGAAGGAAGGAAGGGAGAGACGGAAGGAAGAAAGGGAGAGACGGAAGGAAGGAAGGGAGAGACGGAAGGAAGGAAGGAAGGAAGGAAGGGAGAGACGGAAGGAAGGGAGAGACGGAAGGAAGGGAGGAAGGAAGGACGGAAGAGACGGAAGGAAGGAAGAGACATAAGGAAGGAAGGGAGAGATGGGAGGAAGGAAGGGAGAGACGGGAGGAAGGGACGGAAGGAAGGAAGGAAGGAAGAGACGGAAGGAAGGAAGGAAGAGACGGAAGGAAGGAAGAGACAGAAGGAAGAAAGACGGAAGGAAGAGACGGAAGGAAGGAAGGAAGGGACAGAAGGAAGGAAGGGAGAGACGGAAGGAAGGAAGGAAGAGACGGAAGGAAGAGACGGAAGGAAGAGACGGAAGGAAGAGACGGAAGGAAGGAAGGAAGGGAGAGACGGAAGGAAGGAAGGAAGGAAGAGACAGAAGGAAGGGAGAGACAGAAGGAAGGAAGGGAGAGACAGAAGGAAGGAAGGAAGGAAGGAAGAGACAGAAGGAAGGGAGAGACAGAAGGAAGGAAGGAAGGGAGAGACAGAAGGAAGGAAGGAAGGAAGGGAGAGACGGAAGGAAGGGAGAGACAGAAGGAAGGAAGGAAGGAAGTAAGGGAGAGACGGAAGGAAGGGAGAGACGGAAGGAAGAAAGACGGAAGGAAGGACGGAAGAGACGGAAGGAAGAGACATAAGGAAGGAAGGGAGAGATGGGAGGAAAGAAGGGAGAGACGGAAGGAAGGGAGACTGAAGAAGGAAGGAAGAGACGGAAGGAAGGAAGAGACTGAAGGAAGGAAGAGACGGAAGGGATGGAAGGAAGGGACGGAAGGAAGGGAGAGACTGAAGGAAAAAAGGAAGGAAGAGACGGAAGGAAGGACGGAAGAGACGGAAGGAAGGAGGGAAGGGACGGAAGGAAGGGAGAGACTGAAGGAAAGAAGGAAGAATGAGACGGAAGGAAGGACGAAAGAGACGGAAGGAAGGAAAAGACGGAAGGAAAAGACGGAAGGGAGAGACGGAAGGAAGAGACGGAAGGAAGGGAGAGACGGAAGGAAGGGAGAGACGGAAGGAAGGGAGAGACGGAAGGAAGGGAGAGACTGAAGGAAGGGAGAGACTGAAGGAAAGAAGGAAGGGAGAGACGGAAGGAAAGAAGGAAGGGAGAGAAGGAAAGAAGGAAGGGAGAGACGGAAGGAAGGAAGGGAGAGACGGAAGGAAGGAAGGAAGGGAGAGACGGAAGGAAGGAAGGGAGAGACGGAAGGAAGGAAGGGAGAGACGGAAGGAAGGGAGAGACGGAAGGAAGGAAGGGAGAGACAGAAGGAAGGAAGGGAGAGACAGAAGGAAGGAAGGGAGAGACAGAAGGAAGGAAGGGACAGAAGGAAAGAAGGAAGGAAGAGACGGAAGGAAGGAAGAGACGGAAGGAAGGAAGAGACGGAAGGAAGGAGGGAAAAGATGGAAGGAAGGAAGGAAAAGACGGAAGGAAGAGACTGAAGGAAAGAAGAGGGAGATGGGACGGAAGGAAGGGAGAGACGGGAGGAAGGAAGGGAGAGACGGAAGGAAGGAAGGGAGAGACGGAAGGAAAGAAGGGAGAGACGGAAGGAAAGAAGGGAGAGACGGAAAGAAGGAAGGGAGAGAAGGAAGGAAGGAAGGGAGAGACGGAAGGAAGGAAGGGAGAGACGGAAGGAAGGAAGGGAGAGACGGAAGGAAGGAAGGAAGAGTGAGTGACGGAAGGAAGGGAGAGTGAGTGACGGAAGGAAGGGAGAGACGGAAGGAAGAGAGTGACGGAAGGAAGGGAGAGACAGAAACGGAAGGATGGGAGAGACACAGAGGTGGAAGGAAGGAAGGGAGAGAGTAGACAAATAATGGAGGAGATGTAAGTAAGCTCACTCCCATAACTCTACATTTCTCTCTCTATTTTAGCAAGGAAGAAAAAGAAAGGGAAAAATAGAGACTAGGCAAAATTTTAAATGTAAAGTCTCACCTCATCAGTGTTTAAACCTCTCCATTAGAGCAGACTACATGGCCCACTCACCCTCCGCTCAGCAGTTATAGATCTGTCATGTTCGAATGTGTCACCGTGTGTTAATCTGATGTATCCCAACCAATTACATGACTCAGAATTTCCCTAATGGAAAATCTCTGGTTGGCCGGGGAAACACAGATTCACTACTGAGGAACATAAAGACTTGTACAGGGATACATATTCATGATCACTAAATATATCCTGCAAACAGCTCCGTTTTCTCAGCTCCCTGCACTGTCACACTGAATCTATTGTCAGGACGGGTGAAAAGAGGAGAAAATTAATTTTTCATCTCCAATAATTAATGGGTGAAAAAACACAACAGCAGTAAAATAGGTATTCTATATGTAAGAAGAATAGAAACCACAAGATAACGGTCCATACTTTAATATTTTTTAATAGGATTAAAAAAGGATCAAGTGTCCCAGAAACCAATAATAAGGAATATGTACTGAACTTATGGGCAGCCCGGTGGCTCAGTGGTTAGGTCTGTAGGCTTCCAGCACTCAATCTGCCAGTATGCTCAGTGTGTTTCCACACGTTTCATCCCACACTTCAGACACCTACTTATAGGAAATTTATATTGTGAGCCCCAATGGGAACAGTGATGATGTGTATAAAGCATTGAAGAATACGGTGGTGCTATACAAGAGTAAAAAGTCTTTATATCGTACCAATTAGACAATCAGAATAGTAAGATGTGCCTCCCATGTACAAAAATATAACTATAATACTGCCCCTATAGTGGCTTGTAAAAGTATTCACCCCCTTGGCTTTTTATCTATTTTTGTTACAAAAATATTTACACACCAGTTGGTATTGTAAGCCGATTTATGTGTGATGTATGTGCACTAAATAGTCTAAGTTGGTGATGTGGGAAAAATATAGGCAAAATTTTAATTTATGGTATCAAATAACTAAAAATTGGCACGTAAATATCTATACAACCCTTTTGATATGAAGCTTCTAAAAACTTCTGGTTCCAGCAATTCCCTTCATAAGTCCCATGATTAGTGACAGGACGTCCCCATAAGTGCGATCTAATGTCACTTGTATGTCAGTATATACACTTTACATTATCCGAAAGACCACAGAGGCTGCAACACCATTAACAAGAGGCATCAATAGTCAAACACCACGAAGGAAATCTCCAAACAACATCATGAAGACCAAGGAGATCTCCAAACAACATCATGAAGACCAAGGAGATCTCCAAACAACATCATGAAGACCAAGGAGATCTCCAAACAACGCCATGAAGGCCAAGGAGATCTCCAAACAAAATCATGAAGACCAGGGAGATCTCCAAACAACGCCATGAAGACCAAGGAGATCTCCAAACAACGCCATGAAGGCCAAGGAGATCTCCAAACACCACCATGAAAACCAAGGAGATCTCCAAACAAAATCATGAAGACCAAGGAGATCTCCAAACAACGCCATGAAGACCAAGGAGATCTCCAAACAACGCCATGAAGGCCAAGGAGATCTCCAAACAACGCCATGAAGGCCAAGGAGATCTCCAAACAACGCCATGAAGACCAGGGAGATCTCCAAACAAAATCATGAAGACCAAGGAGATCTCCAAACAAAATCATGAAGACCAGGGAGAGCTCCAAACAAGGACAAGGTTGTTGAGAAGTACAAGTCAGGGTCGGGCTATAAAAAAAATCTCAATCTCCGCTGATCCCCAGCAGCACCATCAAATCCATTATCATCAAATGGAAAGAACACGGTACCACAGCAAACGTGTCAAGAGATGATGCCCACCAAACCTCTCAGCACGTGCAAGGAGGGCATTAATCAGAGTGTAAAATGTAGTTTTGAAGTGGCCGAGTCACAACCCAGACCTTAATCCAATGGAGAATCTATGGTCAGACTATGTTCTGTTCACTAGAGGAAACCATCTAACGTGAAGGAGATGGAGCAGTTTTGCTTTGATGAATTGGTAAACACCCAAGTGGCCAGATGTGGAAAGCTCAGAGACTTTTCCAAAGTGACTTACAGCTGTAATTGCCGCTATAGGAGGCTCTACAAAATACTAATTTTAGGGGGGGAGGGGTGAATATTTATGCAAACTAACATTTTCATTCATTTTGTCCTATTTGTTGATTGCTTCAGAATTTAAACAAATGTTCACAGTTGTAGGCATGTTCTTTACATGGACTGATGAAAACCTAAAAATAAAAACAAAAACACCAGGTTTTGAACAAAACATGAACATTTCCAAAGACGTCCAATACATTCATAAGAAACTGTATGTACAAGAATAAAACTACTATAATACTGCTCCTATGTACAAGAATATAACTGCTATAATACTGCTCCTATATACAAGACTATAACTACTATAATACTGCCCCTATGTACAAGAATATAACTACTATAATACTGCTCCTATGTACACAAGAATATAACTACTATAATACTGCTATGTACAAGAATATAACTACTATAATACTGCCCCTATGTACAAGAATATAACTACTATAATACTGCTCCTATGTACACAAGAATATAACTACTATAATACTGCTATGTACAAGAATATAACTACTATAATACTGCCCCCTATGTACAAGAAAATAACTACTATAATACTGCCCCTATGTACAAGAATATAACTAATATAATACTGCTCCTATGTACAAGAATATAACTACTATAATACTGCTCCTATGTACAAGAATATAACTACTATAATACTGCTCCTATGTACAAGAATATAACTACTATAATACTGCTCCTATGTACAAGAATATAACTACTATAATACTGCTCCTATGTACAAGAATATAACTAATATAATACTGCTCCTATGTACAAGAATATAACTACTATAATACTGCTCCTATGTACAAGAATATAACTACTATAATACTGCTCCCTATATACAAGAATATAACTACTATAATACTGCTCCTATGTAGAAGAATATAACTACTATAATACTGCTCCCTATATACAAAAATATAACTACTATAATACTGCTCCTATGTACAAGAATATAACTACTATAATACTGCTCCCTATATACAAGAATATAACTACTATAATACTGCTCCTATGTAGATGAATATAACTACTGTAATACTGCTCCCTATATACAAGAATATAACTACTATAATACTGCCCCTATGTACAAGAATATAACTACTATAATACCTCTCCTGTGTACAATAATATAACTACTATAATACTGCCCCCTATGTACAAGAATATAACTACTATAATACTGCCCCTATGTACAAGAATATAACTACTATAATACTGCTCCTATGTACAAGTATATAACTACTATAATACTGCTCCTGTGTACAAGAATATAACTACTATAAAACTGCTATGTACAAGAATATAACTACTATAATACTGCTATGTACAAGAATATAACTACTATAATACTGCTCCTGTGTACAAGAATATAACTACTATAATACTGCTCCTATGTACAAGAATATAACTACTATAATACTGCCCCCTATGTACAAGAATATAACTACTATAATACTGCCCCTATGTACAAGAATATAACTACTATAATACTGCTCCTATGTACAAGTACATAACTACTATAATACTGCTCCTGTGTACAAGAATATAACTACTATAATACTGCCCCTATGTACAAGAATATAACTACTATAATACTGCTATGTACAAGAATAGAACTACTATAATACTGCTCCTGTGTACAAGAATAGAACTACTATAATACTGCTATGTACAAGAATATAACTACTATAATACTGCTCCTATGTACAAGAATATAACTACTATAATACTGCTATGTACAAGAATAGAACTACTATAATACTGCTCCTGTGTACAAGAATATAACTACTATAATACTGCTATGTACAAGAATATAACTACTATAATACTGCTCCTGTGTACAAGAATAGAACTACTATAATACTGCTATGTACAAGAATAGAACTACTATAATACTGCTCCTGTGTACAAGAATAGAACTACTATAATACTGCTATGTACAAGAATATAACTACTATAATACTGCCCCTATGTACAAGAATATAACTACTATAATACTGCCCCTATGTACAAGAATATAACTACTATAATACTGCTCCTGTGTACAAGAATATAACTACTATAATACTGCTATGTACAAGAATATAACTACTATAATACTGTCCCTATGTACAAGAATACAACTACTATAATACTGCCCCTATATACAAGAATATAACTACTATAATACTGCCCCTATGTGCAAGAATATAACTACTATAATACTGCCCCTATGTACAAGAATATAACTACTATAATACTGCTCCTGTGTACAAGAATATAACTACTATAATACTGCCCCTATGTACAAGAATATATCTACTATAATACTGCCCCTATGTACAAGAATATAACTACTATAATACTGCCCCTATGTACAAGAATATAACTACTATAATACTGCTCCTATGTACAAGAATATAACTACTATAATACTACCCCTATGTACAAGAATATAACTACTATAATACTGCCCCTATGTACAAGAATATAACTACTATAATACTGCCCCTGTGTACAAGAATATAACTACAATAATACTGCTCCTATATACAAGAATATAACTACTATAATACTGCCCCTATGTACAAGAATATAACTACTATAATACTGCTCCTATGTACAAGAATATAACTACTATAATACTGCCCCTATATACAAGACTATAACTACTATAATACTGCCCCTATGTACAAGAATATAACTACTATAATACTGCTTCTATGTACACAAGAATATAACTACTATAATACTGCTATGTACAAGAATATATCTACTATAATACTGCCCCTTATGTACAAGAATATAACTACTAAAATACTGCCCCTATGTAAAAGAATATAACTACTATAATACTGCTCCCTATATACAAGAATATAACTACTATAATACTGCTCCTATGTAGAAGAATATAACTACTATAATACTGCTCCCTATATACACGAATATAACTACTATAATACTGCTCCTATGTACAAGAATATAACTACTGTAATACTGCTCCCTATATACAAGAATATAACTACTATAATACTGCCTCTATGTACAAGAATATAACTACTATAATACTGCTCCTATGTACAAGAATATAACTACTATAATACCTCTCCTGTGTACAAGAATATAACTACTATAATACTGCCCCTATATACAAGACTATAACTACTATAATACTGCCCCTATATACAAGACTATAACTACTATAATACTGCCCCTATGTACAAGAATATAACTACTATAATACTGCTCCTATGTACAAGAATATAACTACTATAATACCTCTCCTGTGTACAAGAATATAACTACTATAATACTGCCCCTATGTACAAGAATATAACTACTATAATACTGCTCCTATGTACAAGAATATAACTACTATAATACTGCTCCTGTGTACAAGAATATAACTACTATAATACTGCCCCTACAAGAATATAACTACTATAATACTGCCCCTATGTACAAGAATATAACTACTATAATACTGCTTTGTACAAGAATAGAACTACTATAATACTGCTCCTGTGTACAAGAATAGAACTACTATAATACTGCTATGTACAAGAATATAACTACTATAATACTGCTCCTATGTACAAGAATATAACTACTATAATACTGCTCCTATGTACAAGAATATAACTACTATAATACTGCTCCTGTGTACAAGAATATAACTACTATAATACTGCTATATACAAGAATATAACTACTATAATACTGCTCCTATATACAAGAATATAACTAATATAATACTGCCCCTATGTGCAAGAATATAACTACTATAATACTGCCCCTATGTACAAGAATATAACTACTATAATACTGCTCCTGTGTACAAGAATATAACTACTATAATACTGCCCCTATGTACAAGAATATAACTACTATAATACTGCTCCTGTGTACAAGAATATAACTACTATAATACTGCTATGTACAAGAATATAACTACTATAATACTGCTATGTACAAGAATATAACTACTATAATACTGCTCCTATGTACAAGAATATAACTACTATAATACTGCTCCTGTGTACAAGAATATAACTACTATAATACTGCCCCCTATGTACAAGAATATAACTACTATAATACTGCCCCTATGTACAAGAATATAACTACTATAATACTGCTCCTATGTACAAGTATATAACTACTATAATACTGCTCCTGTGTACAAGAATATAACTACTATCATACTGCCCCTATGTACAAGAATATAACTACTATAATACCTCTCCTGTGTACAAGAATATAACTACTATAATACTGCCCCTTATGTACAAGAATATAACTACTATAATACTGCCCCTATGTACAAGAATATAACTACTATAATACTGCTCCTATGTACAAGTATATAACTACTATAATACTGCTCCTGTGTACAAGAATATAACTACTATAATACTGCTCCTATGTACAAGTATATAACTACTATAATACTGCTCCTGTGTACAAGAATATAACTACTATAATACTGCCCCTACAAGAATATAACTACTATAATACTGCCCCTATGTACAAGAATATAACTACTATAATACTGCTCCTGTGTACAAGAATAGAACTACTATAATACTGCTCCTGTGTACAAGAATAGAACTACTATAATACTGCTATGTACAAGAATATAACTACTATAATACTGCTCCTATGTACAAGAATATAACTACTATAATACTGCTCCTATGTACAAGAATATAACTACTATAATACTGCCCCTATGTACAAGAATATAACTACTATAATACTGCTCCTGTGTACAAGAATATAACTACTATAATACTGCCCCTATGTACAAGAATATAACTACTATAATACTGCCCCTATGTACAAGAATATAACTACTATAATACTGCTCCTGTGTACAAGAATATAACTACTATAATACTGCCCCTATGTACAAGAATATAACTACTATAATACTGCCCCTATGTACAAGAATATAACTACTATAATACTGCCCCTATGTACAAGAATATAACTACTATAATACTGCCCCTATGTACAAGAATATAACTACTATAATACTGCCCCTATGTACAAGAATATAACTACTATAATACTGCTCCTATGTACAAGAATATAACTACTATAATACTGCCCCTATGTACAAGAATATAACTTGCAAAAAGGAAAAAAAAGAGCATGAACCGCACATTCCAAATTCATACTTTGATCTAAAGCCGCTAGCAAAAATTTATATACTGAACATGAGGTTTTCAGTTTAACATTCTGATCAGACTGTATGAAGCCCACTGCCACTTCACGGCAAACCTCGTAGTGGGTCCTATCGCCCTAACGGAGCGGAGCCGTGCGGCAACCACCGCCACAGCGGCCACGCACCAGCAGGGCGGACGGCCTGTTGCCCCACAGCACCCATGCTGCGAGACTGAGCCCCCATGACTCCAGACCGCGCCGCTCCACCAGCACAAAGCCACAGCAACAATGGCCGCCACAAAGCACCAGCACCAAAATGAAAGGAGCATTGAAACTCACCTTCCTCCAGCTCTTCAGTGAGAGCCAAAATGGGCTAGACCCCATACTTTGCAGTCTCCTGCTAATTAAAATCACCTGTGCCAAATGGGAGGAGTGCTGGTCCAAGAAAGAGACAAGAACATGCTTTGCAAAAAGGAAAAAAAAGAGCATGAACCGCACATTCCAAATTCATACTTTGATCTAAAGCCGCTAGGCAAAAATTTATATACTGAACATGAGGTTTTCAGTTTAACATTCTGATCAGACTGTATGAAGCCCACTGCCACTTCACGGCAAACCTCGTAGTGGGTCCTATCGCCCTAAGAATATAACTACTATAATACTGCCCCTATGTACAAGAATATAACTACTATAATACTGCCCCTATGTACAAGAATATAACTACTATAATACTGCTCCTATATACAAGAATATAACTACTATAATACTGCCCCTATGTACAAGAATATAACTACTATAATACTGCCCCTATGTACAAGAATATAACTACTATAATACTGCTCCTATGTACAAGAATATAACTACTATAATACTGCCCCCTATGTACAAGAATATAACTACTATAATACTGCTCCCTATATACAAGAATATAACTACTATAATACTGCTCCTATGTAGAAGAATATAACTACTATAATACTGCTCCCTATATACAAGAATATAACTACTATAATACTGTTCCTATGTACAAGAATATAACTACTGTAATACTGCTCCCTATATACAAGAATATAACTACTATAATACTGCCCCTATGTACAAGAATATAACTACTATAATACCTCTCCTGTGTACAAGAATATAACTACTATAATACTGCCCCCTATGTACAAGAATATAACTACTATAATACTGCCCCTATGTACAAGAATATAACTACTATAATACTGCTCCTATGTACAAGTATATAACTACTATAGTACTGCTCCTGTGTACAAGAATATAACTACTATAATACTGCTATGTACAAGAATATAACTACTATAATACTGCTCCTGTGTACAAGAATATAACTACTATAATACTGCCCCTACAAGAATATAACTACTATAATACTGCCCCTATGTACAAGAATATAACTACTATAATACTGCTCCTGTGTACAAGAATATAACTACTATAATACTGCTCCTATGTACAAGAATATAACTACTATAATACTGCCCCCTATGTACAAGAATATAACTACTATAATACTGCCCCTATGTACAAGAATATAACTACTATAATACTGCTCCTATGTACAAGTATATAACTACTATAATACTGCTCCTGTGTACAAGAATATAACTACTATAATACTGCCCCTACAAGAATATAACTACTATAATACTGCCCCTATGTACAAGAATATAACTACTATAATACTGCTATGTACAAGAATAGAACTACTATAATACTGCTCCTGTGTACAAGAATAGAACTACTATAATACTGCCCCTATGTACAAGAATATAACTACTATAATACTGCTCCTGTGTACAAGAATATAACTACTATAATACTGCTCCTATGTACAAGAATATAACTACTATAATACTGCCCCTATGTACAAGAATATAACTACTATAATACTGCTCCTGTGTACAAGAATATAACTACTATAATACTGCCCCTGTATACAAGAATATAACTACTATAATACTGCCCCTATGTACAAGAATATAACTACTATAATACTGCTCCTGTGTACAAGAATATAACTACTATAATACTGTCCCTATGTACAAGAATATAACTACTATAATACTGCCCCTATGTACAAGAATATAACTACTATAATACTTTTTAATAGGACAATATTGATCACAGATATCATCCCTGTGCAGACAATGATAATGTTCTGCATTAGTAGAAATATTCCTACATTTTCCCTCTTCCTGTGTCTCTCCGGCCTCGTCCTTTGCTCTGTCCTCAGGAAATCCTCTGATTATTATTGTTTTCTTGGTCTCCATATTTCTTACTGTGATCAAAGCATTAGAGAAGCGCCAGCGCAGCAGGGTAACGCCAGGAAGATGCAGCCACCCGCCGTGCATTTCCTCTACACGTGCTTTGTGGCTGTGGCGCTGCTTTTTGCTGACCTCCATAACACCAGGGAAGACGACCAGCACAAGGACTAAATGATTAATAAGACTAAGATTTTTTTCTTTGCTGTATTAATCGCATTCTTGGCAAGAAAAAGGGGATTGGCATTTGCCGTCATCCATTACTAATAAATTATAGGAATTAACAATATTAAAATATTTGGTATAGCAGGTATAGTGGTAAAAGTGCAATGTATGAACGTATACATTGTAGCGAAGGTGCTATAACGAAAAATTGAATCATCAAAACTTACAATTTTACTGTTTCCACACCTCCACCAAAAGTGCAATACAAAGCTATCAAAATGTTGTTTTTACCGCCAAACAGTAGCAATAAAAACTACGGCTCATAGTGTGTAAAACAAAAAATATCAATATATAAAATCGTTTAAGGCTATGTGCACACAATGCGGATTAGGCTTAGGAATTTCTGGTGTGGATTCTGCCTCTCCTGGCAGAAAACGCACCTGTGGATTTGTTGCGTTTTTTTTGTGCGGTTCTGCAGCGTTTTTTGTGCGTTTTTGCTGCGGTTTTTACCCCTGTGGTTTTCTATAATGGAATGGATCAAAAACACTGCAGATTCACAAAAAAGCAGTGACATGCTACTTCTGTTCTGCAGCGTTTCCGTAGCGGATTTTCCGCAAAGTGTGCACAGCATTTTTTTTTTCCCTCATTGATTTACATTGTACTGTAAATCAATTGCGGATCTGTAGCGTTTCTGCACCTCAAAAAGCGCTGCGGATCCACAGAGAATCCACAACGTGTGCACATACTCTAAGGGTCACGTCCGTCTGTTTGTCTGTGTCTGTCTGTCACGGAAATCCCAAGTTGCTGACCGCGACCAATCAGCGACAGGCACAGTCCGGCCGCGAAATGGCCGCTCCCTACTCCCCTGCAGTCAGTGCCCCCTTGATACTCGCCCGCCACCCCCATAGCACTGTAGCAGTCCGTTAAACCGACTGCGCTACACCACAGCATAAAGCAGAGTAACGCAGTCCGTTAACGCCGCTATTAACCCTGTGTGACGAACTTTTTACTATTGATGCTGCCTATGCAGCATCAATAGCAAAAAGATATAATATTAAAAATAATTTAGAAAAATAATGGTGCTATTCTCACCTTCCGCCGTCCACCGATGCGCGTGATGCTGCCGCCAGCTTCCTTTCCCAGCGATGCATTGCGAAATTACCCAGATGACTTAGCGGTCTCGCGAAACAGCTAAGTCATCTGGGTAATTTCACAATGCATCAGTGGGAACGGAAGCTGGCGGCAGCATCACGCGCATGGGGACAACTTCAGTGGACGCCGGAGGGGAAGTATAACTTATTTTTTTTTATTATTATTTTTTTTTTTTAACAGGGAAATGGTGACCACATTGCTATATACTACGTGGCTCTGCTATATATATAACGTGGCTTTGCTATATACTACGTGGCTGTGCGTGCTATATAGTATGTGGGCTGTGTTATATAATACATGGCTCTGCCATATACAGTTGTGGCCAAAAGTATTGACACCCCTGCAATTCTGTCAGATAATACTCAGTTTCTTTGCAAACGCAAATTGTTTGGTATTATTATCTTCATTTAATTTGTCTTAAATGAAAAAACACAAAAATAATTGTCCTAAAGCCAAATTGGATATAATTCCACACCAAACATAAAAAAGAGGGTGGACAAAAGTATTGGCACTGTTCGAAAAATCCTGTGATGCTTCTCTAATTAGTGTAATTATCAGCACCTGTAACTTACCTGTGGCACCTAACAGGTGTTGGTAATAACTAAATCACACTTGCAGCCAGTTGACATGGATTAAAGTTGACTCAACCTCTGTCCTGTGTCCTTGTGTGTACCACATTGAGCATGGAGAAAAGAAAGAAGATCAAAGAACGGTCTGAGGACTTGAGAAACCAAATTGTGAGGAAGCATGAGCAATCTCAAGGCTACAAGTCCATCTCCAAAGACCTGAATGTTCCTGTGTCTACCGTGCGCAGTGTCATCAAGAAGTCTAAAGCCCATGGCACTGTGGCTAACCTCCCTAGATGTGGACGGAAAAGAAAAATTGACAAGAGATTTCAACGCAAGATTGTGCGGATGTTGGATAAAGAACCTCGACTAACATCCAAACAAGTTCAAGCTGCCCTGAAGTCCGAGGGTACAACAGTGTCAACCCGTACTATCCGTCGGCGTCTGAATGAAAAGGGACTGTATGGTAGGAGACCCAGGAAGACCCCAATACTTACCCCGAGACCTAAAAAAGCCAGGCTGGAGTTTGCCAAAACTTACCTGAAAAAGCCTAAAACGTTTTGAAAGAATGTTCTCTGGTCAGATGAGACAAAAGTAGAGCTTTTAGGGCAAAGGCATCAACATAGAGTTTACAGGAGAAAAAAAAAGAGGCATTCAAAGAAAAGAACACGGTCCCTACAGTCAAACATGGTGGAAGTTCCCTGATGTTTTGGGGTTGCTTTGCTGCCTCTGGCACTGGACTGCTTGACCGTGTGCATGGCATTATGAAGTCTGAAGACTACCAACAAATTTTGCAGCATAATGTAGGGCCCAGTGTGAGAAAGCTGGGTCTCCCTCAGAGGTCATGGGTCTTCCAGCAGGACAACGACCCAAAACACACTTCAAAAAGCACTAGAAAATGGTTTGAGAGAAAGCACTGGAGACTTCTAAGAAACTCATTGATGGTCACCGGAAGCGGTTGGTCGCAGTTATTTTGGCTAAAGGTTGTGCAACCAAGTATTAGGCTGAGGGTGCCAATACTTTTGTCTGGCCCATTTTTGGAGTTTTGTGTGAAATAATCAATGTTTTGCTTTTTTCTTCATTCTCTTTTGTGTTTTTTCATTTAAGACAAATTAAATGAAGATAATAATAACAAAGAATTTGTGTTTGCAATCATTTTCAGGAAGAAACTGAGTATTATCTGACAGAATTGCAGGGGTGTCAATACTTTTGGCCACAACTGACTGTATGTATGCATGCAGTATGTATGTATGTATGTATGTATGTATGTAGTATGCATGCAGTATGTAGTATGTTGTATGTATTTTGGCCACAACTGTACTACATACTATGTGGCCGTGTTATATACTACGTGGCTCTGCTATATACTACGTGGCTGTACTATATCCTGCACTCCGAACATCCGACATCCTGCGACCAATCAGCGACAGACACAGTCCAGCCGCGAATTGACGATGGATTTAAACCATGCTTTGTTGATTGGTTGCGGCCGGCCGGGCGCGACCAATCAGCGATATTGGCGCGGAATGTAACCACCACTCACAGCGCGACATACATACATACATACTCTAGAATACCACCATCTAGTATAATAATAATTATTAATTAAAGAAAAAGCTAATAAAAATGTCAATAAAATAAAAAAAATTCTAATATTTCTAATAATATTGATGCCAACAATAATAATAGTAATAAAAAAGTTTGGTGTTGACGTAATGGTACTGACCTGGAGAATCACATTACCAGGTTATTTTTACCGCACTTGAAACTTCATGGAAAAACTAAAGCCAGAGAGAAAACGGTAGAAATTAATTTCTTCCATAATTCTTTCCCACCTGGAAACGTGAATCATCATTTAATACTAAAACTCACTCCGCAATTAAAACAAACGATTGGGAACAAATAAAAAAAGTTATGATTCTGTGAAACAAAGGAGGGAAAAAATTAACAAGAAAAAATTGAGTTCTTTAGTGGTAATTTGTCTTTAAAGAGGTGCAAAACCTTCTGCAACCACAGGGGGGAGCTTAGGAGGCAGAACAATTAACTTAATAATGAAGCTGTATGCAGAAAGCTCCTCAGCTCCCCCTAGTGGCGGCTGAAGGAAAATCAGAATTTTATCATTATGGTAATTGCATCTCTACAAAAAGGAGTCTATTACGGGCTTCTATCGGAATGGAAATATTAAAAAGTGAAAGGTTTTTTTTCATAAATACACTATAGCCATGATATAATTTCAATGAACTGGACATCATCGCTCTGTGCCACAATCCACATCTCTAGAAGTGTCACAGGTTCTGCAGACAGCGGTTCTGCCGTGTATCATTGTTTGTAGATTAATCACTACCCGGATGAGATGGATATTGACAGATGGCACCGGGTGGGTATGAAATCCCTTCTTACCACGACAGCAGCAGCAAGAGACGCTCCATTAGTTACCCTCGCTGCAGAAAGGAATCTTAAGAGGATTTGTTGTTAGCTCCTGATAAACGAGTCCACATACTGATGAAATCTCAGCCCTGATGAATAAGCCTCAGAAAGCCGCCATACAATCATCTGTAATGCTGCGAGTCTGAACCGATTCATCAGAAAACATCGACTGAAATAACTACACAGCGCGAATGTAGGCTCATATACAGTGATAAAGTACCTATGGTCTAGGGCATACGGGCAGTATTATAGTAGTTATATTCTTGTACATAGGGGCAGTATTATAGTAGTTATATTCTTGTATATAGGAGCAGTATTATAGTAGTTATATTCTTGTACATAGGAGCAGTAGTATAGTAGTTATATTCCTGTACATAGGAGCAGTATTATAGTAGTTATATTCTTGTACATAGGGGCAGTATTATAGTAGTTATATTCTTGTATATAGGAGCAGTATTATAGTAGTTATATTCTTGTACATAGGAGCAGTAGTATAGTAGTTATATTCTTGTACATAGGGGCAGTATTATAGTAGTTATATTCCTGTACATAGGAGCAGTATTATAGTAGTTATATTCTTGTACATAGGGGCAGTATTATAGTAGTTATATTCTTGTACATAGGGGGCAGTATTATAGTAGTTATATTCTTGTATATAGGAGCAGTATTATAGTAGTTATATTCTTGTACATAGGGGCAGTATTATAGTAGTTATATTCTTGTACATAGGAGCAGTATTATAGTAGTTATATTCTTGTACATAGGGGCAGTATTATAGTAGTTATATTCTTGTACATAGGAGCAGTATTATAGTAGTTATATTCTTGTATATAGGAGCAGTATTATAGTAGTTATATTCTTGTACATAGGGGCAGTATTATAGTAGTTATATTCTTGTACATAGGGGCAGTATTATAGTAGTTATATTCTTGTATATAGGAGCAGTATTATAGTATTATATTCTTGTACATAGGAGCAGTATTATAGTAGTTATATTCTTGTACATAGGAGCAGTATTATAGTAGTTATATTCTTGTACATAGGGGCAGTATTATAGTAGTTATATTCTTGTACATAGGGAGCAGTATTATAGTAGCTATATTCTTGGACATAGGGGGCAGTATTATAGTAGTTATAGTCTTGTACATAGGAGCAGTATTATAGTACTTATATTCTTGTACATAGGGAGCAGTATTATAGTAGTTATATTCTTGTACATAGGGGCAGTATTATAGTAGTAATATTCTTGTACATAGGGGCAGTATTATAGTAGTTATATTCTTGTACATAGGGGCAGGATTATAGTAGTTATATTCTTGTACATAGGGGCAGTATTATAGTAGTTATATTCTTGTACATAGGAGCAGTATTATAGTAGTTATATTCTTGTACATAGGGGCAGTATTATAGTAGCTATATTCTTGGACATAGGGGGCAGTATTATAGTAGTTATATTCTTGTATATAGGGGGCAGTATTATAGTAGTTATATTCTTGTACATAGGGGCAGTATTATAGTAGTTATATTCTTGTACATAGGGGCAGTATTATAGTAGTTATATTCTTGTATATAGGGGGCAGTATTATAGTAGTTATATTCTTGTACATAGGGGCAGTATTATAGTAGTTATATTCTTGTACGTAGGGACAGTATTATAGTAGTTATATTCTTGTACATAGGAGCAGTATTATAGTAGTTATATTTTTGTACATAGGAGCAGTATTATAGTAGTTATATTCTTGTACATAGGAGCAGTATTATAGTAGTTATATTCTTGTACATAGGAGCAGTATTATAGTAGTTATATTTTTGTACATAGGGGCAGTATTATAGTAGTTATATTCTTGTACATAGGGACAGTATTATAGTAGTTATATTCTTGTACATAGGAGCAGTATTATAGTAGTTATATTTTTGTACATAGGAGCAGTATTATAGTAGTTATATTCTTGTACATAGGAGCAGTATTATAGTAGTTATATTCTTGTACATAGGAGCAGTATTATAGTAGTTATATTCTTGTACATAGGGGCAGTATTATAGTAGTTATATTCTTGTACATAGGAGCAGTATTATAGTAGTTATATTCTTGTACATAGGAGCAGTATTATAGTAGTTATATTTTTGTACATAGGGGCAGTATTATAGTAGTTATATCCTTAGTCGCCCCTTAATGTGACTGCCCGTCCTAACCTCATTCGTTAATCCTTTTCTCTGCAGTCAGATTGTCATTAACGCTGTGGCAGTCGTCCCTGAACAACATTCGCCCCCAGATCCGCCCTTTGCTCCGATCAATGCTTATTACTGGTACATCGCAGCCTTTTGCAGACGTCAGTAGCATCCAGTCTGCGGAGGATCACTTGGCGAGTGTATGAGAAACCAATTGTGCCGAGCAATCTAATCTGCAGTGAAGTGATGAGTTCTGGCGCTGTAAATAACAGCCGCGCACAATCAGCGGGTAATCAGCAGCGCGGCCTGACATTTAAAGGACGCCGCGTCGAAAAAGGAGAACGCTCGCGCATCTAAAGTAACATTACAAAAACGACACAATGTTTCCTTGGACGTTAAAGGAAAAACGTGGCTGTTCTCTTCCAGAAACTGACAATATGTCCAGCCACAGTCCTGAAACTGCAATACTAGAGCATTAGGGAGTGGACTGCTGTGACTACTGGGGGGTGCTGAGAATAATGGTTACCAGGAAGGGGGGTATTATGGGAGAATTAAGTAGGTGATGGGAAAGGAGAAGCCTTGGTGCGGTTTATCAATATTCAGGGAGGAGGATTCCCAAGAAGGTGCGGCTGAACACGGCTCGGTGGGTGACGGCTGTGACTACTGGGGGACAGCTAGGCTACTGACTTGTAGATATTTGGGGACTTTCTGACACTTCGTGTAATGTAGCTGAGCTCATAACCCTTCTTGGGGCTTCCATTGTCAGACTTTGTACTAGCCGCTCCATTTATCGGCTCCTAGAGGAACATTGGACTTCAGCCTTTGACCCCAGGGACTAATAACAGGACACCCTCGGGCTGAGTCCACAAAGAGCTGCTGGCCGGTGGAGTAGGTTGGCAGAAAAGGGTTGTATCAGGCCAAGGCCATAGAAGACAAAAATCTAAGAATCCTCAGACAAAGAAGCGTCAAGTCATTAGAGGTCCCAACAGAATAAAAGGCATGGAAACCGGTAACATGGATACAAGGGAAGAAGCAGGGGCAGGTGTAACGTATGAGGATCACAGCAACGACTTACTGCTGGAGCGGGGGAGAGAAGGCCTTGTTGGGAGTGGACAGATGTGACTACTGGGGAAAATGGAGTTACAACTAGAAAACCGGGGAGAGAGCACTAGTAACATAGTAACATAGTTAGTAAGGCCGAAAAAAGACATTTGTCCATCCAGTTCAGCCTATATTCCATCATAATAAATCCCCAGATCTACGTCCTTCTACAGAACCTAATAATTGTATGATACAATATTGTTCTGCTCCAGGAAGACATCCAGGCCTCTCTTGAACCCCTCGACTGAGTTCGCCATCACCACCTCCTCAGGCAAGCAATTCCAGATTCTCACTGCCCTAACAGTAAAGAATCCTCTTCTATGTTGGTGGAAAAACCTTCTCTCCTCCAGACGCAAAGAATGCCCCCTTGTGCCCGTCACCTTCCTTGGTATAAACAGATCCTCAGCGAGATATTTGTATTGTCCCCTTATATACTTATACATGGTTATTAGATCGCCCCTCAGTCGTCTTTTTTCTAGACTAAATAATCCTAATTTCGCTAATCTATCTGGGTATTGTAGTTCTCCCATCCCCTTTATTAATTTTGTTGCCCTCCTTTGTACTCTCTCTAGTTCCATTATATCCTTCCTGAGCACCGGTGCCCAAAACTGGACACAGTACTCCATGTGCGGTCTAACTAGGGATTTGTACAGAGGCAGTATAATGCTCTCATCATGTGTATCCAGACCTCTTTTAATGCACCCCATGATCCTGTTTGCCTTGGCAGCTGCTGCCTGGCACTGGCTGCTCCAGGTAAGTTTATCATTAACTAGGATCCCCAAGTCCTTCTCCTTGTCAGATTTACCCAGTGGTTTCCCGTTCAGTGTGTAATGGTGATATTGATTCCCTCTTCCCATGTGTATAACCTTACATTTATCATTGTTAAACCTCATCTGCCACCTTTCAGCCCAAGTTTCCAACTTATCCAGATCCATCTGTAGCAGAATACTATCTTCTCTTGTATTAACTGCTTTACATAGTTTTGTATCATCTGCAAATATCGATATTTTACTGTGTAAACCTTCTACCAGATCATTAATGAATATGTTGAAGAGAACAGGTCCCAATACTGACCCCTGCGGTCCCCACTGGTCACAGCGACCCAGTTAGAGACTATACCATTTATAACCACCCTCTGCTTTCTATCACTAAGCCAGTTACTAACCCATTTACACACATTTTCCCCCAGACCAAGCATTCTCATTTTGTGTACCAACCTCTTGTGCGGCACGGTATCAAACGCTTTGGAAAAATCGAGATATACCACGTCCAATGACTCACCGTGGTCCAGCCTATAGCTTACCTCTTCATAAAAACTGATTAGATTGGTGAGAGGAGAGAGAGGAGAGATCACTAGGAGAGAGGAAGGGAGGCGAAGCTTTGCTGGGACTTGTGGATAAAAGGAGGATCACAGCAACGACTTACTGCTGGAGTGGGGGAGACGAAGGCCTTGTTGGGAGTGGACAGATGTGACTACTGGGGGAAATGGAGGGACAGATGTGATGTTGGGAGTGGACAGATGTGACTACTGGGGGAAATGGAGGGACAGATGTGATGTTGGGAGTGGACAGATGTGACTACTGGGGGAAATGGAGGGACAGATGTGATGTTGGGAGTGGACAGATGTGACTACTGGGGGAAATGGAGGGACAGATGTGATGTAGGGAGTGGACAGATGTGACTACTGGGGGAAATGGAGGGACAGATGTGATGTAGGGAGTGGACAGATGTGACTACTGGGGGAAATGGAGGGACAGATGTGATGTTGGGAGTGGACAGATGTGACTACTGGGGAAAATGGAGGGACAACTGGAAAACCGGGGAGAGAGCACTAGGAGAGAGGAAGGGAGGCGAAGCTTTGCTGGGACTTGTGGATAAAAGGAGGATCACAGCAACGACTTACTGCTGGAGTGGGGGAGAGGAAGGCCTTGTTGGGAGTGGAAAGATGTGACTACTGGGGGAAACTAATTCAGACAACTGGGCAACAGGCAGGGAAAGAGCAAACAACATGGGGAAGGAGGCTTCCTGTTTTGTCCGATCACTGCAGAAGGGAAAGGAGAGGTATCCAAAACGATGTCCGAGGGAATGGACTGCTGTGACTAGTGGGGGACAGAGAAGGTAATAAGGCACGGTTTTTGACTCCTGGAGAGGGTGGAGATTTTGGTTATTAACAAGAACAGGAACATTTGCTATGGATCCGCGATTCTGACAAGTGGGGGAAAACACGAAGTGCAGTGTAATGTCGGCTAGACCCAGGACGACCCCATTAACTACAACAAGGCTGAATACTGGCTGCAGTTGGAGCTCACAGGACGAGGTGCGGGCGGACGCCGCTGCTCCATTATTCACTCATCTGTGATTTATAAGACTGCAGGGTGAAGGCTCCGCAGGAACTGCTCTGCTCCGAGGCCAAATATTGGGAGGGTAATATAATAAACCCTGTGCGGTGAGATGCATCATCCTCTACAGGCGGCCTTGGATCTAGGAGATCCATCTGCAGATCATACATCAGCCGCTAGCCGTCCCCCCGCAGACCCCACAACCAGAGATTTCATGCTCAGTCATCAGTCACCTCCAGAGCTGCGCTCACAACACGGGGTTCTGACTGCTGCACAGCCTCAACTGGTGAGATCCACCAAAACTATCCTACGATGGAGAAGATGAAGAAAGAAAAAAAAAAAAGAAAAGACGATCATATGTAAATTTAAAAACGAAACCAAAAAAAATGCGGAAAAAAAAAATTGTTGTTAAATTAATAAGACAGGCTAAAAACGCCGTACACGAAAAACTACTGAATAGTTCGACCAACTCTGTACAGAGAAACAAGACAGTGATACTGAGACACGGAGGCCTGAGAGTCAACGGGAGATCAGCGGCTCTGCAGGATACACCTCCGATTGGAGGGATTAAAGGGAGTGTGTCATCAGGAGGGATTAAAGGGAGTGTGTCATCAGGACGTGGCCTAATCACAGCCTTCATCAACAAGAAACAATGGAAATCTTGCAGTTCTCACACCGGTCGCTGATGCTGGTTTTGAGACTAACTCCATTTTCTTTTCCAGAAATGCACATGTACATTAGCAGCAAGGAAAACAATAAAACCTACTAAGCATCTAGTGAGCTTGTACAATGGTCATTATACAGGAGGAGGTGAGCTGTGATATCACCTATTGTGAATGGTGGATCCTGTGTTATCTACTGTATATAGAGGTGTTATCAGTCATTGTACAGGAGGAGGAGGTGAGCTGTGACATCACCTATTGTGAATGGTGGATCCTGTGTTATCTCCTGTATATAGAGGGGTTATCAGTCATTGTACAGGAGGAGGAGGTGAGCTGTGATATCACCTATTGTGAATGGTGGATCCTGTGTTATCTACTGTATATAGAGGGGTTATCAGTCATTGTACAGGAGGAGGAGGTGAGCTGTGACATCACCTATTGTGAATGGTGGATCCTGTGTTATCTACTGTATATAGAGGGGTTATCAGTCATTGTACAGGAGGAGGAGGAGGTGAGCTGTGATATCACCTATTGTGAATGGTGGATTCTGTGTTATCTCCTGTATATAGAGGGGTTATCAGTCATTGTACAGGAGGAGGAGGTGAGCTGTGATATCACCTATTGTGAATGGTGGATCCTGTGTTATCTACTGTATATAGAGGGGTTATCAGTCATTGTACAGGAGGAGGAGGAGGTGAGCTGTGACATCACCTATTGTGAATGGTGGATCCTGTGTTATCTCCTGTATATAGAGGGGTTATCAGTCATTGTACAGGAGGAGGAGGTGAGCTGTGATATCACCTATTGTGAATGGTGGATCCTGTGTTATCTACTGTATATAGAGGGGTTATCAGTCATTGTACAGGAGGAGGAGGAGGAGGAGGAGGAGGAGGAGGTGAGCTGTGACATCACCTATTGTGAATGATGGATCCTGTGTTATCTACTGTATATAGAGGTGTTATCAGTCAGTGTACAGGAGGAGGAGGTGAGCTGTGACATCACCTATTGTGAACGGTGGATCCTGTGTTATCTACTGTATATAGAGACATTATCATAACCGGCAAGTTTAAAATGACATGTAAAGAAACGGCAGAAAACATTTCTTGAAATATTTTTAAACTCCGGGTCGTTTTCTGACAACCTCTGTCAGCTCTTGGGGGAAGGTTAGGACGCACAATCAGGAGAGCAGATCGCCAGATCGTGGCAAGGATGGTATGCGACAAGGACCTGCCATGACGTCACGGTCATGTGACCACGACGTCATCACAGGTCCGGAAGCTGCTGGGTGCACCGCACACAGGGCCAGGACTTCAACGGAGGGTGAGTATAAGTTCATTTTTTATTTTAAGTCTGTATACTACATGGCTCAGCAATATACTACGTGGACATGCATATTCTAGAACACCCAATGAGTTAGAATCGGGCCACCATCGTGTGTGCGCGTGTGTGTGTGTGTGTGTGTGTGTTTATGTATGTGTATGTGTATGTGTGTGTATATATATATATATATATATATATATATATATATATATATATATATATATATATATATATTATACACACACACGCACATACATACACTTCATCGGCATCGATCCTTTAGGCGATGGGACTTCATATTTGAACTCTAACAACTAAACAGCTGATCAGATAAAGCTCGCAGCAATCATTTTTTTGATTTACATAGGACTGCAATAATTCAATGGTACGGTTTAAAAAGTGAACCTTGTGTCACCAATAAGCGCAGTGCCTGGTTCTCGGCGTGCCATGGCGCACAGGGACTACGGAGGACGCTGCGTCCATGATTAGTCGCTGGGTTTTCCGGTAAAGTCGGATGCCCCGTCTGAGCCACACAATCAGATGTCACATAACTGACGGGACTGCAGAGCAGGGACGGAAATCAGCCGCCATGACAGAGCGCACGAGACCCGCAGACACACTGACGCACGTGGGAGCCTGCAAGAGATACATCACATGTTCTCAGATATCACTCACAGGAGTAACCAGAGATTGTATCAGAACCCCGAGAATACGGGAGACCGGGAGGGAGCAGGACACGAGGCAGAGGAGCACTGCACGATCGTGCACCAGATAGTGACGCCATAGTGCGAATCATGGTGGGAGGGGCGCAGTGTAAGATTAGGAGGAAAATTACTGTATATTACCCTACGAAAACAGTCCAGCGACTACAGAATGTAACCCAGGATCAGTAATGTAATGTATGTACACAGTGACTGCACCAGCAGAATAGTGAGTGCAGCTCTGGGGTATAATACAGGATGTAACTCAGGATCAGTAATGTAATGTATGTACACAGTGACTGCACCAGCAGAATAGTGAGTGCAGCTCTGGGGTATAATACAGGATGTAACTCAGGATCAGTAATGTAATGTATGTACACAGTGATTGCACCAGCAGAATAGTGAGTGCAGCTCTGGGGTATAATACAGGATGTAACTCAGGATCAGTAATGTAATGTATGTACACAGTGACTGCACCAGCAGAATAGTGAGTGCAGCTCTGGGGTATAATACAGGATGTAACTCAGGATCAGTAATGTAATGTATGTACACAGTGACTGCACCAGCAGAATAGTGAGTGAAGCTCTAGAGGATAATACAGGATGTAACTCAGGATCAGTAATGTAATGTATGTACACAGTGACTGCACCAGCAGAATAGTGAGTGCAGCTCTGGAGTATAATACAGGATGTAACTCAGGATCAGTAATGTATGTACACAGTGACTGCACCAGCAGAATAGTGAGTGCAGCTCTGGGGTATAATACAGGATGTAACTAGGATCAGTAATGTAATGTATGTACACAGTGACTGCACCAGCAGAATAGTGAGTGCAGCTCTGGGGTATAATACAGGATGTAACTCAGGATCAGTAATGTAATGTATGTATACAGTGATTGCACCAGCAGAATAGTGAGTGCAGCTCTGGAGTATAATACAGGATGTAACTCAGGATCAGTAATGTAATGTATGTACACAGTGATTGCACCAGCAGAATAGTGAGTGCAGCTCTGGGGTATAATACAGGATGTAACTCAGGATCAGTAATGTAATGTATGTACACAGTGACTGCACCAGCAGAATAGTGAGTGCAGCTCTGGGGTATAATACAGGATGTAACTCAGGATCAGTAATGTAATGTATGTACACAGTGACTGCACCAGCAGAATAGTGAGTGCAGCTCTGGGGTATAATACAGGATGTAACTCAGGATCAGTAATGTAATGTATGTACACAGTGACTGCACCAGCAGAATAGTGAGTGAAGCTCTAGAGGATAATACAGGATGTAACTCAGGATCAGTAATGTAATGTATGTACACAGTGACTGCACCAGCAGAATAGTGAGTGCAGCTCTGGAGTATAATACAGGATGTAACTCAGGATCAGTAATGTAATGTATGTACACAGTGACTGCACCAGCAGAATAGTGAGTGCAGCTCTGGGGTATAATACAGGATGTAACTCAGGATCAGTAATGTAATGTATGTACACAGTGACTGCACCAGCAGAATAGTGAGTGAAGCTCTGGAGGATAATACAGGATGTAACTCAGGATCAGTAATGTAATGTATGTACACAGTGACTGCACCAGCAGAATAGTGAGTGCAGCTCTGGAGTATAATACAGAATGTAACTCAGGATCAGTAATGTAATGTATGTACACAGTGATTGTACCAGCAGAATAGTGAGTGCAGCTCTGGGGTATAATACAGGATGTAACTCAGGATCAGTAATGTAATGTATGTACACAGTGACTGCACCAGCAGAATAGTGAGTGCAGCTCTGGGGTATAATACAGGATGTAACTCAGGATCAGTAATGTAATGTATGTACACAGTGACTGCACCAGTAGAATAGTGAGTGCAGCTATGGGGTATAATACAGGATGTAACTCTGGGTCAGTAATGTAACGTATGTACACAGTGACTGCACCAGCAGAATAGTGAGTGCAGCTCTGGGGTATAACACAGGAGGTAACTCAGGATCAGTAATGTAATGTATGTACACAGTGACTGCACCAGCAGAATAGTGAGTGCAGCTCTGGAGTATAATACAGGATGTAACTCAGGATCAATAATGTAATGTATGTACACAGTGACTGCACCAGCAGAATAGTGAGTGCAGCTATGGGGTATAATACAGGATGTAACTCCGGGTCAGTAATGTAACGTATGTACACAGTGACTGCACCAGCAGAATAGTGAGTGCAGCTCTGGGGTATAACACAGGAGGTAACTCAGGATCAGTAATGTAATGTATGTACACAGTGACTGCACCAGCAGAATAGTGAGTGCAGCTCTGGGGTATAATACAGGATGTAACTCCGGGTCAGTAATGTATATACACAGTGACTGCACCAGCAGAATAGTGAGTGCAGCTCTGGAGTATAATACAGGATGTAACTCAGGATCAGTAATGTAATGTATGTACACAGTGACTGCACCAGCAGAATAGTGAGTGCAGCTCTGGGGTATAATACAGGATGTAACTCAGGATCAGTAATGTAATGTATGTACACAGTGACTGCACCAGCAGAATAGTGAGTGAAGCTCTGGAGGATAATACAGGATGTAACTCAGGATCAGTAATGTAATGTATGTACACAGTGACTGCACCAGCAGAATAGTGAGTGCAGCTCTGGAGTATAATACAGAATGTAACTCAGGATCAGTAATGTAATGTATGTACACAGTGACTGCACCAGTAGAATAGTGAGTGCAGCTCTGGAGTATAATACAGGATGTAACTCAGGATCAGTAATGTAATGTATGTACACAGTGACTGCACCAGCAGAATAGTGAGTGCAGCTATGGGGTATAATACAGGATGTAACTCCGGGTCAGTAATGTAACGTATGTACACAGTGACTGCACCAGCAGAATAGTGAGTGCAGCTCTGGGGTATAATACAGGAGGTAACTCAGGATCAGTAATGTAATGTATGTACACAGTGACTGCACCAGCAGAATAGTGAGTGCAGCTCTGGGGTATAATACAGGATGTAACTCCGGGTCAGTAATGTAATGTATGTACACAGTGACTGCACCAGCAGAATAGTGAGTGCAGCTCTGGGGTATAATACAGGATGTAACTCCGGGTCAGTAATGTAATGTATGTACACAGTGACTGCACCAGCAGAATAGTGAGTGCAGCTCTGGAGTATAATACAGGATGTAACTCAGGATCAGTATTGTAATGTATGTACACGGTGACTGCACCAGCAGAATAGTGAGTGCAGCTATGGACTATAATACAGGATGTAACTCAGGATCAGTAATGTAATGTATGTACACAGTGACTGCACCAGCAGAATAGTGAGTGCAGCTCTGGAGTATAATACAGGATGTAACTCAGGATCAGTAATGTAATGTATGTACACAGTGACTGCACCAGCAGAATAGTGAGTGCAGCTCTGGGGTATAATACAGGATGTAACTCCGGGTCAGTAATGTATATACACAGTGACTGCACCAGCAGAATAGTGAGTGCAGCTCTGGAGTATAATACAGGATGTAACTCAGGATCAGTAATGTAATGTATGTACACAGTGACTGCACCAGCAGAATAGTGAGTGCAGCTCTGGAGTATAATACAGGATGTAACTCAGGATCAGTAATGTAATGTATGTACACAGTGACTGCACCAGCAGAATAGTGAGTGCAGCTCTGGAGTATAATACAGGATGTAACTCAGGATCAGTAATGTATGTATGTACACAGTGACTGCACCAGCAGAATAGTGAGTGCAGCTCTGGAGTATAATACAGGATGTAACTCAGGATCAGTAATGTATGTATGTACACAGTGACTGCACCAGCAGAATAGTGAGTGCAGCTCTGGGGTATAATACAGGATGTAACTCAGGATCAGTAATGTAATGTAATGTACACAGTGACTGCACCAGCAGAATAGTGAGTGCAGCTCTGGAGTATAATACAGGATGTAACTCAGGATCAGTAATGTAATGTATGTACACAGTGACTGCACCAGCAGAATAGTGAGTGCAGCTGTGGAGTATAACACAGGAGGTAACGCAGAATCAGTTTAATTTATATATGCCATGTAAAGTATACACTTTTGCCATTGTTATTAATAGCAGCCATTGTTGAAATTCAATACATAAAAAGATTAAAATAACAATCACGTTGACCATATCCGTCCTCAGTGGACACTGTTGTATGGAGTAGTGTTGTATATTGCCGGAGCGGACGGGTTAGGCAGGAGCCAGTAATGAATAACAGATTATGTCCGCAGCTATCGGAGAGCACTGGAATCACAGCATTCAGCTAAGATGGGTGATGCGGATCAGCACACGGTATGGCTGCGGGCGTGTAGTCACCTCTGCTGAGCCCGTTACCGGCTGACACGTCCTGTGTAGCCTCCGTCCAAAGTTCCTGACCGGGCTCCGGCATTACACACAGTGCCTATGTGTTGATGAGGATGGCGCAGTACCTTATTTCTCCAGTGGAGGCACTGCAGGGAGGTTTAACACAAAGCCAGGTTCCTCCACAGATCACAAATGATCGCTGGATCTCCGATCAGGACACTTGGTCACCTGCATATTCTCAAGAGACCCTTCTAAGTACAGATCGGAGACCCCTTAGAGGTGGATCATTGCGAGTACAGCGACGCTGGCCTCACTGCATTGTATATGGATGACTCTCTCAGAGGCTTCCACTCCTCCATGCTTTACACTGCAGCTTGGAATGTTCAGCAAATTTGGTGACCAGCGCTGGTCATGGTTATAGTCACCCAGCTTTTCCAGGGTCAGACAAATAACAAAAGCATCCGGACAAAAAAGGGATTATTTATTCTATTGAGCAGCCAGGGGAGACAAATGGCGGGAGGATAATGAGAGAACAACAGCGCAGGAAACTAATCAATAAAATCATTCCAAAGAGCAGAAGGGGAAAAAAAACGGAATAAATAAGACGCGAAGATGGAGATTTACAGAGCGAGCAGCTGGGCGAACAGCCGGGAGCAGCGAGGCGGCAAATCAGAGGCTGCTTCCATATGCTGTACCTATATATGCCATGCACCCCCACCCACAACACCTGTCACCCAGCTTGCCGAGACTCCTGAATGGCAGCCGATGCAATGCTCACATATCACTGTGTACAGCCAGGCAGAGCGACAATTCAGGAGACTGGAGAACTGGTTTCCTATAAAACAGATTATACATAATAAAGTGAATGTCAACTAAATATAATACTGTGCCGATTATCATCTCAAAAGCAGTTTATGATTAGTTATCCTGATACCGAGCTGCAAATGCAATACACAGTCTATAATAATATACAGGGAGCTCCCCCTAGTGGTGGCTGCAGACAGGATCTTATCATGTATCTCTGTATACAGGGAGCTCCCCCTAGTGGTGACTGCAGACAGGATCTTATCATGTATCTCTGTATACAGGGAGCTCCCCCTAGTGGTGACTGCAGACAGGATCTTATCATGTATCTCTGTATACAGGGAGCTCCCCCTAGTGGTGGCTGCAGACAGGATCTTATCATGTATCTCTGTATACTGGGAGCTCCCCCTAGTGGTGGCTGCAGACAGGATCTTATCATGTATCTCTGTATACAGGGAGCTCCCCCTAGTGGTGACTGCAGACAGGATCTTATCATGTATCTCTGTATACAGGGAGCTCCCCCTAGTGGTGGCTGCAGACAGGATCTTATCATGTATCTCTGTATACAGGGAGCTCCCCCTAGTGGTGGCTGCAGACAGGATCCTATCATGTATCTCTGTATACAGGGAGCTCCCCCTAGTGGTGGCTGCAGACAGGATCTTATCATGTATCTCTGTATACAGGGAGCTCCCCCTAGTGGTGGCTGCAGACGGGATCTTATCATGTATCTCTGTATACAGGGAGCTCCCCCTAGTGGTGGCTGCAGACAGGATCTTATCATGTATCTCTGTATACAGGGAGCTCCCCCTAGTGGTGACTGCAGACAGGATCTTATCATGTATCTCTGTATACAGGGAGCTCCCCCTAGTGGTGGCTGCAGACAGGATCTTATCATGTATCTCTGTATACAGGGAGCTCCCCCTAGTGGTGGCTGCAGACAGGATCTTATCATGTATCTCTGTATACAGGGAGCTCCCCCTAGTGGTGGCTGCAGACGGGATCTTATCATGTATCTCTGTATACAGGGAGCTCCCCCTAGTGGTGGCTGCAGACAGGATCTTATCATGTATCTCTGTATACAGGGAGCTCCCCCTAGTGGTGACTGCAGACAGGATCTTATCATGTATCTCTGTATACAGGGAGCTCCCCCTAGTGGTGGCTGCAGACAGGATCTTATCATGTATCTCTGTATACAGGGAGCTCCCCCTAGTGGTGGCTGCAGACAGGATCTTATCATGTATCTCTGTATACAGGGAGCTCCCCCTAGTGGTGGCTGCAGACAGGATCTTATCATGTATCTCTGTATACAGGGAGCTCCCCCTAGTGGTGGCTGCAGACAGGATCTTATCATGTATCTCTGTATACAGGGAGCTCCCCCTAGTGGTGACTGCAGACAGGATCTTATCATGTATCTCTGTATACAGGGAGCTCCCCCTAGTGGTGGCTGCAGACAGGATCTTATCATGTATCTCTGTATACAGGGAGCTCCCCCTAGTGGTGACTGCAGACAGGATGTTCAGATACAAAAACCGTGTGCACTACTGGAGAAGAATGGTGCTAGGTTAGGTTCCCACACCTTCATAGACTATAAAGAAAAAGAACCCAGCACTCAACTGATGCTTTAGTGCAATTTTAATCGTAGTAGTACCCAATAAATGTTTCGGTCCTTGAATGGACCTTCGTCAGTAACTACATGTGAAAACCAAAAACAAGTGTAAACAAAAATTACAGAAAATAAAGTTGCATACAAAATAAAGTATATACAAGGTATTTTGGAAAAGGACAATAGCATCGATACAAAACTCTGGTCAATCTATACATAGAGTATATGCTGGGGAGAAAATAACCCGAATATCTAGGCTGAATTATGTTCCACTCAGGATGAAATAAGGAGAGATACACCAGAAAGATGATAGTGGGAGAGGAGGTACATACCGTACTGTAGAATAATAGAATAGACCGTATGGTCATAGGGTACAAAAAAGCAGCGTCTGTAAGTGTAAGAAAGTCCCATAAACTTCCCATGGACCGGTAAGCACAGGGTGTCAGGGGATATAAGGTAAAACATACCTTATGTGTGAGTCAGATAGGAGCGGTACTGTGGGTGGATAATGAAAAAGAAATTACATACCGAAAAAAAAAAAAAAAATTTACATACAGCAAAAACCGGCCGATCAGAGAAACGCTCTAGTGCAGGGGATTTACCTGAGGAGACCGAGCTGGATGGTGGTGCTGTCAGACGCGGTGTCCACCGCTAGTCTGATCAGAAGTAAGTGCGGCCGCCATCTTATAAGAAAGGGGCGGGACAAGCCAGCTCCAACAGCCAATCAGCGGCTGGGTGGCAGACAGGAAGTGACGGCGCGCTGTGAGGACTACCTCAGTGTGCAGCTCAATGAGAGTTCCTGTGTATGGTGACCGGAAGTGACATCACGTTGTCATAGGGATAGGGCAATACAATGGAAAAAAAAAAAAAAAAAAAAAACACGAGCGCTGCGGAAAGCGCGGCAAGGAGAAAGTAGAAAAGGAATGAAAATACAGGCAACATAGGACAAGTGATATGGAGCTGAAGTGCCTATACGGAGATGATATGCTGGGTGAACAATCTCCATGGTGATAGGTGCTCCTATGGTCTATAGGTCTGATTAGTGATATGATCAGCTAGGTGAGGATAACCAGCTTGGTCCAGTGAGGTGTGCGGGTAGACCGAAGTGATCAGTACAGACGACTCTAGAGGTAAAAGAAAGGAAGAATTAGACAATGGTAAAAATTGCATCAATGACTTACAATGGTAAAAATAACAAAACCAGTAAGATAGAAGAAGTCCGTAATGACCTGTGGGAAAATAACATGATACCACATTGCAGGGCAGATCACCCGATAGTACCATACAGTCTCAGAGAAAAGAGGCTAAATCATAGTCTCTATTGAGTCCCAGTGGGTGGAGGGTCTCCAATGTGTGGATCCAAAACGCTTCCCTCCGCTTTAGGCGAGCAACCCGATCACCACCCCGCCGGATGGGGGGGATATGTTCTATTACCTGGAACTGTAGCTGTGAGATATTATGACCCAAATTATGGAAGTGGAGGGGGATGGGTAACAACAGGTTCTTACAGCGGACCGTGGATTTATGTTTGGAAATCCGATCGCGAATAGGTTGCGTTGTTTCACCTATGTATAGAAGTCCACAGGGACATTTGATTAAGTATATAACCCATGATGAAGCGCATGTGAAATACTCCGGGATTCGGAATGACTTTCCAGAGCGAGGATGATGGAAGCGGGGTCCTTTAAGGACATTATGACATTGAGAGCAGTTCAGGCATGGGAAGGTCCCGGTACGTGGACTCTGTAAGAACCGTTGGCGGGGGGATGGAATACCTGATCCCAAGTCTGCCCTGACCAACGAGTCCTTTAAGTTGGGTGGACGTTTGAAACAGGGAAGAAAAGGGTTCTGAAACTCAGTAACGTTGGGGTAACCCTTGGACAGCAGGTGCCAATTCCGGCGTATTGACCTATGTAGAATGTACGCAAACGGGTGATATGAATGAACAAACGGGATCCGATTAGAGGCTCTATTGGGTCGTGGGGTAGGGGGGGCAGCGGCTTTTTCCAGTATCGCTGGCGGGTAACCCCGTTGAGTGAACTTAGAAGCCATTTCCTGGAGGCGGATCGATCTAAGCTCTGTGTCAGACACAATCTTAGAGACCCGATAAAATTGGGACTTAGGTACTGAATTTTTTGTGGCCGGAGGGTGGAAACTCGTAAAATGTAACAAACTGTTACGCTCAGTGCTTTTAGTGTAGAGGTCGGTAGTGAAAGAGCCATCAGGTTGTAGAATGACTAAGGTGTCTAGGAAATTGATCTGTGTAGTACTGTAAGACATGGTGAAAGAGATACCTGGCCAGGCCGTGTTCAGCCAATCGAAGAAGAACGCGAGGGCTTCCAACGATCTGTACTGATCACTTCGGTCTACCCGCACACCTCACTGGACCAAGCTGGTTATCCTCACCTAGCTGATCATATCACTAATCAGACCTATAGACCATAGGAGCACCTATCACCATGGAGATTGTTCACCCAGCATATCATCTCCGTATAGGCACTTCAGCTCCATATCACTTGTCCTATGTCGCCTGTATTTTCATTCCTTTTCTACTTTCTCCTTGCCGCGCTTTCCGCAGCGCTCGTGTTTTTTTTTTTTGTTTTTTTTCCATTGTATTGCCCTATCCCTATGACAACGTGATGTCACTTCCGGTCACCATACACAGGAACTCTCATTGAGCTGCACACTGAGGTAGTCCTCACAGCGCGCCGTCACTTCCTGTCTGCCACCCAGCCGCTGATTGGCTGTTGGAGCTGGCTTGTCCCGCCCCTTTCTTATAAGATGGCGGCCGCACTTACTTCTGATCAGACTAGCGGTGGACACCGCGTCTGACAGCACCACCATCCAGCTCGGTCTCCTCAGGTAAATCCCCTGCACTAGAGCGTTTCTCTGATCGGCCGGTTTTTGCTGTATGTAAAATTTTTTTTTTTTTTTTTTTTTTTTTTCGGTATGTAATTTCTTTTTCATTATCCACCCACAGTACCGCTCCTATCTGACTCACACATAAGGTATGTTTTACCTTATATCCCCTGACACCCTGTGCTTACCGGTCCATGGGAATTTTATGGGACTTTCTTACACTTACAGACGCTGCTTTTTTGTACCCTATGACCATACGGTCTATTCTATTATTCTACAGTACGGTATGTACCTCCTCTCCCACTATCATCTTTCTGGTGTATCTCTCCTTATTTCATCCTGAGTGGAACATAATTCAGCCTAGATATTCGGGTTATTTTCTCCCCAGCATATACTCTATGTATAGATTGACCAGAGTTTTGTACCGATGCTATTGTCCTTTTCCAAAATACCTTGTATATACTTTATTTTGTATGCAACTTTATTTTCTGTAATTTTTGTTTACACTTGTTTTTGGTTTTCACATGTAGTTACTGACGAAGGTCCATTCAAGGACCGAAACGTTTATTGGGTACTACTACGATTAAAATTGCACTAAAGCATCAGTTGAGTGCTGGGTTCTTTTTCTTTATAGTCTATGAAGGTGTGGGAACCTAACCTAGCACCATTCTTCTCCAGTAGTGCACACGGTTTTTGTATCTGATAATCTTCCCCTACGTGATTGCACACTGACGGGTCATGTCCACATTCTCCTATAATGCTGAGGAGACCTCGAATATCTTGGCACGTTCCACTTTCAGTAGCGATTTTTTAAAAATCCCTCCTAGGGAAGCAAGGGGGAGAGATCTAGAAAGGGAACTCCGTCACCTTACCAACATCGAACTTCACTGTGCCACACTCTCTGAGTATCTTCGAGCACAACGGATCCCTAGGGGTCTACGGGTTCCACTACGTCCCACACTGTTTCGGGACTCTCCCGAGTATTGCACCAGATATGAACAAATATTAAATAAATGTTCTTTCGACATTATTACCCTGACGATTGAGCACCTGCAGAAAGCGATCTCCACAAGCTCCGAGACCATCAAATCCATCGAGGCTCAACTGTCTTCATCTGGGACCCCCGAGGAACTGACTACCCTCAAGGACCAAATATCCAGAAACATCGAGAAGCACCGACGGGAGACAGAGGACAGAAAACGTAGCAAATTCAATAGGGACACGGAGGACTACGAGCGCCAACAGGTATACAGATGGCAGGACAATTATGCCGGACGTCGAAACCCATCTCGCCAGGCCCAGCGTACCTCCCTCGACTACTCAACATCAGGCTCAGAACAGGAGTTGGGTACCCCTGCCACACTTCCACCCCGTTTTTTAGGCCAACGACAACGCTTCCCGAGAAGAAGACCACGAGGCGCGGCCACGGACATAGGAGGAGACTCGGCCCAAGGGAGGATAACGAGATCTCAGGTACCAATCCATTGGTAATTAACATCTCTGATAGATTACTTGGTGTAGCGGAATACAAAGTCCTGCAGAAGGGTTTGTCTTTTTGTCCATCATACCAATGTCATACATTTGATCTTGAAATGGATCTTCAGAGATTCTTTCGATCACTTAGACTTAAGGCCTTTTTCTCCACATCTCCCGAATCATCTTCTACCCTACCCTCCACGGGCTCATCTGACGGTCCTCTCTCTTCACGGAGCCTAGGGCTCTACACCAAAAGTCATTTCAGACCTCCCCAAGGCTCACACGCCATGGAATCTTTCATAGGTTTCGTGAAAGAATCATTTAAATTACTATGTGAGGATATCAGAAAGGGTAAATTGTTTTTTCCCCCCAATCTCTCTCCCATGGAACGACAAGCCATACGGGGCCTACAAAACGACAACAACCTCATTTTCAAACCTGCAGATAAAGGGGGCGCCCTTGTGATTATGAATAGATCGGACTACCTTCTTGAAATCAAACGCCAACTAGGTGATCCCACGATCTATGTTAAATTACCACATGACCCCCTATCCGTGACTCGTCAAATCATCTCGGACACTCTTTTGAAATATATTGAGTTAGGGGTCTTAGACCCTAAGACACGGGACTTCCTCACCAAACTACACCCTATCACCCCAGTATTTTATACCATTCCCAAAATCCACAAAAACTTAGAGAAACCCCCAGGGAGGCCCATAGTCGCCTCTACCGACTCTATCCTCTCCCCACTGGCCATTTACCTAGAAAAAATTCTCACCCCATTGATTAGGACATCAAAATCCTTTATCCTGGACACAGGATCCTTCCTTAACATCCTGAAAGACATAAGTCCCATTCCTCCACACTCAATTCTGGTAACAATGGATGTAAAAGACTTGTATACATCTATCCCCCATGTAGAAGGCATCAATTCGGTCCATAAACTCCTGACCCAGTCCGGCTTGCTACCCAACCAGATCAACTTGTGTATTGACCTACTAACCATCATTCTTACCCGTAATTATTTTTTGTTCCAGGATGACTTTTATCTACAAATCCGTGGTACCGCGATGGGCTCCAACGTAGCACCCCCGTATGCTAATTGCTACATGGCCGATTTTGAGGAGAGTCAGATATACCCTCACCCACTATTTCGTGACCACGTCCTTGTATGGAAACGTTACATCGACGACGTCTTTTGCATATGGGGGGGCTCGTTGGAAGCCCTCGCGTTCTTCTTCGATTGGCTGAACACGGCCTGGCCAGGTATCTCTTTCACCATGTCTTACAGTACTACACAGATCAATTTCCTAGACACCTTAGTCATTCTACAACCTGATGGCTCTTTCACTACCGACCTCTACACTAAAAGCACTGAGCGTAACAGTTTGTTACATTTTACGAGTTTCCACCCTCCGGCCACAAAAAATTCAGTACCTAAGTCCCAATTTTATCGGGTCTCTAAGATTGTGTCTGACACAGAGCTTAGATCGATCCGCCTCCAGGAAATGGCTTCTAAGTTCACTCAACGGGGTTACCCGCCAGCGATACTGGAAAAAGCCGCTGCCCCCCCTACCCCACGACCCAATAGAGCCTCTAATCGGATCCCGTTTGTTCATTCATATCACCCGTTTGCGTACATTCTACATAGGTCAATACGCCGGAATTGGCACCTGCTGTCCAAGGGTTACCCCAACGTTACTGAGTTTCAGAACCCTTTTCTTCCCTGTTTCAAACGTCCACCCAACTTAAAGGACTCGTTGGTCAGGGCAGACTTGGGATCAGGTATTCCATCCCCCCGCCAACGGTTCTTACAGAGTCCACGTACCGGGACCTTCCCATGCCTGAACTGCTCTCAATGTCATAATGTCCTTAAAGGACCCCGCTTCCATCATCCTCGCTCTGGAAAGTCATTCCGAATCCCGGAGTATTTCACATGCGCTTCATCATGGGTTATATACTTAATCAAATGTCCCTGTGGACTTCTATACATAGGTGAAACAACGCAACCTATTCGCGATCGGATTTCCAAACATAAATCCACGGTCCGCTGTAAGAACCTGTTGTTACCCATCCCCCTCCACTTCCATAATTTGGGTCATAATATCTCACAGCTACAGTTCCAGGTAATAGAACATATCCCCCCCATCCGGCGGGGTGGTGATCGGGTTGCTCGCCTAAAGCGGAGGGAAGCGTTTTGGATCCACACATTGGAGACCCTCCACCCATTGGGACTCAATAGAGACTATGATTTAGCCTCTTTTCTCTGAGACTGTATGGTACTATCGGGTGATCTGCCCTGCAATGTGGTATCATGTTATTTTCCCACAGGTCATTACGGACTTCTTCTATCTTACTGGTTTTGTTATTTTTACCATTGTAAGTCATTGATGCAATTTTTACCATTGTCTAATTCTTCCTTTCTTTTACCTCTAGAGTCGTCTGTACTGATCACTTCGGTCTACCCGCACACCTCACTGGACCAAGCTGGTTATCCTCACCTAGCTGATCATATCACTAATCAGACCTATAGACCATAGGAGCACCTATCACCATGGAGATTGTTCACCCAGCATATCATCTCCGTATAGGCACTTCAGCTCCATATCACTTGTCCTATGTTGCCTGTATTTTCATTCCTTTTCTACTTTCTCCTTGCCGCGCTTTCCGCAGCGCTCGTGTTTTTTTTTTTTTTTTTCCATTGTATTGCCCTATCCCTATGACAACGTGATGTCACTTCCGGTCACCATACACAGGAACTCTCATTGAGCTGCACACTGAGGTAGTCCTCACAGCGCGCCGTCACTTCCTGTCTGCCACCCAGCCGCTGATTGGCTGTTGGAGCTGGCTTGTCCCGCCCCTTTCTTATAAGATGGCGGCCGCACTTACTTCTGATCAGACTAGCGGTGGACACCGCGTCTGACAGCACCACCATCCAGCTCGGTCTCCTCAGGTAAATCCCCTGCACTAGAGCGTTTCTCTGATCGGCCGGTTTTTGCTGTATGTAAATTTTTTTTTTTTTTTTTTTTTTTTTCGGTATGTAATTTCTTTTTCATTATCCACCCACAGTACCGCTCCTATCTGACTCACACATAAGGTATGTTTTACCTTATATCCCCTGACACCCTGTGCTTACCGGTCCATGGGAAGTTTATGGGACTTTCTTACACTTACAGACGCTGCTTTTTTGTACCCTATGACCATACGGTCTATTCTATTATTCTCACCTAGCTGATCATATCACTAATCAGACCTATAGACCATAGGATCTTATCATGTATCTATGTATACAGGGAGCTCCCCCTAGTGGTGGCTGCAGACAGGATCTTATCATGTATCTCTGTATACAGGTAGCTCCCCCTAGTGGTGGCTGCAGACAGAATCTTATCATGTATCTCTGTATACAGGTAGCTCCCCCTAGTGGTGACTGCAGACAGGATCTTATCATGTATCTCTATATACAGGGAGCTCCCCCTAGTTGTGGCTGCAGACAGGATCTCATCATGTATCTCTGTATACAGGGAGCTCCCCCTAGTGGTGGCTGCAGACAGAATCTTATCATGTATCTCTGTATACAGGGAGCTCCCCCTAGTGGTGACTGCAGACAGAATCTTATCATGTATCTATGTATACAGGGAGCTCCCCCTAGTGATGGCTGCAGACAGGATCATATCATGTATCTCTGTATACAGGGAGCTCTCCCTAGTGGTGGCTGCAGACAGGATCTTATCATGTATCTCTATATACAGGGAGCTCCCCCTAGTGGTGGCTGCAGACAGGATGTTATCATGTATCTCTGTACACAGGGAGCTCCCCCTAGTGGTGGCTGCAGACAGGATCTTATCATGTATCTCTATATACATGGAGCTCCCCCTAGTGGTGGCTGCAGACAGGATCTTATCATGTATCTCTGTATACAGGGAGCTCCCCCTAGTGGAGACTGCAGACAGGATCATATCATGTATCTCTGTATACAGGGAGCTCCCCCTAGTGGTGGCTGCAGACAGGATGTTATCATGTATCTCTGTATACAGGGAGCTCCCCCTAGTGGTGGCTGCAGACAGAGTCCTGTCATATATCTCTGTATACAGGGAGCTCCCCTAAGTGGTGGCTGCAGACAGAATCTTATCATGTATCTCTGTATACAGGGAGCTCCCCCTAGTGGTGACTGCAGACAGGATCTTATCATGTATCTGCATACAGGGAGCTCCCCCTAGTGGTGGCTGCAGACAGGATGTTATCATGTATCTCTGTATACAGGGAGCTCCCCCTAGTGGTGGCTGCAGACAGGATCATATCATGTATCTGCATACAGGGAGCTCCCCCTAGTGGTGGCTGCAGACAGGATGTTATCATGTATCTCTGTATACAGGGAGCTCCCCTAAGTGGTGGCTGCAGACAGGATCCTATCATGTATCTCTGTATACAGGGAGCTCCCCCTAGTGGAGACTGCAGACAGGATCATATCATGTATCTGCATACAGGGAGCTCCCCCTAGTGGTGGCTGCAGACAGGATGTTATCATGTATCTCTGTATACAGGGAGCTCCCCTAAGTGGTGACTGCAGACAGAATCTTATCATGTATCTCTGTATACAGGGAGCTCCCCCTAGTGGAGACTGCAGACAGGATCTTATCATGTATCTGCATACAGGGAGCTCCCCCTAGTGGTGGCTGCAGACAGGATGTTATCATGTATCTCTGTATACAGGGAGCTCCCCTAAGTGGTGACTGCAGACAGAATCTTATCATGTATCTCTGTATACAGGGAGCTCCCCCTAGTGGAGACTGCAGACAGGATCATATCATGTATCTGCATACAGGGAGCTCCCCCTAGTGGTGGCTGCAGACAGGATGTTATCATGTATCTCTGTATACAGGGAGCTCCCCCTAGTGGTGACTGCAGACAGGATCTTATCATGTATCTATGTATACAGGGAGCTCCCCCTAGTGGTGACTGCAGACAGGATGTTATCATGTATCTATGTATACAGGGAGATCCCCCTAGTGGTGACTGCAGACAGGATCTTATGTATCTCTGTGTACAGGGTGCTCCCCCTAGTGGTGGCTGCAGACAGGATGCTATCATGTATCTGTATACAGGGAGCTCCCCCTAGTGGTGGCCTCAGACAGGATCTTATGCATCTCTGTATACAGGGAGCTCCACCTAGTGGTGGCTGCAGACACAGTCCTGTCATATATCTCTGTATACAGGGAGCTCCCCCTAGTGGTGGCTGCAGACAGGATGTTATCATGTATCTCTGTATACAGGGAGCTCCCCCTAGTGGTGGCTGCAGACAGGATCTTATCATGTATCTCTCTATACAGGGAGCTCCCCCTAGTGGTGACTGCAGACAGGATCTTATGTATCTTGGTATACAGGGAGCTCCCCCTAGTGGTGGCTGCAGATAGACAGAATTCTATATAATAAAAGGAGAAATTCTCTTCATTTCAGACTTTGGAGTTAGTAAACAAAATCAAACAGGTCACTATAATATAGCTTTATATAAATTATTCTTACCTTTGTAGTGTCATCATGTGACCGCTGATACCGTTTCCATCGGCAACCGTAAATTCCGGTCAGGCATGACAAACATAACTGCGGCTCATAGTACTGTAGCGGTTGGTGCTTTACCATACTCTCTCCAGCTATTCAGCAGACGGCTACTAAATGTCCATCGGGGCGTGCTCCTCCTGACAATGGAGAACAAGAAAATAGGAGGAAGGTCACATGACTATTAAACAATAACAAAACTGAAGTATAATTTTCAGATTCTTACTGGTTCAATGTATAAAAAATATAATGGCAGACATGGCTACAATGTAATTATTTAACTTAGGCAGCAGTTTGTGCTGCAGAGCTGCTCTTCCTAAGTGAGTTTCTGCAGAGGATCGCCCCTCTTACAAGAACGCAGGCATTTTACTATGCGGACATAATATATAAGAGCCACATCGCTCCCTACCAGGGGTTTACGCTCGTCACTAACTTCTGTATCCGCTCACTTGGAAGCTACATTAAGGGGACATTTCCCTTTAAGGAGCGGCATGGCAACATTTTCCAGACCATATGACGATTCCTCTCCAGGAGGCTATCATCATTCACAACGCCAACCTTTATAAATACCAAGGAAGGAGATCACAAATGTGAGAAGCGGCAGGAAATCGGGGGCCACAACCGGGAACAGATCGATGAGCGGCGAGCCTCCAGACAAGACGGATGGAGGAGCCGGAAAATTCTTATCTCGTTACTGGATCTGAATCCATCAATCAGATCTCAGCATCAAGAGGAGGTTCGTTTTTTAGAGATCATTTAAGTGTTTTTTTTGCTTTTTTTTTTTTTTTTTTTTTTTTTTTTTTTAGAGTTTTGTTTTTTGCCTCATTTACATTATATGTGCAACATTTTTCCAAAAGGACAAACGCAGTTCAAGAATTTAGCGCAAAATCAAACATGCTTTTCATTTTTCGTCTGCAACGTTTTCCAGATTTTTAGAGTAATAAGTCATATGTTCCTATAAAGTTTAGTAAAATTTGAGCAGAAAGGTTCACGCTTATTTTTTTATGTAAACAAAACACTCCACGAGGGGGCTGGAGAAATTTTGAACAACGCTGTTTGTTTAGAAAAATCATACTTGATGAAATCAGCTGGAATCATTTGGAAATCCCAAATCACGGCCACAAAAAGTGAGCATTAAAAAGAAACAGCAAAAAAAAAAAAAAAAAAAGAAGCAAATACAAAAGAAATTAAACTTAAAAAAAAATATTAAAAAGGAGAATGGGGAACAAATGCAGGCAAACTGTTCATAAATAACAAAAAACTGGACTGATACATATATTTTCACACAAACCCCCAAAAAAGGTCAGGACAAAATTGTTGGCTACTTTTCCACAATTGTGGGTTAACAACTTTGTTTCAATCATGTGATGCTCGTTCACACTCACCTGTGGCAAGTAACTGGTGTGGGTAATAGGAAAATCACACCTGAATGCAAATAAAAAGGGAAGAAATTGACTCAATCTTTGCATTGCGTGTCTGTGTGTGCCACACTAAGCATGGAGAACAGGAAGAGGAAAAGAGAACTATCTGAGGACTTGAAAACCAAAACGGTTGATCAATATTAACAATCTAAAGGTTACAAGTCCATCTCCAGAGATCTTGATGTTACTTTGTCCACAGTATGCAACATAATCAAGATGTTAACAACCCGTGGCACTTTAACTAATCTCTCTGGACGTGGACGACAGAGAAACATTAACGAAAGGTTGGAACGCAGAATAGTCCGGATGGCGGATAAGCAATCCCAATCAAGGTCCATAGAAGTTCAAGCTGTCCTGCAGCCTCAGGCACGGCGCATCAGTGTCAGTGTGATCTATCCATCTACATGTGAATTAAATGCTATGGCAGGAGACCCAGAGACAAAAAAGCTTGACTGAAGTTTGCAAAAATGCACATGACTAAGCCAAAATCCTTCTAGGAAAGTGTCTTGTGGACAGACGAGACTGAGATAGAGCTTTTTGGTAAAGCACATCAATCTACTGTTTACTGAAAATGAAATGAGGATTACAAAGAAAAGAACACAGTACCTACAGTCAAATATGGTGGAGGGTCAAAGATGTTTTGGGGTTGTTTTGGATCCTTTGGCACTGGGTGCCTTGACTGTGTGCAAGGTTATCATGAAATTTGAAGATTACCAAAGGATGTTGGGTCAGAATGTAGTGCCCAGTGTAAGAATGCTGGGTTTGCGTCCTAGTACATGGGTCTTCCCGCAGGACACTGACCCCAAACATACTTGAAGAAGCCCCAGAAATGGATGGAAACAAAAGAGCTGGAGAGTCCTGAAGTGGCAGCAATGAGTCCGGATCTAAATCCCACTGATCACCTGTGGAGAAATCTTACAATTTCTATTGGGAGAAGGTGAAATATGAGACCGGGAGCAAATTGTAATATAAAAGAGTTTTCCAAATTTCCCGCTGAGAGGTGTAAGAAGATAGTGGATGGTTATAGGAAGCGATGGATTGCAGCTATTTACTCCAAAAGGTGTGCAACCAAATATTAGGTTGAGGGGGCCAACAATTCTGTCTGGCCATTTTTGGGGTTGTGCGTGACATTATGTCCAATTGGTCTTTTTCTCTCTGTGTATTGGAAAAACACACAGAAAAAAAAAAACTAAAGGAAATAAATGTGTAATCGCAATAATTTTTTTTTTTTTTTTAGAAATACAATTTTTCAGAACAATTTCAAGCGTGCCCACACTTTGTCATAACTGATCAATCGATATTATTTGCTAGTAATAATATTAATATATACACAGACACGAATTATAATGAGTTGGGCTTTAACATGGATTAGGGCGAATATCATAATTTAAAAAAAAAAAAATAATAAAATTAATTAGTTCAAAATCCCAAGTTCTTATCATTTCTATTGACTGGAGGAGAAGTTCGCTACTTTCTCGTTCACTTCTATCTTCATGACCCGAAAACGTCAGGTCCCCATAGTAATGGTTTAAGCATAGACAGTCAGTGAGTGGGAGAAACTGTTAGTTCCTTCTGGAAACCAGTTACATGTAAAGAATACTCAATAAACTTCCCATATGTAACGCCATCTGCCCACCAGTCACCGCTAGGATGGAGAGGATGACGACACCATTAGAGAATGCAAGATTCTAGGGCAAAGGACGGTTCTCTTTTTCAAGAGAAATTATATTAAAAATTATTACATATATTAAAAATTATATATTAAAATAATATATATAAAAAATTAAAAATGATTATATATTAAAAATCACATATTAAAAATTATATATTAAAATTATATATATAAAAATTATTATATACGGTACATATAGAAAATAAATATATATATATATATATATATATATATTTATAATAAAAACATATATAGTTAAATTTCAAGCTGTCTAATGCTGTGATAGAACAAAAAATATGCCACTGAGCGGAAGCACAAGGGGCCCGGAAAAAACAAGGGGGTCAGAGGAGGCGTGGAATAAGAGACAAAGGAGTGCGGAGGGGTGGGACAGTAGAACAAAGGGGTGGGGGGGGGGGGCAAAGATCCAAAAGATTGGGACAGAGGAGGTTCGGTAGCAGATTATTTATTCTTCATATTCAAAAATGCAAGAAAACTTACACGAGACGCAAGTTTATATATTTAGGGAATACATATCGGACGGAGGAGGGTTTGGCTCACAGCTACCTTGTCACCAGTAAGAAGGCTGGAGGGGACAATTTTCAAATTGATTTTTTTTTTTTTTTTTTTAAATAAGGATAAGATCTAACAAAATAATTATATACACAGTACATATGCGATCATGGTGCAGAAGGTTTTTTTTTCCCAAGCTATACATATTTATTATGTAAACTAGGGGGCCAGAAGCCATAGACATGAAGACCCCCGCAGACCGCCCCGTAGCACGAGCATATCATTAATTCAAAACTGAAAATAAAGATTAAACAACAACCGCAAGCCGGATTTCATCACCAGGTATCACTGTAATCAGTATAACAGCGCCGACCTGACAGTGTGTGTAGTCACTGAGCACAATACTGCTGACAGGGGCGCATTAAAGTAAAAAAAAAAATTAAACAACCAGAAGTTGATCTGTGACTTATTTTCTATAAGATCAATCAGCACGAGTTTCTTCTGTGATCATGAATTCCAGCAGATTTACACAAACATTACTCCTAATGACTACAAAAGCCTAATGAACTCGAGGACAGGAACACCATGGATTTATCGACAAGATAATTAGCTACTAATGACAAGTACACTTACGGTAATTATTTTCAGTTTCTGTTGAACCATGTAAATTTCGGGCTTTGATTTTAATAGGATCAGTATTTTAGATTCTTGTATATACAGTTGTGTTCAAAAGTTTACATACTCCTTCAGAATTTTTACTTTCTTGGCTTTTTCCCAGAGAATATGAATGATGACACCAAAACTTTTTCTCCACTCATGGATGGTGGTTGGTGAAGCCATTTACTGTCAGACTACTGTGTTTTCTCTTTTTAACTCATAATGACAACCCAAAATATGCAAATGACCATGATCAAAAGTTCACATACCCCATTTATTAATACCGTGTATTGCCCCCTCTAACATCAATGAGAGCTTGAAGTCTTTTGTGGTAGTTGTGGATGAGGTTCTTTATTTTCTCAGATGGTAAAGCTGCCCACTCTACTTGGCAAAAAGCCTCCAGTTCCTGTGAATTCCTGGGCTGTCTAGCATGAACTGCGCGCTTGAGATCTCCCCAGAGTGGCTCAATGATATTGAGGTCAGGAGACTGAGATGGCCACTCCAGAACCTTCACTTTGCTCTGCAGTAGCCAATGACAGGTCGACTTGACCTTGTGTTTTGGATCGTTGTCATGTTGGAACGTCCAAGTACGTCCCATGCGCAGCTCCCGGGCTGATGACTGCAAATTTGCCTCCAGTATTTGCTGATAACGTGCTGCATTTATCTTTCCTTCAACTTTGACCAATTTTGGTCTCATCAATCCAAATTACCTTGTTCTAGAGTTTTGAGGTTTGTCTCTGTGCTGTTTTGTGTATTTGATACTTTGTGGCATTTGCGCAGTAATGGCTTTCCACACAGCTAGTTTTCCAGTATTTCAGCTGATGGTATTTGTCGGGTTTTCCTTGCATCCTGAATGATTTTCCTGGCAGTTGTGGACGACATTTTTGTTGGTCTACCTGACCGTGGTTTTGTTTTTACAGAGCCCCTGATTTTCCATTTGTTAATCACAGTGTGAACACTGCTGACTGACATTATCAATTCCTTGGATATCTTTTTGCATCCCTTTCCTGTTTTATGCAGTTCATCTACCTTTTCCCATAGATCCGTTGATAATTCATTTTGCTTTCCACATGACTCACAATCCAGAAACATCAGTGGCTGGATGAAAGATGCAGAAGTCTGTCTGGATCCCAGAAATTCACTCAGCTTTTATGCACACACTGATTACAAGCAAACAGGTCACAAATGAGGATGTTACCTTTAGTAGCTGTTCACACCCATTTGTGTCAACTTCTGTGCATGTTATCAGGCCAAAATCACCAGGGTGTGTGAACTTTTGATCAGGATCATTTCGATGTTTTGGGTTGTCATTTGATTTAAACACAGTTTCACAATAAACAGCTTCACCCAACCACTAACCATGAGGGGAGAAAAAGTTTTGGTTCCATCATTCATATTCTATGAAAAAAAGGCCAAGAAAGAAAAAATTCTGCTGAGGTATGTAAACTTGAGCACAACTGTAGGAGCAGTATTATAGTAGTTATATTCTTGTACATAGGGGCAGTATTATAGTAGTTATATTCTTGTACATAGGGGCAGTATTATAGTAGATATATTCTTGTACATAGGAGCAGTATTATAGTAGTTATATTCTTGTACATAGGAGCAGTATTATAGTAGTTATATTCTTGTACATAGGGGCAGTATTATAGTAGTTATATTCTTGTACATAGGGGCAGTATTATAGTAGTTATATTCTTGTACACAGGAGCAGTATTATAGTAGTTATATTCTTGTACATAGGGGCAGTATTATAGTAGTTATATTCTTGTACATAGGGGCAGTATTATAGTAGTTATATTCTTGTACATAGGGGCAGTATTATAGTAGTTATATTCTTGTACATAGGAGCAGTATTATAGTAGTTATATTCTTGTACATAGGGGCAGTATTATAGTAGTTATATTCTTGTACATAGGAGCAGTATTATAGTAGTTATATTCTTGTACATAGGAGCAGTATTATAGTAGTTATATTGTTGTACATAGGGGGCAGTATTATAGTAGTTATATTCTTGTACATAGGGGGCAGTATTATAGTACAGTCATGGCCAGAAGTTTTGAGAATGACAGCAAAATTATATTTTCACATGATCTGCTGGCCTCTGGTTTTTATTAGTGTTTGTCTGATGTTTATTTCACATACAGAAATATAATTGCAATCATATTATGAGTACCAATAGGTTATATTGGCAGTTAGAATGAGTTAATGCAGCAAGTCAATATTTGCAGTGTTGACCCTTCTTCAAGACCTCTGCAATTCTCCCTGGCATGCTCTCAATCAACTTCTGGACCAAATCATGAATGAAAGCCATCCATTCTTGCATAATCAATGCTTGCATTTTGCCAGAATTTGTTGGTTTTTGTTTGTCCTCCCGTCTCTTGATGATTGACCACAAGTTCTCAAAGGGATTAAGATCTGGGGAGTTTCCAGGCCATGGACCCAAAATCTCTATGTTTTGTTCCATGAGCCATTTAGTTATCACCTTTGCTTTATGGCATGGTGCTCCATCATGCTGGAAAAGGCATTGTTGGGCGCCAAACTGCTCTTGGACGGTTGGGAGAAGTTGCTCTTGGAGGACATTCTGGTACCATTCTTTATTCATGGCTGTGTTTTTAGGCCGATTCCCTTGGCTGAGAAGCAACCCCACACATGAATGGTTTCAGGATGCTTTACAGTTGGCATGAGACAAGACTGGTAGTAGCGCTCACCTCTTCTTCTCCGAATAAGCTGTTTTCCAGATGTCCCAAACAATCGAAAAGGGGATTCAGAGAAAATGACTTTGCCCCAGTCCTCAGCAGTCCACTCCCTGTACCTTTTGCAGAATATCAGTCGGTCCCTGATGTTTTTTATGGAGAGAAGTGGCTTCTTTGCTGCCCTCCTTGAAACCAGGCCTTGCTCAAAGAGTCTCCGCCTCACAGTGCGTGCAGAAGCACTCACACCAGCCTGCTGCCATTCCTGAGCAAGCTCGGCACTGCTGGTAGTCCGATCCCGCAGCTGAAACAGTTTTAAGATACGGTCCTGGCGCTTGCTGGTCTTTCTTGGGCGCCCTGGAGCCTTTTTGACAACAATGGAAGCTCTCTTCTTGAAGTTCTTGATGATGCGATAGATTGTTGACTGAGGTGCAATCTTTGTAGCTGCGATACTCTTCCCTGTTAGGCCATTTTTGTGCAGTGCAATGATGGCTGCACGTGTTTCTTTAGAGATAACCATGGTTAACTGAAGAGAAACAATGATACCAAGCACCAGCCTCCTTTTAAAGTGTCCAGTGATGTCATTCTTACTTAATCATGACTGATTGATCGCCAGCCCTGTCCTCATCAACACCCACACCTGTGTTAATGGATCAATCACTAAAACGATGTTAGCTGCTCCTTTTAAGGCAGGACTGCAATGATGTTGAAATGTGTTTTGGGGGTTAAAGTTCATTTTCTGGGCAAATATTGACTTTGCAAGTACAGTAATTGCTGTTAAACTGATCACTCTGACATTCAGGAGTATATGCAAATTGCCATTAGAAAAAATGAAGCAGTAGACTTTGGAAAAATTAATATTTGTCTCATTCTCAAAACTTTTGGCCATGACTGTAGTTATATTCTTGTACATAGGAGCAGTATTATAGTAGTTATATTCTTGTACATAGGAGCAGTATTATAGTAGTTATATTCTTGTACATAGGGGGCTGTATTATAGCAGTTATATTCTTGTACATAGGGGGCAGTATTATAGTAGTTATATTCTTGGATATAGGAGCAGTATTATAGTAGTTATATTCTTGTACATAGGGGGCAGTATTATAGTAGTTATATTCTTGTACATAGGAGGCAGTATTATAGTAGTTATATTCTTGTACATAGGGGGCAGTATTATAGTAGTTATATTCTTGTACATGGGGGGGCAGTATTATAGTAGTTATATTCCTGTACATAGGGGCAGTATTATAGTAGTTATATTCTTGGATATAGGAGCAGTATTATAGTAGTTATATTCTTGTATATAGGGGCAGTATTATAATAGTTATATTCTTGTACATAGGAGCAGTATTATAGTAGTTATATTCTTGTACATAGGAGCAGTATTATAGTAGTTATATTCTTGTACATAGGGGGCAGTATTATAGTAGTTATATTCTTGTACATGGGGGGGCAGTATTATAGTAGTTATATTCCTGTACATAGGGGCAGTATTATAGTAGTTATATTCTTGGATATAGGAGCAGTATTATAGTAGTTATATTCTTGTATATAGGGGCAGTATTATAATAGTTATATTCTTGTACATAGGAGCAGTATTATAGTAGTTATATTCTTGTACATGGGGGGGCAGTATTAGATCAGTTATATTTGTGTACATTGATGGAATGCTACTGTGTATTGGTTGTTTTTGACAAAACGTTTTTTTCCCCCTTTTTCGCCCTTTTTCTTGGCATTGAATCTACAATGAGCCTGGCAGAAATATTCTCCAGGACTATATGAAATAGTAGATTTCTGGTATATAAGATAAAAAAAAAAACACAACAAAGCTTAAAGTAAAATCTAGATTTCAGAACCTTATCAGTCTTTATGGCACTACAGATGTTAATTGGGATCGTTTCTGGAGCGACCCTAAAGTCTTGTTACATTTTGTCTTACAGGCACAGGACAAATTTTGCTTCATCCTGCTGAAAATAAGTTCATAAGAGAAGCCGGTGACAATGTATTATATTCCTGAGCACTGGGCTGCACACAACAAATATGACAGATGCGGCACTTTGCGCTCCCAGACTGGGCTCATTCTCTATTTTACGGGGCGTTTACCGCTAAATATCGCTGACATTAAACAAAGATATAAAACCATCCAGGGGAGGAAAAGCCATGCGGTTTCATAATCCATTAAACTATATCATCTGTAGTGAGCGGCTCTTGGCAGGAGGAGCGGGCAGAGGAGGAGCGGGCAGAGGAGGAGCGGGCCGCCGTACAGGCATTGTGGGGGCATTGCATAATATATACAAAGCCGGGCCAGAATATGACCGCACAGACTACTGCCTCATCATCCAAGGCTTGTGAATTCCTGATAGATAAGGATGACATTCCTGACCGGACTTTGGGCCGTGTATGATCCTCCCACCCCAGAAATCTGAGATCTCGTTGCATAATATAAGGAACACTCTGCCAAAATCCTACGTTACTCAATCTATCGAGAGTCCGGTTTCGATACAACGTAACGCAGCAGGTAGAACAATGTAACATTGTATCGAGCAAGGAATGAGAGGAGCAAAGAAACTAAACTGGTCCCCATAATGTCTGCAAAGAAATGGTTACAACTTACTATAGATTAGATTAGATAGATTAGATTAGATAGATTAGCGAAATTAGGATTATTTAGTCTAGAAAAAAGACGACTGAGGGGCGATCTAATAACCATGTATAAGTATATAAGGGGACAATACAAATATCTCGCTGAGGATCTGTTTATACCAAGGAAGGTGACGGGCACAAGGGGGCATTCTTTGCGTCTGGAGGAGAGAAGGTTTTTCCACCAACATAGAAGAGGATTCTTTACTGTTAGGGCAGTGAGAATCTGGAATTGCTTGCCTGAGGAGGTGGTGATGGCGAACTCAGTCGAGGGGTTCAAGAGAGGCCTGGATGTCTTCCTGGAGCAGAACAATATTGTATCATACAATTATTAGATTCTGTAGAAGGACGTAGATCTGGGGATTTATTATGATGGAATATAGGCTGAACTGGATGGACGAATGTCTTTTTTTGGCCTTACTAACTATGTTACTATGTTACTATGTTACTGCACCAGAGCGGGATGAATCTTACAGGGAATGTGAAAATTACCTATTGCTTAAAACTAGTCTATGTTAAATATACTTTTAAAATTGTTGGCAATCTATTTCACCTATTGTGAATGGTGGATCCTGTGTTATCTACTGTATATAGAGGTGTTATCAGTCATTGTACAGGAGGAGGTGAGTTGTGACATCACCTATTGTGAATGGTGTATCCTGTGTTATCTACTGTATATAGAGGTGTTATCAGTCATTGTACAGGAGGAGGTGAGCTGTGACATCATCTATTGTGAATGGTGGATCCTGTGTTATCTACTGTATATAGAGGTGTTATCAGTCATTGTACAGGAGGAGGTGAGCTGTGACATCACCTATTGTGAATGGTGGATCCTGTGTTATCTACTGTATATAGAGGTGTTATCAGTCATTGTACAGGAGGAGGTGAGCTGTGACATCACCTATTGTGAATGGTGGATCCTGTGTTATCTACTGTATATAGAGGTGTTATCAGTCATTGTACAGGAGGAGGTGAGCTGTGACATCACCTATTGTGAATGGTGGATCCTGTGTTATCTACTGTATATAGAGGTGTTATCAGTCATTGTACAGGAGGAGGTGAGCTGTGACATCACCTATTGTGAATGGTGGATCCTGTGTTATCTACTGTATATAGAGGTGTTATCAGTCATTGTACAGGAGGAGGTGAGCTGTGACATCTATTGTGAATGGTGGATCCTGTGTTATCTACTGTATACAGTGGTTCATCTCACAAAATTAGAGTATCAAAAAGTTAATTTCAGTTCTTCAATACATAAAGTGAATCTCCTATATTCTATAGAGTCATTACACACAGAGTGATCTATCTCACGTGTTTATTTCTGTTAATGTTGATGATTATGGCTTACAGCCAATGAAAACCCAAAAGTCATTATGTCAGTAAATTAGAATACTTTATAACATTAGCTTGAAAAATGATTTTTAAAATCTGAAATGTTGTCCTACTGAAATGTCTGTTCAGTAAATGCCCTCAATACTTGGTCCTTTGGCATCAATTACTACATCAATGCGGCGTGGCATGGAGGCAATCAGCCTGTGGCGCTGCTGAGGGGTTATGGAAGCCCAGGTTGCTTTGATAGCAGCCTTCAGCTCGTCTGCATTGTTGGGTCTGGTGTCTCTCATCTTCCTCTTGACAATACTCCATAGATTCTCTGTGGGGTTAAGGTCAGGCGAGTTTGCTGCCAATCAAGCACAGTGATACTGTTGTTTGTACACCAGGTATTGGTACTTTTGGCAGTGTGGACAGGGGCCGAGTCCTGCTGGAGAATGACATTTCCATCTCCAAAAATCTTGTCGGCAGAGGGAAGCATGAAGGGCTCTACAATCTCCTGGTAGACGGCTGTGCTGACTTTGGTCTTGATAAAACACAGTGGACCTACACCAGCAGATGACATGGCTCCCCAAACCATCACTGATTGTGGAGACTTCACACCAGACCTCAGCAGCTTGGATTGTGGCAGAAAAACCCACAATAGTCACAGAAATAACTTGAATCTAACAAAAGTAATAATAAATAAATCTATGAAAATGAATACATGAAAGTCAGACGTTTCTTTTCAGCCATGCTTCTACATAATTTAAAAAAAATAAACCTCATGTAATCGGCCTGGACAGAAATGATGGGACCCCTGAAAATAATGTGACAAAAGGGACATGTTATATCACGGTGTGTCCACTAACTATCATCACAGGGGTCTACAATCCTGGAATCAGTGAGTGACCGGTATATAGGGCTACAGATCCTCACTGTGCTGTGTGGTGACATGATGTGTATCACTCTCAACATGGACCAGAGGAAGCGAAAAAAGAGTCGTCTCAGATTAGAGAGAAAATTATGGACAAACACGTTACAGGTAAACGTTATAAGACCATCTCCAAGCAGCGTGATGTTCCTGTGACTACAGCTGCACATATTATTCAGAAATGTAAGATCCATGGACTGTAGCCGACCTCCCTGGACGTGGCCGCGGTAGGAACATTGATGACAAATCAAAGAGACGGATAATACGAATGGTAACAAAAGAAAAACTTCTAAACAGATTAAAGGTGAACTTCAAGCTCAAGGAACATCAGTGTCAGATCGCACCATCCGTCGCTGTATGAGTCAAAGTGGACATCATGGGAGATGACCAAGCAGGACACCATTGCTGAAAAAAAATCATAAAAAAGCCAGACTGGAATTTGCCAAACTACATGTTGACAAGCCACAAAGCTTCTGGGAGAAGCTATGGACAGATGAGACAAAAATGGAACTTTTTGACAAGGCACATTAGCTCTATGTACATAAATGGAAAAATGAAGCATATCAAGAAAAGAACACTGTCCCTACTGTGAAACATGAAGGAGGCTCTGTTATGTTCTGGGGCTGCTTTGCTGCATCTGGCACAGGGTGTCTAGAATCATTATTGCCCCATAGCTGTTCCATATAGTGCTCTGCACCGTTCATTCTTGCCCCATAGCTGTGCCATATAGTGCTCTGCACAGTTCATTATTGCCCCATAGCTGTGCCATATAGTGCTCTGCACAGTTCATTATTGCCCCATAGCTGTGCCATATAGTGCTCTGCACCGTTCATTATTGCCCCATAGCTGTGCCATATAGTGCTCTGCACTGTTCATTGTTGCCCCATAGCTGTGCCAGATAGTGCTCTGCACCGTTCATTATAGCCCCATAGCTGTGCCATATAGTGCTTTGCACCGTTCATTATTGCCCCATAGCTGTGCCATATAGTGCTCTGCACCGTTCATTATTGCCCCATAGCTGTGCCATATAGTGCTCTGCAACGTTCATTCTTGCCCCATAGCTGTGCCATATAGTGCTCTGCACCATTCATTATTGCCCCATAGCTGTGCCATATAGTGCTCTGCACAGTTCATTATTGCCCCATAGCTGTGCCATATAGTGCTCTGCAACGTTCATTCTTGCCCCATAGCTGTGCCATATAGTGCTCTGCACCGTTCATTGTTGCCCCATAGCTGTGCCATATAGTGCTCTGCACCGTTCATTATTGCCCCATAGCTGTGCCATATAGTGCTCTGCACCGTTCATTATTGCCCCATAGCTCTGCCATATACAATGCTCTGCACTGTTCATTGTTGCCCCATAGCTGTGCCATATAGTGCTCTGCACCGTTCATTATTGCCCCATAGCTGTGCCATATAGTGCTCTGCACCGTTCATTATTGCCCCATAGCTGTGCCATATAGTGCTCTGCACCGTTCATTATTGCCCCATAGCTGTGCCATATAGTGCTCTGCACCGTTCATTATTGCCCCATAGCTGTGCCATATAGTGCTCTGCACCGTTCATTCTTGCCCCATAGCTGTGCCATATACAATGCTCTGCACTGTTCATTGTTGCCCCATAGCTGTGCCATATACAATGCTCTGCACTGTTCATTCTTGCCCCATAGCTGTGCCATATAGTGATCTGCACAATTCATTATTGCCCCATAGCTGTGCCATATAGTGCTCTGCACCGTTCATTATTGCCCCATAGCTGTGCCATATAGTGCTCTGCACCGTTCATTCTTGCCCCATAGCTGTGCCATATAGTGCTCTGCACCGTTCATTATTGCCCCATAGCTGTTCCATATAGTGCTCTGCACCGTTCATTCTTGCCCCATAGCTGTGCCATATAGTGCTCTGTACAGTTCATTCTTGCCCCATTGCTGTGCCATATAGTGCTCTGCACCGTTCATTATTGCCCCATAGCTGTGCCATGTAGTGCTCTGCACCGTTCATTATTGCCCCATAGCTGTGCCATATAGTGCTCTGCACCGTTCATTATTGCCCCATAGCTGTGCCATATAGTGCTCTGCACCGTTCATTATTGCCCCATAGCTGTGCCATATAGTGCTCTGCACCGTTCATTATTGCCCCATAGCTGTGCCATATAGTGCTCTGCACAGTTCATTATTGCCCCATAGCTGTGCCATATAGTGCTCTGCAACATTCATTCTTGCCCCATAGCTGTGCCATATAGTGCTCTGCACCGTTCATTATTGCCCCATAGCTGTGCCATATAGTGCTCTGCACAGTTCATTATTGCCCCATAGCTGTGCCATATAGTGCTCTGCACCGTTCATTATTTCCCCATAGCTGTGCCATATAGTGCTCTGCACCGTTCATTATTGCCCCATAGCTGTGCCATATAGTGCTTTGCACCGTTCATTATTGCCCCATAGCTCTGCCATATACAATGCTCTGCACTGGTCATTGTTGCCCCATAGCTGTGCCATATAGTGCTCTGCACCGTTCATTATTGCCCCATAGCTGTGCCATATAGTGCTCTGCACCGTTCATTTTTGCCCCATAGATGCTACATATAAAGCTCTGCCATTGCTGCTGCTGCTGCAATAATAAAAAAAAAAAATGCCATACTCACCTCTCTTGGTTGCAGCTCCTCAGCGTCCCGTCCCGGTGTCTCTCCGCACTGACTGATCAGGCAGAGGGCGCCGCGCACACTATATGCGTCATCGTGCCCTCTGACCTGCACAGTCAGAGCGCAGAGACGCCGGGAAGATGGAGCGACGCCCAGCGTGTGGAACGCGGACAGGTGAATATTACATACTCACCTAGTCCCGGCGCTCCTGACGCTGCCCCTGCCTGTCACACTGTCTCCGGGCGCCGCAGCTCTTCCTGTCAGCGGTCACTGGCACCGCTCAGAGGAATGAATATGTGGCTCCACCCCTATGGGAGTGGAGTCCATATTAATTTCTCTAATGAGCGGTCCCACGTGACCGCTGAAGAGGGGAAGAGCTGCGGCACCCGAAGACAGTGTGACAGATAGGGGCAGCGTCAGGAGCGCCGGGACTAGGTAAGTATGCCTCAGCGCCCTCACCCCCTCACCCGCCGACCCTGCCGCCCACCGTGACTTGAGTATAAGCCGAGAGGGGCACTTTCAGCCCAAAAATTTGGGCTGAAAATCTCGGCTTATACGGTATATAGATATATATTTCCCTTTCATTTTGTAAAATAATGGTTAGGTCACTGTCACTGAGCTGTCACAAGGCATACTGGTGAATACCTAAGCTAAGCTAATCAGTATAACAGCACTGACCTGACACTGCACAATCGTGCTGACAGGTTCCCTTTAACCCCTTTCTGACCTCGGATGGGATAGTACGTCCGAGGTCAGATCTGTTATGAAAGGCAATTCAGTACTACAATGGACATAGCGGTCAGAGCACATACAGTGATCTGACAATAACCCAAAATCATAGAACGAGCTCTGAGACGTGGGAACTCTGCACACCGTAATCCCTAATCCTCTCCAAACAACACTAGAGGCAGCCGTGGATTGCGCCTAACTCTGCCTAGGCAACTCGGCACAGCCTGAGAAACTAACTAGCCTGAAGATAGAAAATAAGCCTACCTTGCCTCAGAGAAATACCCCAAAGGAAAAGGCAGCCCCCCACATATAATGACTGTGAGTTAAGATGAAAAGACAAACGTAGAGATGAAATAGATTCAGCAAAGTGAGGCCCGACTTTCTTAACAGAGCGAGGATAGAAAAGGCAGCTTTGCGGTCAACACAAAACCCTAAAAAAAACCACGCAAAGGGGGCAAAAAGACCCTCCGTACCGAACTAACGGCACGGAGGTACACCCTTTGCGTCCCAGAGCTTCCAGCAACAAATTAGACAAGCTGGACAGAAAAAATAGCAAACAAATAGCAAAGAAGAACTTAGCTATGCAGAGCAGCAGGCCCCAGGAATGATCCAGGGAAAAGCAAGTCCAACACTGGAACATTGACAGGAAGCCAGGATCAAAGCATTAGGTGGAGTTAAGTAGAGAAGCACCTAACGACCTCACCAGATCGCCTGAGGGAGGAAACTCAGAAGCCGCAGTACCACTTCCCTCCACCAACAGAAGCTCACAGAGAGAATCAGCCGAAGTACCACTTGTGACCACAGGAGGGAGCTCTGCCACAGAATTCACAACAGTACCCCCCCCTTGAGGAGGGGTCACCGAACCCTCACCAGAGCCCCCAGGCCGACCAGGATGAGCCACATGAAAGGCACGAAAAAGATCGGGAGCATGGACATCAGAGGCAAAAACCCAGGAATTATCTTCCTGAGCATAACCCTTCCATTTAACCAGATACTGGAGTTTCCGTCTAGAAACACGAGAATCCAAAATCTTCTCCACAATATACTCCAATTCCCCCTCCACCAAAACCGGGGCAGGAGGATCAACAGATGGAACCATAGGTGCCACGTATCTCCGCAACAATGACCTATGGAATACGTTATGTATGGAAAAAGAATCTGGAAAGGTCAGACGAAAAGACACAGGATTAAGAACCTCAGAAATCCTATACGGACCAATGAAACGAGGTTTAAACTTAGGAAAGGAAACCTTCATAGGAATATGACGAGAAGATAACCAAACCAGATCCCCAACACGAAGTCGGGGACCCACACGGCGTCTGCGATTAGCGAAACGTTGAGCCTTCTCCTGGGACAAGGTCAAATTGTCCACTACATGAGTCCATATCTGCTGCAACCTGTCCACCACAGTATCCACACCAGGACAGTCCGAAGACTCAACCTGTCCTGAAGAGAAACGAGGATGGAACCCAGAATTGCAGAAAAACGGCGAAACCAAGGTAGCCGAGCTGGCCCGATTATTAAGGGCGAACTCAGCCAAAGGCAAAAAGGACACCCAGTCATCCTGATCGGCAGAAACAAAGCATCTCAGATATGTTTCCAAGGTCTGATTGGTTCGTTCGGTCTGGCCATTAGTCTGAGGATGGAAAGCCGAGGAAAAAGACAAGTCAATGCCCATCCTACCACAAAAGGTTCGCCAAAACCTCGAAACAAACTGGGAACCTCTGTCAAACGATATTCTCTGGAATGCCATGTAAACGAACCACATGCTGGAAGAACAATGGCACCAAATCAGAGGAGGAAGGCAATTTAGACAAGGGTACCAGATGGACCATCTTAGAAAAGCGATCACAGACCACCCAAATGACTAACATCTTTTGAGAAATGGGAAGATCAGAAATAAAATCCATAGAGATATGTGTCCAAGGCCTCTTCGGGACCGGCAAGGGCAAAAGCAACCCACTGGCAGAACAGCAGGGCTTAGCCCGAGCACAAATCCCACAGGACTGCACAAAAACACGCACATCCCGCGACAGAGACGGCCACCAAAAGGATCTAGCCACCAACTCTCTGGTACCAAAGATTCCAGGATGACCAGCCAACACCGAACAATGAACCTCAGAGATAACTTTATTGGTCCACCTATCAGGGACAAACAGTCTCTCCGCTGGACAACGATCAGGTTTATTAGCCTGAAATTTTTGCAGCACCCGCCGTAAATCAGGGGAGATGGCAGACACAATTACTCCTTCCTTGAGGATATCCGCCGGCTCAGACAAACCCGGAGAGTCGGGCACAAAACTCCTAGACAGAGCATCCGCCTTCACATTTTTAGAGCCCGGAAGGTACGAAATCACAAAGTCAAAACGGGCAAAAAACAGTGACCAACGAGCCTGTCTAGGATTCAACCGCTTAGCAGACTCAAGATAAGTCAAGTTCTTATGATCAGTCAATACCACCACGCGATGCTTAGCTCCTTCAAGCCAATGACGCCACTCCTCGAATGCCCACTTCATGGCCAGCAACTCTCGGTTGCCCACATCATAATTTCGCTCAGCAGGCGAAAACTTCCTGGAAAAAAAAGCGCAAGGTTTCATCACTGAGCAATCAGAACCTCTCTGCGACAAAACAGCCCCTGCTCCAATCTCAGAAGCATCAACCTCGACCTGGAACGGAAGAGAAACATCTGGTTGACACAACACAGGGGCAGAAGAAAAACGACGCTTCAAGTCTTGAAAAGCTTCCACAGCAGCAGAAGACCAATTGACCACATCAGCGCCCTTCTTGGTCAAATCGGTCAATGGTTTAGCAATACTAGAAAAATTGCAGATGAAGCGACGATAAAAATTAGCAAAGCCCAGGAACTTTTGCAGACTTTTCAGAGATGTCGGCTGAGTCCAATCATGGATGGCTTGGACCTTAACAGGATCCATCTCGATAGTAGAAGGGGAAAAGATGAACCCCAAAAATGAAACCTTCTGCACACCAAAGAGACACTTTGATCCCTTCACAAACAAAGAATTAGCACGCAGGACCTGAAACACCGTTCTGACCTGCTTCACATGAGACTCCCAATCATCCGAGAAGATCAAAATGTCATCTAAGTACACAATCAGGAATTTATCCAGGTACTCTCGGAAGATGTCATGCATAAAGGACTGAAACACTGATGGAGCATTGGCAAGTCCGAATGGCATCACTAGATACTCAAAATGACCCTCGGGCGTATTAAATGCAGTTTTCCATTCATCTCCTCGCCTGATTCGCACCAGATTATACGCACCACGAAGATCTATCTTGGTGAACCAACTAGCCCCCTTAATCCGAGCAAACAAATCAGATAACAATGGCAAGGGGTACTGAAATTTAACCGTGATCTTATTTAGAAGGCGGTAATCTATACAAGGTCTCAGCGAACCATCCTTCTTGGCTACAAAAAAGAACCCTGCTCCTAATGGTGACGATGACGGGCGAATATGCCCCTTCTCCAGGGATTCCTTCACATAACTGCGCATAGCGGCGTGCTCAGGCACGGATAAATTAAACAGTCGACCTTTTGGGAATTTACTACCAGGAATCAAATTGATAGCACAATCACAATCCCTATGCGGAGGCAGGGCATCGGACTTGTGCTCATCAAATACAGCCCGGTAATCAGACAAGAACTCTGGAACCTCAGAAGGGGTGGATGACGAAATTGACAGAAATGGAACATCACCATGTACCCCCTGACAACCCCAGCTGGACACCGACATGGATTTCCAATCTAATACTGGATTATGGGCTTGTAGCCATGGCAACCCCAACACGACCACATCATGCAGATTATGCAACACCAGAAAGCGAATAACCTCCTGATGTGCAGGAGCCGTGCACATGGTCAGCTAGGTCCAGTACCGAGGCTTATTCTTGGCCAAAGGCGTGGCATCAATTCCTCTCAATGGAATAGGACACTGCAAGGGCTCTAAGAGAAACCCACAACGCTTAGCATACTCCAAGTCCATCAAATTCAGGGCAGCGCCTGAATCCACAAATGCCATGACAGAATACGATGACAAAGAGCAGATCAAGGTAACGGACAGAAGAAATTTTGACTGTACCGTACCAATGGTGGCAGACCTAGCGAACCGCTTAGTGCGCTTAGGACAATCAGAGATAGCATGAGTGGAATCACCACAGTAGAAACAGCCCATTCAGACGTCTGTGTTCTTGCCGTTTAACTCTGGTCAAAGTCCTATCGCACTGCATAGGCTCAGGTTTAAGCTCAGGTAATAAAGCCAAATGGTGCACAGATTTACGCTCACGCAAGCGTCGACCGATCTGAATGGCCAAAGACATATACTCATTCAAACCAGCAGGCATAGGAAATCCCACCATGACATCCTTAAGGGCTTCAGAGAGACCCTTTCTGAACATAGCTGCCAGCGCAGATTCATTCCATTGAGTGAGCACGGACCACTTTCTAAATTTCTGACAATATACCTCTATCTCATCCTGACCCTGACAAAGAGCCAGCAAATTTTTCTCTGCCTGATCCACTGAATTAGGTTCATCATACAGCAATCCGAGCGCCAGGAAAAACGCATCGATATTACTCAATGCAGGATCTCCTGGCGCAAGAGAAAATGCCCAGTCCTGAGGGTCGCCGCGCAAAAAAGAAATAACAATCAAAACCTGTTGAACTGGATCACCAGAGGAGCGAGGTTTCAAGGCCAGAAATAATTTACAATTATTTTTGAAACTCAGAAACTTAGTTCTATCTCCAAAAAACAAATCAGGAATAGGAATTCTTGGTTCCAACATAGCTTTCTGATCAATAGTGTCTTGAATCTTTTGTACTCTTGCCGAGAGCTGATCCACAAATGAAGACAGACTTCTAATGTCAATCGCTACACCTGTGTACTGAACCACCCAAATGTCTAGGGGAAAAAAAAGGCAAAACACAGTGCAAAGAAAAAAAAATGGTCTCAGAACTTCTTTTTTCCCTCTATTGAGAATCATTAGTACTTTTGGCTTCCTGTACTGTTATGAAAGGCAATTCAGTACTACAATGGACATAGCGGTCAGAGCACATACAGTGATCTGACAATAACCCAAAATCATAGAACGAGCTCTGAGACGTGGGAACTCTGCAGACCGCAATCCCTAATCCTCTCCAAACAACACTAGAGGCAGCCGTGGATTGCGCCTAACTCTGCCTAGGCAACTCGGCACAGCCTGAGAAACTAACTAGCCTGGAGATAGAAAATAAGCCTACCTTGCTGTAATGTATAAGAATTAGATCTGTCTCTTTAAGAAAGCGAGGGCGGGAGTTGAGAGGAGTTTCAGTTTCAGTTCTGACCTGAGGAGGAAATCTTATGCTGCTGTTATGCTGTGGGCTGGAGGAAATGAGAATAATAAACTACAGTTAAAGCTTACTCTCTCAAATTCCTTACACCATGTGGACATTACACTTGCCTCAGAGAAATACCCCAAAGGAAAAGGCAGCCCCCCACATATAATGACTGTGAGTTAAGATGAAAAGACAAACGTAGAGATGAAATAGATTCAGCAAAGTGAGGCCCGACTTTCTTAACAGATAGAGGATAGAAAAGGTAACTTTGCGGTCTACACAAAACCCTAAAGAAAACCACGCAAAGGGGGCAAAAAGACCCTCCGTACTGAACTAACGGCACGGAGGTACACCCTTTGCATCCCAGAGCTTCCAGCAACAAATTAGACAAGCTGGACAGAAAAAAATAGCAAACAAATAGCAAAGAAGAACTTAGCTATGCAGAGCAGCAGGCCACAGGAATGATCCAGGGAAAAGCAAGTCCAACACTGGAACATTGACAGGAAGCCAGGATCAAAGCATTAGGTGGAGTTAAGTAGAGAAGCACCTAACGACCTCACCAGATCACCTGAGGGAGGAAACTCAGAAGCCGCAGTACCACTTCCCTCCACCAACAGAAGCTCACAGAGAGAATCAGCCGAAGTACCACTTGTGACCATAGGAGGGAGCTCTGCCACAGAATTCACAACACAGATCCCCTGCTTTGATGCAGGGCTCCGCGGTGAGCCCGAACCAAAGCCGGGACATGTCAGCTGTTTCCAACAGCTGACATGTGCCCGTAATAGGCGCGGGCAGAATCGCGATCTGCCCACACCTATTAACTAGTTAAATGCCGCTGTCAAACGCAGACAGCTGCATTTAACTGCCGCTTCCGGCCGGGCGGCCGGAAATGACGTCATCGCCGACCCCGTCACATGATCGGGGGTCGGCGATGTGTCTCCATTGTAACCATAGAGGTCCTTGAGACCTCTATGGTTACTGATCGCCGGTAGCTGTGAGCGCCACCCTGTGGTCGGTGCTCACAGCACACCTGCAATTCTGCTACATAGCAGCGATCTGATGATCGCTGCTATGTAGCAGAGGCAATCAAGTTGTGCCTGCTTCTAGCCTCCCATGGAGGCTATTGAAGCATGGCAAAAGTAAAAAAAAAAAAAAGGTTGAAAAAAAAATGTAAAAAAAAATAAAAAAAAAAAAAATATAAAAAAGTTTAAATCACCCCCCTTATCAAAATAAAATCAATAAAAAAAATATCAAATCTACACATATTTGGTATCGCCGCGCTCAGAATCGCCCAATCTATCAAATAAAAAAAAGCCTTAACCTGATCGCTAAATAGAAATTCGAAACGCCAGAATTACATTTTTTCGTTCGCCGCGACATTGCATTAAAATGCAATAACGGGCGATCAAAAGAACGTATCTGCACCAAAATGCTATCATTAAAAACGTCATCTCGGCACGCAAAAAATGAGCCATCAACCGTCCCCAGATCATGAAAAATGGAGACGCTACGAGTATCAAAAAATGGCGCCATTTCTTTTTTAATTTTTTTTTAGCAAAGTTTGGAATTTTTTTTTCACCACTTAGATAAAAAATAACCTACTCATGTTAGGTGTCTATGAACTCGTAATGACCTGGAGAATCATAATGGCAGGTCAGTTTAAGCATTTAGTGAACCTAGCAAAAAAGCCAAAAAAAAATAAGTGTGGGACTGCACTTTTTTTGCAATTTCACCGCACTTGGAATTTTTTCCCTGTTTTCTAGTACACGACATGCGAAAACCAATGATGTCGTTCAAAAGCACAAAAAATAAGCCCTCGCATGGCCAAATTGACGGAAAAATAAAAAAGTTATGGCTCTGGGAAGGAGGGGAGTGAAAAACGAACATGGAAAAACAAAAAATCCCAAGGTCATGAAGGGGTTAAGCATAAACTGCAACACCAAGAACAGTCACAAGGAAAAATATTTTTCTTTTTAATTTTGTGTACGTTTTTATGAATCCTTTTTTGCCTCAGCAAAATGAGAAAGAAAAGTCATAAAGGTTCACATTGCTGGGAATTTTACATTATATAGGTTTTTTTGGGGGTTTTTTTTTGGTAAAGAGAAGCATTTGGGCATCGGACACCTAAAGGTACCGTCACACTAGACGATATCGCTAGCGATCCGTGACGTTGCAGCGTCCTGGCTAGCGATATCGTCCAGTGTGACAGGCAGCAGCGATCAGGTCTCTGCTGTGCTGTCGCTGGTCGGGGAAGAAAGTCCAGAACTTTGTTTCGTCGCTGGACTCCCCGCAGACATCGCTGAATCGGCGTGTGTGACACCGATTCAGCGATGTCTTCACTGGTAACCAGGGTAAACATCGGGTAACTAAGCGCAGGGCCGCGCTTAGTAACCCGATGTTTACCCTGGTTACCATCCTAAAAGTAAAAAAAACAAACACTACATACTTACCTACAGCCGTCTGTCCTCCAGCGCTGTGCTCTGCACTCCTCCTGCTCTGGCTGTGAGCGTCGGTCAGCCGGAAAGCAGAGCGGTGACGTCACCACTCTGCTTTCCGGCCGCTGTGCTAACAGCCAGTACAGGAGGAGTGCAGAGCACAGCGCTGGAGGACAGACGGCTGTAGGTAAGTATGTACTGTTTGTTTTTTTTACTTTTAGGATGGTAACCAGGGTAAACATCGGGTTACTAAGCGCGGCCCTGCGCTTAGTTACCCGATGTTTACCCTGGTTACCGGCATCGTTGGTCGCTGGAGAGCGGTCTGTGTGACAGCTCTCCAGCGACGCTGCAGCGATCCGGATCGTTGTCGGTATCGCTGCAGCGTCGCTAAGTGTGACGGTACCTTAAGGGTACTTTCACACTAGCGTTTTTTGTAAATCCGTCACAATGCGTCGTTTTGCAGAAAAAACGCATCCTGCAAAAGTGCTTGCAGGATGCGTTTTTTTTCCCCATAGACTTCTATTGGCGACGCATTTGCGACGGATTTGCACACTTCGCATCCGTCTTGCGACAGATGCGTCGTGCTTTGGCGGACCGTCCGGGAAAAAAAACCCTACATGTAACGTTTTTTTTCTCCCGACGGACCGCTTTTTCCGACCGCGCATGCGCGGCCGGAACTCCGCCCCCACCTCCCCGCACCTTACAATGGGGCAGCGGATGCGCCGGAAAAATGCATCCGCTGCACCCATTGTGCAAAGCATTAAACGCTAGCGTCGGAATCTCTCCCCGACGCATTGCGACGGGGAGATTCCGACGCTAGTGTGAAAGAAGCCTAAGCCTCAAATATTCTGCTAAGCCAGGAGCCCTCGTCAACTGTTGTGGAAGCCTCGTGCGAACGTGCCAATAAATCTGCTAACAAATTGGTTGAATCTTTTTCCTCTCATGAACTTCAGTCGCTTCACACAGTCACAAATATGAAGCTCTTCACTCTACATAAACTGCCAACAAAATATCATTTATCCCTACAGAGATAACCACCATCATCTTCACATAATGATCAGTTCTACCTCCTACACGGTTCTCAGAAACTTCCATTACACCAAAATTATCAGACAGCAAAACCTCAACCAAGGTTATATTAGAATACAGCGAGGAACACAGAAAGGAACAAGATCCGCACAATCATTGTGTATACATGGAAGAAAGGCAACAAGTTAAAGAATATAACTACTAGAATACTGTCCCCTATGTACAAGAATATAACTACTATAATACTGGTCCTATGTACAAGAATATAACTACTATACTACTGCTCCTATGTACAAGAATATAACTACTATAATACTGCTCCTATGTACAAGAATATAACTGCTATAATACTGCCCCTGTGTACAAGAATATAACTACTATAATACTGCTCCTATGTACAAGAATATAACTACTATAATACTGCTCCTATGTACAAGAATATAACTGCTATAATACTGCCCCTGTGTATAAGAATATAACTACTATAATACTGCTCCTATGTACAAGAATATAACTACTATAATACTGCTCCTATGTACAAGAATATAACTACTATAATACTGCTCCTATGTACAAGAATATAACTGCTATAATACTGCCCCTATGTACAAGAATATAACTACTATAATACTGCTCCTATGTACAAGAATATAACTACTATAATACTGCTCCTACGTACAAGAATATAACTACTATAATACTGCCCCTATGTACAAGAATATAACTACTATAATACTGCCCCTATGTACAAGAATATAACTACTATAATACTGCTCCTATGTACAAGAATATAACTACTATAATACTGGTTCCTATTAACTAAAATTGTCCACATGAATAGATGTCAGATGGGAAATGCTCTGATACAAATTATATAATGTGTATTCTTGGGATGATGGATCTAAGTGGAGCACACCATTATTTGGGTGGTTCTGTAATCCATAAATTTGTGTTGTCTCCCTGTCTCTTAAGAATTAACCTTAAAAAAAAAAAAAAAAAAAAGCATGAATAGACTTATTTTCTGCTTCATTGGGTATTGTAAATAATTAAAGCATTTTTTCGCTTCTAGTGTATTGGATTCTTGTGCTTATGGGCATGGTACTTCCTAATGACTGCATCAATGTGATGACCTTTTTCTCTTTATAGGCACATATACAATCCCTTGGGTTAAAATTGGCTGCATAATCAGGATGCTGCTGATACAGGGATATTCTTATCTTGTCTCAAAGACTTGGGGGCGGCAATAATTAATGGCCTGCACTGTGACAAGCAACAAAACTGTCCTTTAATCTGTATTTGTGCACAGTGAGAATATACAACTAGATTAGGGGGCAGTATTATAGTAGTTATATTCTTGTACATAGGGGCAGTATTATAGTAGTTATATTCTTGTACATAGGGAGCAGTATTATAGTAGTTATATTCTTGTACATAGGAGCAGTATTATAGTAGCTATATTCTTGTACATAGGGAGCAGTATTATAGTAGTTATATTCTTGTACATGGGGCAGTATTATAGTAGTTATATTCTTGTACATAGGAGCAGTATTATAGTAGTTATATTCTTGTACATGGGGCAGTATTATAGTAGTTATATTCCTGTACATAGGGAGCACTATTATAGTAGTTATATTCTTGTACATGGGGCAGTATTATAGTAGTTATATTCTTGTACATAGGGGCAGTATTATAGTAGTTATATTCCTGTACATAGGGGCAGTATTATAGTAGTTATATTCCTGTACATAGGGAGCAGTATTATAGTAGTTATATTCTTGTGCATAGGGGCAGTATTATAGTAGTTATATTCTTGTACATAGGGGCAGTATTATAGTAGTTATATTCCTGTACATAGGGAGCAGTATTATAGTAGTTATATTCTTGTACATGGGGCAGTATTATAGTAGTTATATTCTTGTACATAGGGGCAGTATTATAGTAGTTATATTCCTGTACATAGGAGCAGTATTATAGTAGTTATATTCTTGTGCATAGGGGCAGTATTATAGTAGTTATATTCTTGTACATAGGGGCAGTATTATCTATATATATAATTGTCTAAGGGTTTTTCCGTCCGTCTGTCTGTCTGTCTGTCTGTCTGTCTGTCTGTCTGTCTGTCTGTCTGTCTGTCTGTCTGTCTGTCTTGGAAATCCCGCGTCTCTGATTGGTCGAGGCCGCCAGGCCTCGACCAATCAGCGACGGGCACAGCAGATCGCTGCTATGTAGCAGAGGAGATCGTGCTGTGCCCGCTTCTAGCCTCCCATGGAGGCTATTGAAGCATGGCAAAAGTAAAAAAAAAAAAAAGTGAAAAAAAAAAGTGAAAAAAATAAAAGTTTAACCCTTAATCCCATATGACGTACTATCCCGTCGAGGTGGGGTGGGCCTTAATTCCCACCGACAGGATAGTACGTCATAGCGATCGGCCGCGCTCCCCGATGGCAGCTGACATCCGGCACTATGTGCCAGCAGTGGTCATGGACCGGTCCCGGCACATTAACCCCCGGTACACCGCGATCAAACATGATCGCGGTGTGCCGGCGGGAAAAGGGAAGCATCGCGCAGGGAGGGAGCTCCCTGCGTGCTTCCCAGAGACGATCGGTACAAGGTGATGTGCTCACCTTGTACCGAGCGTCTTCTCTCTGCAGGCCCCGGATCCAATATGGCCACGGGGCTGCATCCGGGTCCTGCAGGGAGTACTTCCGGGTCAGGAGCAGGCTGCAGCTTACAGGCCTGCAGCGATGTGTGTGAGATCGCCGATCTTACAAAGTGCAGTGCAAACTGTAAGATCGGCGATCTGTGATGTCCCCCCCTGGGACAAAGTAAAAAAAAAAATTCCACATGCGTAAAAAAAATTAAAAAAATTTACTAAATAAATTAAAAAAAAATTATTATTCCCATAAATACATTTCTTTATCTAAAAAAAAAAAAAACAATAAAAGTACACATATTTAGTATCGCCGCGTCCGTAACGACCCAACCTAAAAAACTGTCCCACTCGTTAACCCCTTCAGTGAACACCGTAAGAAAAAAAGAAAAAACGAGCCAAAAAACAACGCTTTATTATCATACCGCCGAACAAAAAGTGGAATAACACGCGACCAAAAAGACAGATGTAAATAACCATGGTACCGCTGAAAACGTCATCTTGTCCCGCAAAAAACGAGCCGCCACAAAGCATAATAAGCAAAAAAATAAAAAAGTTATAGTCCTGAGAATAAAGCGATGCCAAAATAATTATTTTTTCTATAAAATAGCTTTTATCATATAAAAGCGCCAAAACATAAAATAAATGATATAAATGAGATATCGCTGTAATCGTACTGACCCGAAGAATAAAACTGCTTTATCAATTTTACCAAACGTGGAACGGTATAAACACCTCCTCCAAAAGAAATTCATGAATAGCTGGTTTTTGGTCATTCTGCCTCACAAAAATCGGAATAAAAAGTGATCAAAAACTGTAACGTGTCCAAAAATGTTACCAATAAAAACGTCAACTCGTCCCGCAAAAAACAAGACCTCAGATGACTCTGTGGACCAAAATATGGAAAAATTATAGGTATCAAAATGTGGAGACGCAAAAACTTTTTTGCTATTAACCCCTTTACCCCCAAGGGTGGTTTGCACGTTAATGACCAGGCCAATTTTTACAATTCTGACCACTGTCCCTTTATGAGGTTATAACTCCGAAACGCTTCAACGGATCCTGGTGATTCTGACATTGTTTTCTCGTGACATATTGTACTTCATGATAGTGGTAAAATTTCTTTGATAGTACCTGCGTTTATTTGTGAAAAAAACGGAAATTTGGCGAAAATTTTGAAAATTTCGCAATTTTCAAACTTTGAATTTTTATGCAATTAAATCACAGAGATATGTCACACAAAATACTTAATAAGTAACATTTCCCACATGTCTCCTTTACATCAGCATAATTTTGGAACCAATTTTTTTTTTTGTTAGGGAGTTATAAGGGTTAAAAGTTGACCAGCAATTTCTCATTTTTACAACACCATTTTTTTTTAGGGACCACGTCTCATTTGAAGTCATTTTGAGGGGTCTATATGATAGAAAATGCCCAAGTGTGACACCATTCTAAAAACTGCACCCCTCAAGGTGCTCAAAACCACATTCAAGAAGTTTATTAACCCTTCAGGTGTTTAATAGGAATTTTTGGAATGTTTAAATAAAAATGAACATTTAACTTTTTTACACAAAAAATTTACTTCAGCTCCAATTTGTTTTATTTTACCAAGGGTAACAGGAGAAATTGGACCCAAAAAGTTGTTGTCCAATTTGTCCTGAGTACGCTGATACCCCATATGTGGCAGTAAACCACTGTTTGGGCGCATGGGAGAGCTCGGAAGGGAAGGAGCGCTATTTGACTTTTCAATGCAAAATTGACAGGAATTGAGATGGGACGCCATGTTGCGTTTGGAGAGCCACTGATGTGCCTAAACATTGAAACCCCCCACAAGTGACACCATTTTGGAAAGTAGACCCCCTAAGGAACTTATCTGGATGTGTGGTGAGCACTTTGACCCACCAAGGGCTTCACAGAAGTTTATAATGCAGAGCCATAAAAATAAAACAAAATTTTTTTCCCACAAAAATTATTTTTTAGCCCCCAGTTTTGTATTTTCCCTAGGGTAACAGGAGAAATTGGACCCCAAAAGTTGTTGTCCAATTTGTCCTGAGTACGCTGATACCCCATATGTGGGGGGGAACCACCGTTTGGGCGCATGGGAGGGTTCGGAAGGGAAGGAGCGCCATTTGGAATGCAGACTTAGATGGAATGGTCTGCAGGCGTCACATTGCGTTTGCAGAGCCCCTAATGTACCTAAACAGTAGAAACCCCCCACAAGTGACACCATTTTGGAAAGTAGACCCCCTAAGGAACTCATCTTGATGTGTTGTGAGAACTTTGAACCCCCAAGTATTTCACTACAGTTTATAACGCAGAGCCATGCAAATAAAAAATATTTTTTTTTCCACAAAAATTATATTTTAGCCCCCAGTTTTGTATTTTTCCAAGGTTAGCAGGAGAAATTGGACCCTAAATGTTGTTGTCCAATTTGTCCTGAGTACGCTGATACCCGATATGTGGGGGGGAACCACCGTTTGGGCGCATGGGAGGGCTCGGAAGGGAAGGAGCATCATTTGGAATGCAGACTTAGATGGATTGGTCTGCAGGCGTCACATTGCGTTTGCAGAGCCCCTAATGTACCTAAACAGTAGAAACCCCCCACAAGTGACCCCATATTGGAAACTAGACCCCTCAATGAACTTATCTAGATGTGTTGTGAGAACTTTGAACCCCCAAGTGTTTCACTACAGTTTATAACGCAGAGCCGTGAAAATAAAAAATCTTTTTGTTTTCCCACAAAAATTATTTTTTAGCCCCCAGTTTTGTATTTTCCCAAGGGTAACAGGAGAAATTGGTCCACAAAAGTTGTTGTCCAATTTGTCCTGAGTACGCTGATACCCCATATGTTGGGGTAAACCCCTGTTTGGGCACACAGGAGAGCTCGGAAGGGAAGGAGCACTGTTTTACTTTTTCAACGCAGAATTGGCTGGAATTGAGATCGGACGCCATGTCGTGTTTGGAGAGCCCCTGATGTGCCGAAACAGTGGAAACCCCCCAATTATAACTGAAACCCTAATCTAAACACACCCCTAACCCTAATTCCAACGGTAACCCTAACCACACCTCTAACCCTGACACACCCCTAACCCTAATCCCAACCCTATTCCCAACTGTAAATGTAATCTAAACCCTAACCCTAACTTTAGCCCCAACCCTAACTGTAGCCCCAACCCTAACCCTAACCCTAGCCCTAACCCTAGCCCTAACCCTAGCCCTAACCCTAGCCCTAACCCTAGCCCTAACCCTAACCCTAGCCCTAACCCTAGCCCTAGCCCTAGCCCTAACCCTAGCCCTAACCCTAGCCCTAGCCCTAACCCTAGCCCTAACCCTAGCCCTAACCCTAGCCCTAGCCCTAACCCTAGCCCTAACCCTAGCCCTAACCCTAGCCCTAACCCTAACCCTAGCCCTAACCCTAGCCCTAACCCTAGCCCTAATGGGAAAATGGAAATAAATACATTTTTTTTTATTTTTCCCTAACTAAGGGGGTGATGAAGGGGGGTTTGATTTACTTTTATAGCGAGTTTTTTAGCGGATTTTTATGATTGGCAGCCGTCACACTGAAAGACCCTTTTTATTGCAAAAAATATTTTTTGCAATACCACATTTTGAGAGCTATAATTTTTCCATATTTTGGTCCACAGAGTCATGTGAGGTCTTGTTTTTTGCGGGACGAGTTGACGTTTTTATTGAAAACATTTTTGGGCACGTGACATTTTTTTATCGCTTTTTATTCCGATTTTTGTGAGGAAGAATGACCAAAAGCCAGCTATTCATGAATTTCTATTGGGGGAGGCGTTTATACCGTTCCGCGTTTGGTAAAATTGATAAATCAGTTTTATTCTTCGGGTCAGTACGATTACAGCGATACCTCATTTATATCATTTTTTTATGGTTTGGTGCTTTTATACGATAAAAACTATTTTACAGAAAAAATAATTATTTTTGCATCGCTTTATTCTCAGGACTATAACTTTTTTATTTTTTTGCTGATGATGCTGTATGGCGGCTCTTTTTTTGCGGGACAAGATGACGCTTTCAGCGGTACCATGGTTATTTATATCTGTCCTTTTGATCGCGTGTTATTCCACTTTTTGTTCGGCGGTATGATAATAAAGCGTTGTTTTTTGCCTCGTTTTTTTTTTTTTTCTTACGGTGTTTACTGAAGGGGTTAACTAGTGGGACAGTTTTATAGGTCGGGTCGTTACGGACGCGGCGATACTAAATATGTGTACTTTTATTGTTTTTTTTTTTTTTATTTAGATGAAGAAATGTATTTATGGGAATAATATATTTTTTTTTTTTCATTATTTTGGAATATTTTTTTTAATTTTTTTTTTACACATTTGGAAAATTTTTTTTTTACTTTTTTACTTTGTCCCAGGGGGGGACATCACAGATCAGTGATCTGACAGTTTGCACAGCACTCTGTCAGATCACTGATCTGACATGCAGCGCTGCAGCCTTCACAGTGCCTGCTCTGAGCAGGCTCTGTGAAGCCACCTCCCTCCCTGCAGGACCCGGATCCGCGGCCATCTTGGATCCGGGCCTGGAGCAGGGAGGGAAGGAGGTAAGACCCTCGCAGCAACGCGATCACATCGCGTTGCTGCGGGGGGCTCAGGGAAGCCCGCAGGGAGCCCCCTCCCTGCGCGGTGCTTCCCTGCACCGCCAGCACATCGCGATCATCTTTGATCGCGGTGTGCCAGGGGTTAATGTGCCGGGGGCGGTCCGTGACCGCTCCTGGCACATAGTGCCGGATGTCAGCTGCGATAAGCAGCTGACACCCGGCCGCGATCGGCCGCGCTCCCCCCGTGAGCGCGGCCGATCGGCTATGACGTACTATCCCGTCCAGGGTCAGATAAGCCCAGGGCACCTCGACGGGATAGTACGTCTAAGGTCACAGAGGGGTTAAAAAGCGTCTTTTAGTGTGTCACAGCTGCCAATCATAAAAATCCGATATAAAAAATGCTATAAAAGTAAATCAAACCCCCCTTCATCACCCCCTTAGTTACGGAAAAATAATAAAATTAAAAAAATGTATTTATTTCATTTTTTCCATCAGGGCTAGGGCTAGGGTTGGGGCTAGGGTTGGGGCTAGGGTTGGGGGTAAAGTTAGGGTTTGGATTATATTTACGGTTGGGATTAGGGTTGGGATTAGAATTAGGGGTGTGTCAGGGTTACCGTTGGGATTAGGGTTAGGGGTGTTGTTGGATTAGGGTTTCACGTAGAATTGTGGAGTTTCCACTGTTTCGGCACATCAGGGGCTCTCCAAACGCGACATGGCGTCCAATCTCAATTCCAGCCAATTCTGCGTTGAAAAAGTAAAACAGCGCTCCTTCCCTTCCGAGCTCTCCGGTGCGCATAAACAGGGGTTTACCCCAACATATCGGGTATCAGCGTACTCAGGACAAATTGGACAACAACTTTTGGGGTCCAAGTTCTCTTGTTATCCTTGGGAAAATAAAAATGTGGGGGGCTAAAAATCATTTTTGTGAAAAAAAAAAGAATTTTTATTTTCACGGCTCTGAGTTATAAACTGTAGTGAAACACTTAGGGGTTCAAAGTTCTCACAACACATCTAGTTAAGTTCCTTGGGGGGTCTAGTTTCCAATATGGGGTCACTTGTGGGGGGTTTCTACTCTTTGGGTACATCAGGGGCTCTGCAAATGCAACGTGACGCCTGCAGACCAATCCATCCAAGTCTGTATTCCAAATGGCGCTCCTTCCCTTCCGAGCTCTGCCATGCGCCCAAACAGTGGTTCCCCCCCACATATGGGGTATCGGCGTACTCAGCACAAATTGGACAACAACTTTTGGGGTCCAATTTATCCTGTTACCCTTGTGAAAATACAAAACTGGGGGCAAAAAGATCATTTTTGTGAAAAAATATGATTTTTTATTTTTACGGCTCTGCATTATAAACTTCTATGAAGCACTTGGTGGGTCAAAGTGCTCACCACACATCTAGATAAGTTCCTTAGGGGGTCTACTTTCCAAAATGGTGTCACTTGTGGGGGGTTTCAATGTTTAGGCACATCAGGGGCTCTCCAAACGCAACATGGTGTCCCATCTCAATTCCAGTCAATTTTGCATTGAAAAGTCAAATGGCGCTCCTTCCCTTCCGAGCTCTCCCATGCGCCCAAACAGTGGTTTACCCCCACATATGGGGTATCAGAGTACTCAGGACAAATTGTGCAACAACTTTTGGGGTCAATTTTCTCCTGTTACCCTTGGTAAAATAAAACAAATTGGAGCTGAAATAAATTTTGTGTGAAAAAAAGTTAAATGTTCATTTTTATTTAAACATTCCAAAAATTCCTGTAAAACACCTGAAGGGTTAATAAACTTCTTGAATGTGGTTTTGAGTACCTTGAGGGGTGCAGTTTTTAGAATGGTGTCACACTTGGGTATTTTCTATCATATAGACCCCTCAAAATGACTTCAAATGAGATGTGGTCCCTAAAAAAAAATGGTGTTGTAAAAATGAGAAATTGCTGGTCAACTTTTAACCCTTATAACTCACTAACAAAAAAAAATTTTGGTTCCAAAATTGTGCTGATGTAAAGTAGACATGTGGGAAATGTTACTTATTAAGTATTTTGTGTGACATATCTCTGATTTAATTACATACCATCCACCTCTCGTGTCTCCCCTTTTCCTCATAGCTTGTAAGCTTGCAAGCAGCAGGGCCCTCCTTCCTCCTGGTGTCTGTTTTGAACTATATTTCTGTTATACTGTAATGTCTATTGTCTGTACAAGTCCCCTCTATAATTTGTAAAGCGCTGCGGAATATGTTGGCGCTATATAAATAAAAATTATAATTATTATTATTATTATTACATAAAAATTCAAAGTTGGAAAATTGCAAAATTTTCATAATTTTCGCCAAATTTCCGTTTTTTTTCTCAAATAAACGCAGATTATATCGAATAAATTTTACCACTAACATGAAGTACAATACGTCACGAGAAAACAATGTCAGAATCGCCAAGATCCGTTGAAGCGTTCCAGAGATATAACCTCATAAAGGGACAGTGGTCAGAATTGTAAAAATTGGCCCGGTCATTAACGTGCAAACCACCCTCGGGGCTTAAGGGGTTAAATCACCCCCCTTTCGCCCCAATCAAAATAAATCAATAAAAAAAAATCAAATCTACACATTTGGTATCGCCGCGCTCAGAATCGCCCGATCTATCAACTAAAATGAAAGCATTAACCTGATCGCTAAACAGCGTAGCGAGAAAAAAAATTCCATTACATTTTTTTGGTCGCCGCGACATTGCATTAAAATGCAATAACGGGCGATCAAAAGAACGTATCTGCACCAAAATGGTATCATTAAAAACGTCATCTCAGCACGCAAAAAATAAGCCCTCAACCGACCCCAGATCATGAAAAATGGAAACGCTACGGGTATCGGAAAATGGCGCAATTTTTTATTTATTTATTTATTTTTAGCAAAGTTTGGAATTTTTTTTCACCACTTAGGTAAAAAATAACCTAGTCATGTTAGGTGTCTATGAACTCGTAATGACCTGGATAATCATAATGGCAGTTTTAGCATTTAGTGAACCTAGCAAAAAAGCCAAACAAAAAACAAGTGTGGGATTGCACTTTTTTTGCTATTTCACCGCACTTGGAATTTTTTTCCCGTTTTCTAGTACAAGACATGCTAAAACCAATGATGTCGTTCAAAAGTACAACTCGTCCCGCAAAAAATAAGCCCTCACATGGCCAAATTGACGGAAAAATAAAAAAGTTATGGCTGAGGGGAGTGAAAAACGAACACGAAAAAATGAAAAATCCCAAGGTCATGAAGGGGTTAATGTACTCTCTGCATCCCATGTTGACTGATAAAAAAATTAAAAAAAAGTAGATATTTTTGCAAATTAGTTAAAGAAAAACTGAAATCTCCCATGGCCATAAGTCTTCAGCCCCTGTGCTCAGTATTGGGTAGAAGCCCCTTTTGAGCTAGTGCAGCCATGAGTCTTCTTTGGAATGATGCAACAAGTTTTTCACCCCTGGATTTGGGGATCCTCGGCCATTCTTCCTTGCAGATCCTCTCCAGTTCCGTCAGGTTGGATGGTAAACGTTGGTGGACGCCATTTTCAGGTCTCTCCAGAGATGCTCCATTGGGTTTAGGTCAGGGCTCTGGCTGGGCCGGTCAGGAATGGTCACAGAGTTGTTCTGAAGCCGCTCCTTTGTTATTTTAGCTGTGTGCTTAGGGTCATTGTCTTGTTGGAAGGTGAACCTTCGGCCAAGTCTGAGGTCCAGAGCACTCTGGAAGAGGTTTTCATCCAGGATATCTCTGTACTTGGCCGCATTCATGTTTCCTTCAATGACAACCAGTCGCTCTGTCCCTGCAGCTGAAAAACACCCCCATAGTATGATGCTGCCACCACCATGCTTCACTGTTGGGATTGTATTGGGCAGGTGATGAGCAGTGGCTGGTTTTCTCCACACATTCCGCTTATAATTATCACCAAAAAGGTCTATCTTCATCTGATCAGACCGGAGAATCTTATTTCTCATAGTCTGGGAGCCTTCATGTGTTTTTTAGCAAACTCTATGAGGGCTTTCATGTGTCTTGCACTGAGGAGAGGCTTCCGTGTGGCCACTCTGCCATAAAGCCCCGACTGGTGGAGGGCTGCAGTGATAGGTGACTTTGTGGAACTTTCTCCCATCTCCCTACTGCATCTCTGGAGCTCAGCCACAGAGATCTTGGGGTTCTTCTTTACCTCTCTCACCAAGGCTCTTCTCCCACGATTGCTCAGTTTGGCTGGACGGCCAGGTCTAGGAAGACTTCTGATGGTCCCAAACTTCTTCCCTTTAAGGATTATGGAGGCCACTGTGCTCTTAGGAACCTTGAGTCCTGTAGAAATTCTGCTGTAACCTTGGCCAGATCTGTGCCTTGCCACAATTCTGTCTCTGAGCTCCTTGGCCAGTTCCTTTGACCTCATGATTCTCATTTGGTCTGACATGCACTGTGAGCTGTGAGGTCTTATATAGACAGGTGTGCGCCGCTCCAAATCAAGTCCTATCAGTTTAATTAAACACAGCTGGACTCCAATGGAGGAGTAGAACCATCTCAAGGAGGATCACAAGGAAATGGACAGCATGTGACTTACATACGAGTGTCTGAGCAAAGGGGCTGAAGACTTATGACCATGGGATATTTCAGTTTTTCTTTTTTAACAAATTTGCAAAAATTTCTACATTTCATTTTTTTCAGTCAAGATGGGGTGCAGAGTGTACATTAATGAGGAAAATGAACTTTTTTTTAATTTATCAAATGGTTGAGTTTTCATGCCAAGTATTTTTTAGAGTCTGCAATATTCTCCCTTCCCCCACTCCTCTTTGCTGCTCACATAGGAAGTCCATTATTTAGGAGGCAAAAGTTTCAGAGTAAAAAAATTTTAAAAAAATCTGTTCTTTGTCCATAGGCAGGAGGACATTCAGTCCACAAAAGAGCAAAATCTGATTATATACCATATTTTAAGAAAGGATTATCGCGGCGGGTGTCATATTGGCAGGAGCCCTTTAAGGGATGCCGCTGATCACATGATTGCTGTCTATGTGGAACCTGTAACCTTCTTATAAACTACAGCTGGAGCGGCTACAATGAGTTTATTATAGAAAGGAAACCTGGTTATGAATATAATACATATTTAATAAGTCGGAGATTAGAAGTTGAGCCTGTGCCCCGGGGAGACAACATGGACGGCTTATTAACTAAATGTCAGCGCCCCCCGATCACCGCCACATTCCTATCATCTCACCGGATAGGAATTCTAGCGCATTTCACATATTGATCAGATGTGACAAAACTCCGCTATGGGGGAGGGGCGACACATGGAAGAAACGGACAGGACGCCTCTCATATATAGGGGGTCTGCATTTAAAGCTGGGTGTCTGTGCCCACGCCCCTTTAACAGCTGCGTTATTTAAGAGGTATTACAATGACTGGTCTAGGAGTCCTTACAGAGGGACTGAGAAGGACTATAAGAGCCAGAGAATTAAAGGGCTTGTCCATATATCATTAAAGAGAAAGAAAAAAAAAAAAGAAAAAAAGGAAGCGGGGTGCTCCACTCCAGACGATTCATTGCAACAGAGTGGGGAATGCGCTCCGCCAAGTGACTGCTGGGGGGACGTCCTTGAGACGCACGGGGCTCGTCACACATCTCAGACCTGATGGAAAGTATCCAACATCTGACTCCATCCTCACATCTTATCCGGATCTTGGAAAGCTGGGTGACGGCTGGCGAGACCGCCAATCCCCGGCACAATCTATTCCCCGTACTGCCAATTGTGATAAAACCACAACTACTGCAGATTTCCACATCTCAGCGTTCCCTTCAGGTCCAAACAACATGCGAGGTCACCTACAATGGCAACATTTCATATCCGATAGCCAAAGCCTCTTTCCCGCACATCTCTTTTCTTAAAGTTTGTTACATTTTTCATATTTCCTCATATGAAGGTTTTAAGTTATATTATTTTTTTTTTTGCAATAAGATCTGTAGTTTTGATTGAAACTGTTCGTTTTAATCATATAATGTACAAGAAGAAAAAAAAAAATAGATTATATGGGGTGAAATTATTGAGATTTTTAGGTTTAATTTTAAAATCAGTCTTCAAATGTGGTTAGATCATGGCGATAAAAGGAAAATTGCTTTACTGCTTCTTTTAAGTTTATGAAGATAAAAAAATAAAGTGGGTGGGGGTTATTTTAGAAGAACTTTTTTTCCCCCCATTAATGAGCTGTGTGTAGGCACTTTAACATTAATCAAAAATTATATATAGTATTTTGGGTTATGAGTTTTCGCATGCATTATTACATTTTTTTGTGGTGTACGTAGGGGGGAGGCGAGTGGAAAAACAAGCACCCCTACCTACGATGCATTTACAATATTTCTACCTTTTTTATTTAATTTTGTATTTTATGTTCTTTTTGTTTTACCATCCCTCCGCTATGCATGCATACATACATACATACATATATATATATATATCTATCAACATGTATCAACATGGCGTCTCGGAACTATAGACGCGCGCCCAGACGTCGCCGCCGAATCAGGAGGAGGAATCGCCAGTCACCGTGTGAGCCGTAGAACAGGTAAAGATCCAAATCCAAATTCCCCCCACTCCCCAAATAGGAGGCATAAACATTTGGCGAGTCGTTGTGTTGAGCAATATGGCCACCAAAAAAGAAAACTGTGCTCCCTTCTTTTTCACTCAACTACTAACTTGACAGTTCCTCGAAAAGCTAGGAGTGAGTTCAGTAGCTATATTGGCACTCATCATTGTAGTTATGTTCCCTTTAAAAAAAAAAAAAAAAAATTATGGGCAGTGCAGGACCCTAGGGGGCGGAGCATAACACTAGCATTCTCTTTTATGCATTCATTGGTTGCTAATGTCATGCTCCGCCCCTCAGGGCCTCACTTCTCAAACCACCTGGCTTTGTTGCCCGTAGCAACCAACTATAATGCTGCAGTCCAATAAAAGCTGATATTTGGTAGGTTGCTATGGGCAACAAGGCCAGTTTTGTTTTCCAAATGAGTAGGCATTACCAACATTTTTAAAGTCCCGAATCTTGGCGGTCAAGAACTAACCCCCCTAAGACACTTTGGATGTGCATAAACCGCGAGTGTTTTTTTTTTTTTGGCTTTAACGGTCCTGCCAAAATGGTAACCATTAGTAAGCTAACTAAGGAAAGCGCAGCAGGACATATGCTAGAAACCTAAATGGTGTTGTTGCCCATAGCAACCAGCATTCCGAGCCACTTTAGAAGTGAAAGCGCAGATGTGATTGGCTGCTTTGGGCAACAAGTTTCCCCCAAGTCGGGCCTAGTGAGCCCTCGTCGTTTTGTGTGGAGTGCGCCTTTAAAAGACGGCTGAACGGAACTTTTAACATTTTGAGAGGAAATTACGTAGAGGCAGAATCTGATGTCACGTTTTTCTGCTCGCAGGTCACAGACGCAGGCAGCGCCATTATTAAGGCAGACGACTGGGACATGAGCAGGCGTCACAATAAAAACCGTAACCATGGTTACAGCGGTCGGAGATAAACGTGCAGCAGAATTTGGTGTCCTGTGATGATTTTTATGACGCAGCGTCTCCTACCAGATATTCAGGATGAATCCCCTTGTATAATCCTCACTAAAGGATGTGCACCCACCATGCACAAGCCGTAATCACCCTTAGATGCTGCGGCCAAAAGCAACAACAGCATCTAAGGGGTTAAGCCGACGGGGGAGAAGGATCAAATGCAGAGCCTGCTTCTTACAGTCCGAGGGCAGGATGGTCGTCCTGTCTAAACAGGCCAGTAAAATGCATTCTCAGCAGCACATTGTCCTGTGTAATCAGGTGACGTGCTGCCGATCATGCAGTGCGCACAGAATATCATGTTAACAATCGTTTTGTGCAGATAGGATGGCGGTGCGCCATCCAGAACAGGCATCCACTAATGTCCATGTCATATAATCCCAGCACACATGACGCGATCAGTAGAGATGGGCGGACCCCTGGATGTTCGGGTCCAGCGGGCTTGGCAGGACAGGTTAAAAAAAAAAAGTTTGGGTTTGGGTACCAGAACTGTACCCAGACCTGAACCCCATCCACTTGAATAGGGGCCCGAACATCCACTGTTATGGTCATGATGGCGCGGCAGACAGCGCAGCAAACGTTGCTTCTGATCAGTGCGGAAATAGTTACCGCCGGTTACAGCCGCGGTTTCCATGCTGTTAAATGACGGCGTGAGTCCGCAGCTATGAGTGGAGGTATAAAGACGACTGTTGCCGCTAATAACAGAGCAAGTTCGGCTAATGGGAGTATTCATCAGCCGGCGCCTGTGCTCTAAATAAAGAAATTAAAAAAGGGATTGTTCCCCCTGTATTTTTGATAACCAGCCAGGCAAAACTCAAAGCTGGGGGCTGCAACCCACAGCTGTCAGCAAGGTTGGTTATCAAAAATAAGAGGGGTCAACTTGCAGGGTTTTTTTTTATTTTAATGATGTGGGGTCCCCTTATTTTTGACAACCAGCCTTGCTAAAGCAGGCAGCTGGGTCTGGTATTCTCAGGCTGGTAAGGGGCCATGAATATTGCCCCCCCCCAGCCTAAAAATAGCAGCCCGCCGCTGCCCATAGAAGGGACATCTATTAGATGCGCCAATTCTGGCGCTTTGCCAGTCTCTGCCCACCTTCCCTTCCGGTGGCATGTTCATGTCACCTATGTATTGTCCGGTTACCTCAAGCCCACGAATTAGTAACGGAGAGGCATCTATAAGACCCCCATCCATCACTAATCTTATAGTTGCATTGAAAATAAACACACAGCCACAATACAGTCTTTTAATTGAAAGAATGATACAGACTCGTTAATGATTCTAAATTAAACCACACTCACCTAACGCCCATTCCATTGAAGCCCTCATTTCTGGTAATAAAACAAAACAAAACAAAAAACAACAACAATATCCCTCACCTGTCCATTGTTCTGTCCCACGCCATAATCCATGTCTGGGGATAAACAGTTTTCCACCTGGACGGTGCCAAGAGGTCTCCACTGGGAGAAGGAGTTGCAGCCTCAGTGACATCCTCGAGGTTACCGCCGGTCACTGAGGCTGCGTTCCCAGCCGGGCCCCTGAACAGCGGTGACCTTTTTAACCCCTTTCTGACCTCGGACGGGATAGTACGTCCGAGGTCAGAAGCCCTGCTTTGATGCGGGCTCCGGCGGTGAGCCTGCATCAAAGACGGGACATGTCAGCTGTTTTGAACAGCTGACATGTGCCCGTAGTAGGTGCGGGCAGAATCGCGATCTGCCCGCGCCTATTAACTAGTTAAATGCCGCTGTCAAACGCAGACAGCGGCATTTAACTACCGCATCCGGCCGGGTGGCCGGAAATGACGTCATCGCCGACCCCCGTCACATGATCGGAGGTCGGCGATGCTTCTGAATAGTAACCATAAAGGTCCTTGAGACCTCTATGGTTACTGATCGCCGGCAGCTGTGAGCGCCACCCTGTGGTCGGCGCTCACAGCACACCTGCATTTCTGCTACATAGCAGGGAAGATCGCTGCTATGTAGCAGAGCCGATCGTGCGGTGCCTGCTTCTAGCCTCCTATGGAGGCTATTGAAGCATGGCAAAAGTTAAAAAAAAATGAAAAAAATAAAAAAAAATATAAAAGTTTAAATCACCCCCCTTTTGCCCCAATCAAAATAAATCAATTAAAAAAAAAAATAAAAAATCAAACCTACACATATTTGGTATCGCCGCGTTCAGAATTGCCCGATCAATAAAAAAAAAGCATTAAGCTGATCGCTAAACGGCGTAGCGAGAAAAAAATTAGAAACGCCAGAATTACATTTTTTTGGTCGCCGCGACATTGCATTAAAATGCAATAACGGGCGATCAAAAGAACGTATCTGCACCAAAATGCTATCATTAAAAACGTCATCTCAGCACGCAAAAAATAAGCCCTCAACCGACCCCAGATCACAAAAAATGGAGACGCTACGGGTATCGGAAAATGGCGCAATTTTTTATTTTTTTTTAGCAAAGTTTGGAACTTTTTTTCACCACTTAGATAAAAAATAACCTAGTCATGTTAGGTGTCTATGAACTCGTACTGACCTGGAGAATCATAATGGCAGGTCAGTTTAAGCATTTAGTGAACCTAGCAAATAAGACAAAAAACAAGTGTGGGATTGCACTTCACCGCATTTGGAATTTTTTTCCCGTTTTCTAGTACACGACATGGTAAAACCAATGATGTCGTTGAAAATTACAACTCGTCCCGCAAAAAATAAGACCTCACATGGCCAAATTGACGGAAAAATAAAAAAAGTTACGGCTCTGGGAAGGAGGGGAGCGAAAAACGAACACGGAAAATCCCAAGGTCATGAAGGGGTTAAAGATCCCTGCTTGCACAGCGAGAAAGTCACCAGAATGTACGAAAATAATAAACACACCTTTTCTGGGCAGCTGCCGGCTGCTGTTTTTTAGGCTGGGAGAGGAAGGGGGGGGGGGCCAAAACCCATGGCCCCTTACCAGCCTGAGAATACCAGTCCACAAGTGTCTGCTTTAGCAAGGCTGGTTGTCGGCGATTACAGTGTGGGCGCCGGGCGATGAATACTCCCTTCAGCCTCTCTGCTGTAATTAGCGGCAGAAGGCGTAGTCTGATGGGGGAAGTAGTCCCAACAGCTGACACCAGTGATCGGAGATAAACTTTATACCTCTGATCACGGAAGTCTGACCAGCGGTGATTTCACCAACAATCAGAAGCAGATGACAGCGCGACAAACACCCGAAACCCCAACAGTAACACAGAGATCCTGGTGAAGTCCGTGTTCAGTGTCCGTGCCTGAATAGTAGGTGTTCGGTACGGACGCCGAATTTTGCTGTTCAGGATCTCTAGTGATTAGATCTAGCACCGAATGCAATCGTTTAACCAGTCAAATGCCACTGTCCTGCATAACAGCGGTAGCTGAAAAGCTTTAAGGCTACGTTCAGACTAGCGTTGTGCTAGTCTGCGTCGGGCGACGCAGCGGCGACGCACGCGTCATGCGCCCCTATGTTTAACATGGGGGACGCATGCGTTTTTGTTTGTTGCGTTTTGCGACGCGTGCGTCTTTTTTGCCGCAAGCGTCGGACCAAGAAAACGCAACAAGTTGCATTTTTCTTGCGTCCGATTTTTGGCAAAAAACGACGCACGCGTCGCAAAACGCAGCGTTTTTGCGTGCGTTTTGCCGTGCGGCGCACAACGCTAATCTGAACGTAGCCTAACATGGCGCAGTCAATTCAGACAACCATCTGCGCCATGATCCCTGGGTGTAGATGGGTTGCCTTGGTAGTGACAGTTAAAAGCCCACCTCAGAGCCACATGTCTGTCCAGCTACAAGTGTTAGACAATTTCACAATACATTATAGTACAAGCGATCACAGGCTTAAAAAAAAAAAATTATACATATTTTTATATCACACATACATACTATAGCATGACTATGAAAATTGTTCTATTCAAGATTGTTGGAAGATCATTCCCGGTGACTGCCTCTTGAAGCTCATCAAGAGAATGCCAAGAGTGTACAAAGCAGTCATCAAAGCAAAAGGTGGCTACTTTGGAGAACCTAGAATATAAGACATAATTTCAGTTGTTTCACACTTTTTTGTTAAATATATAATTCCACATGTGTTAATTCATAGTTTTGATGCCTTCAGTGTGAATTTACCATTTTCATAGTCATGAAAATACAGAAAAATCTTTAAATGAGAAGGTGCGTCCAAACTTTTGGTCTCTACTGTATAATAAATATTTTTTTAATAAATGCAGGTAAACCTGTTTTACTTAATTGGGGCAGAAAATCTGCAGGATCAAAAAGAAGTCAGTAAAAAAAAAAAAAAAAAAAAATCTTGGGAACGCAACGCAAGAGGGTTAGGGCCTGTGCACACATTGAAGACTATGTTTTGGTTTTTTTTCGCGCCAATTTGTCAAGGAACCTAAATGGTTTCCTGATGCCAGCAAAGTGAATGAGAATGCTGAAGTCTCGCGCACACCTTGGATATTTGTGACTTACAGATTTTAATCTGCAGCACGTCAATTCTTTCAGCGTTTCTGCTGGAGATTTCACCACAATGAGCGGGGAAAAATCTGCATTAAAAAAAACACAGCAAAAGTTTGTGTATTGTAGGTTGCGCTTTTCCTGCCAAAAGATGCCAACATTTCTGCACCAATTACTTAACGTGTGCATATACCCTTAAGGTTACAATGCACAATATACAATTGCAGTGTAATTCATGTACAAGTGGACAAAGCGACCAAGAAAATAAAAAAAAGTGTTTTCAAACTTTACTTTTTTGAAAATTAAAAAAAATATATATCTTTTAAGTCACTCAGTTGTTTCTCATTCCCATTTTCCTGTGCAGCTTTGCCAAGTTACATAGTATTATATGCCCTTTATTTGGCAGAATTTGGGGAAAGCTGGGTGAGGCCTGTACAACCTGTAATGGCTCCATGATGGTGGCCATCCCACGTGCTCATCCGTTTTCCTTACTAGCTTGTTACCCTCCATCGCCGTGGCGCAGGCGGGGGGCTTCCCAGTGTCACATGTGGTCTCTCCCCTCCGCAGCTGCACATTTTCCACGCTGGCTCATTAGGCGTGCCGCTTGTTGTGCCGAATACCTAAGCGGACAAATATTTCCTGCTCTCCGTGTTTTGTCTGTCATTTTCCTGTAAGCGGCCGGTCACGAGGGGGGCCGACATAGGGGCTTAAAGAGCACTGGCCCAATTAGAACAATCACACCCCGGTGTGCCATGGTGAGCCGCGACCCGTCACGCTGCACATGTAACCTGTCGACACTCAGCGATTATCAAAAGGTGCCCCCATTACGGTGCCAGGTGTCCACCATCAACTCCATGACCCAGAGCCAATTACCCCCACTCCTGAATGCTGGGAGTTGTAGTCCCACAGAAGCCGACTGGTACTTTCTGAAGGATGCTCAGGTCGTCCATGTGCCGTATAGCCGGGGATGAAAGCCGCCATCCTACAAATCATCAGACGCTCCGCTCGGAAAACACAGGTGAACTGGAAAACCCGTTTTCACGCTCCAGCTGCGCTCACGTTCCCCGGAGGACGGATGTGTCACCAATCCACGAACTAATGGCGGTCTGTCATCCCTCCGCACGCGCATAAGTGACTCAGTGACTGGAAGGACGCGTCCTCGGGGAGACGTTAGAGCCGCGTGTAATGCGCCCTCCTGCCCACAATACAGATCTGTCGCTTCACTTCTATAAAGTGCCGCCCCTTTACCTGCCTACTAATAAAAGTGATGAGATTTTTGGGGGGTCTCTCTACTCCGCCATCTTGTGGGAAAGAAAAAAAAAAAAAGTCACGAGAGCAGGCTGCCCACCAGCAACTTGTGGAAGATCTGCACGTGCTCATTAGAAACCCCCTTTAAATTTTGGAAGCAGAGACGAGAAAGTAGTCCCCTTTAATAGGGGTGGTCTCCATCATAAATGGAGCTTGGGAAAAGAAAAAAAAAATAAATTTGCAATTTACCCCTTATTAAAAAATCCTCGCAATTCTCAAGTACAGAATGGATTTTTAATTCTTTTATTTCACCGGCCACCTCTGCAGTTTATCAGCAGTGGCTGGTTTCCTAGGCAAAGAGCCACGTGATCGCAACCTCCCTGCTGTAGAGCTTGTAAGCGCTGATCTGAAGCTCACTAGATCCGGCCACAGTTAGTGATCCTGCGATAGAGGAAAATGCGCACAATTCAGAGTAGCGGTGTGAACACTCTAGGTCCGAAATATCAGTCATTCAAGAGCATGCCAACCTGCTGGCAAGCAGGAAGCCGGAGGCAGCGGAGAAATGCTCGCCTGGAAATCAATCACAAAAACATCCCTTTAAGAAGACCACATGCCCAATAAAAGCATACACAGGGGCTGCCTTCGTGAGACGCCCCTTTAAAATTCTAATAATTACAGTGTCCATTAATGTTCCCTGTCCAGGATCCTTATCTCTTGGCCAAAGTGTAGAGAAGTTACAAGAGTGTCTCTGGAGGACCCCAACCGTCCGGTGCCTACATAGATAATGCATTGGCTCAGTGTAATGCTCCTTTCACCCTGCGGGGGTGCTGTAGGGAACTGAAAACATTCTCTACAAATGACAGTAATCAATATAGTCATGGGTTCCATCCAAGAAGTAGATATTGTCCAAAACTGTGATGCACCGCTCCACTGAAATATGAAAGGACCCCCATCAGGGGCTCAGGTCTGTTCATGTCTACTGTCCCAACCCTCCCAGTTGCCCTTACTTAGGTCCAAAAAAAAAAAAAAGAGCCGCCCTCTGAGTGAACGGCGCAAAACGTAGGAGCCACGACCGCCGCTCTCTTGACATTTTACTTGGAAATGTGCGAGCGGAGATTAAAGCGAATGAAATTTCCTGCACAATGGAAACCGTCGGAGTGGAAATAATCGCCGCCCGTGGTCGGCTGAGATGGCAGAAAGAATCTAGAGGCTGGAAGCGCGCTACTCAGCAGATTCACGGCCCCCTCCCCTTTTATATACAGTGATCTGGGCCTTCCAGCTTAGCTATATACTATATACAGTGATAAAGAGGTGCATGCGTTGGAATAATTGAGTGCATTTTAGGCTTCCTCCGTACCAAAGATTGAAATCCTAGGGATGTGATACAAATAACTGCAGGGAAGGGAGACCCCCATCACCCCACATACGATAAACCGGCTGCAGGGTTACTAACCAGTTTGGTGGACTCCGAGTAATGCTATATAGTCAACTATTTATTATGGTTGGAAGACAACCTACCCAAGAAACGGGAGAGAGTGCATTAATAGAAAGAGGGTAAATATTTATGAAATTTGGCATTATTACGTTACATCCCGTAAGTCCATGCATCTATTATAAGACAATATCTTGCAGGCCTTAGAAGCACCTGATTGACATTGTGCTGATCCACCAGGATACCCAGCATTGTGTGCAATTTCCCACCAGTGATAGGAAATCGAAAAATTTTGGAAAACATTTGCAACTAATGAAAAACTAAAAGGAAATGACACGGGAGGTCACAATGCCCTAGCTTTACGCTGCACTATCCTGCCCCAGCTTGGGGTCACCTGCAGATCCAGCACTACTACTCCCATCTTCTATACGATTACTAAATACCGTAGCTTGAATAATAGATTCAGCTCTGAACTTTGATGCTGGGTCACACTCCATTCAATGTAGCAATCACCACAACTTTCTGGGTGCGAACTGTTACCCATCTACAGAATAAAGGATTGGGACCAACACAAAAAACGGGGTCCGGAATGCCGTGCCGTGCGTGCGCTCCACCCCTCCATTCATGGGATATGGGAACATCAGCTGCACAAACATCTCTGCTGGGTTGCTACAATGTATCAGTGAGGTCCAGGCTGTTTAGTTCACAGAGTATTGTCATTGTGGCGATACATTTGTATCCACTTCTCAGCCAAGTACAGGTCTACTGCCTGGGATTGTAAGCAGGAAGGTTTACATTCACTGACAATAACCAGAGATCTTTAAGAGCAAAGAATTAAAACCAAAGTCTTTTTTTTTTTTTTTTTCTTAGAAAGTTGCAGAACTTTTAAATTTAAATTTGCAGGTTGAGCAATTTTTACTTAAAGCCCGAAAACCCTTTTAATGGACATGAGAACCACAATAACATTCATTCAGCAAGTAAAATTAATTGCAAAATGGGAAAAAAAAATCCCCGTGAACATATCCTGCCGTGTACAGAGCCGTAGTGCGGATTCCTTTCAGCCGCTATGATGAAGCCTTCTCTGATATCTACCTGGCAGCGCATAGTCGGCCAGGCTGAAGAATCAAAAGAGAGAAAAATACAATGTTTCCATTTCCTGTGTAATATTCCCTCATTTCATGCAGACGGCGCAGTTGGAGGGTCTCACAATATCCGCTATTTTCAGAATCCATTTCCAAATCTAATTAGCCTTCAATCACTGTCTACCGTTCGCGCCCCCCCCCCACGTCCTCACGTGCCCCAACCGGAGACCTGAGCAGGTTACGCAGCACCTTTTATGGTGGATGAATCCGCTGATGGAAGCCGACAGTAAATGCATCAACGAGAAGGCTGTAAAGGGGCAACTGGTGCCCACCGCTGACCTGTCATCCCGTAATCACCCTCTACTGTAAGTATCCAGTATTGGTGACCAGAGATTGTCATGATCAGCAGAGGTAGAAATGGGTCAGAAATTGTGATCAGAGGAGGTAGAGAGGGGTCAGCAATAGTCGTGATCAGCAGAGGTAGAAAGGGGTCAGCAATAGTCGTGATCAGCAGAGGTAGAAAGGGGTCAGCAATAGTCGTGATCAGCAGAGGTAGAAAGGGGTCAGCAATAGTCGTGATCAGCAGAGGTAGAGAGGGGTCAGCAATAGTCGTGATCAGCAGAGGTAGAAAGGGGTCAGCAATTGTGATCAGCAGAGGTAGAAAGGGGTCAGCAATAGTCGTGATCAGCAGAGGTAGAAAGGGGTCAGCAATAGTCGTGATCAGCAGAGGTAGAAAGGGGTCAGCAATTGTCGTGATCAGCAGAGGTAGAGGGGTCAGCAATAGTCGTGATCAGCAGAGGTAGAGAGGGGTCAGCAATTGTGATCAGCAGAGGTAGAGAGGGGTCAGCAATTGTGATCAGCAGAGGTAGAGAGGGGGTCAGCAATAGTTGTGATCAGCAGAGGTAGAAAAGGGTCAGCAATAGTTGTGATCAGCAGAGGTAGAAAAGTGTCAGCGATTGTCGGGATCAGCAGAGGTAGAGAGGGGTCAGCAATAGTTGTGATCAGCAGAGGTAGAAAAGGGTCAGCAATAGTTGTGATCAGAAGAGGTAGAAAAGGGTCAGCAATAGTTGTGATCAGCAGAGGTAGAGAGAGGGTCAGCAATAGTCGTGATCAGCAGAGGTAGAGAGAGGGTCAGCAATAGTCATGGCCAGAGGTAGAGGGGGTCAGCAATAGTCCTGGCCAGCAGAGGTGGTGGTGGTGGTGGGGGGGGGGGTTCAGAAATAGTCGTGGCCAGTGGAGTTAGAGAGAGTGTCAGCAGAGGGTGTTGGTGGTGGTAGTGGGAGATTTGGCAATAGTGTGTACCAGCTGAGGTATCTGTTAGGGAGGCCAGAAGAGGAAATGGGTCGTCAATAGCTGTACTGGCAGTAGAGGAGCATAGGCCAACGCGATCGATCAGAATGGCAGCCACCAGTAGCAATGTCCACCAGAAGAATGCTCATAAGCTGCAAACACCAGAGGGGGAGGGTAATAGTAGAGACCACCTGACTGAGAGGGGGCCTTCAGCCAGTTTTCTCTCTGTACAGACACCTGATATCACACTTGACTACCAATATGTCTATTTCAGTGGCCACCATCAAGCTTTTCCAGTCTCCTGAACGTTGAGTTCTGCAGTGATCCACCGCTGCTACTATTTCAGTCCCGATTGGCCATGCAGGAGTTTGGGAGAGCTGGGTGGCAACCAACAGGTCTGCTTTCCCAGCTCGCACATGGGTTATACCCACCATACCCTCAATGCACTGACATCCTGTGCTTGCATTATTGTATCACTAGGTTGGTCATGCAGGAGTCTGGGAAAGCAGAATGCCGCCACTTTCCCTGCGGGTCTGAGTAGAACACGTTCAGGATTTCTTGCAGAAATTTCCTGAGAAAAACCTGAAATTTTCTGCAAGAAATCTGCATGCGTTTTATGCGCGTTTTTACCCCGTTTTTGGTGCGGTTTTTTTTTTGCGGATTTTTCCGGACATTTCCCAATGCATTACATAGTGGGAAATCCACAAAAAATCTGCAAAATTGATGAACATGCTGCGTTTTTTACCGTGATGCTTTTTTTCACGGAAAAAAAAACGCATCATGTGCACAAAAATTGCGGAATTCATTCTAAATGATGGGATGCATAATGCATGCTTTTTTTGCAGTTTTATAGCATTTTTAGAGCGAAAAAAACCACGAAAAATCAGCAACGTGCGCACACAGCCCACACACTGTCTGCAAGGTGCAGGCGGCCGCCGCTCTCAGGCTGGAGATGTTCTCCTCCGTGGAATGTGATGCGGACCACCCAGAGCGGGAACATTCAGAACCCCACAAGCCCTTAGCCCACCGTGTTACGCAGCGCCCGGCGTCACCTACCACCATCGCTGCGGCTTCACCCGAAAAGTAAATATTATAGAGGAAGCGGCACGGGATACAGAGAGGGTCTGCAAAGCACATCCCCCACACGAAATACTGAGCCCAGCGCTAATGAAAGTTAGTGAACCCACCCTCATGGCACGGATATGGTATACTTTTTCTTAAAGGGGTGTTTTTCTTTTTCTATGGGCATTAAAGATATTTCCGGCCCCCCTCATACATCGAGATCAGGGGTTCATGGATCTGGACATGAGGAGGAATCCCAAGAGTCAGACCCCAACAATGCATATTTATCAAACACCTACACATACCAGGACATGGACAAGCAGCGCAGCAGTGTAAAGCATGGAGAAATGTCAGGATAAAGAGCGCAGGCTTGGAACACTTAGCAACCAATCACTGCACAGCTTTCATTTTAATCATAGCAGTTTGAGAAATGAAAGAGGAGTTCCGATTGGTTGCTATGAGCAACACAAGACAGTTTTGATAAGCAGGCCTCAGCCATCATAACGTTCTCCTGTACCAACCAATTATGGGATAGCATACCTCACAACGTTAGAAGAAGGGAGAGGGACAAAGTTTGCAGCGCGCCTAGTGGGCCACGGCAAATTGTAGGCCACGCCCTGACCACACCCACTTCACAACTAGTCACACCCCAGCCACGCCCATTTAGCACTGCTGATCACACGGTTTCAGAAACAATTATAAACAGAAAAAAATAAATTTACTTACAAGTAATGAATTAAAGTATTAAAGTAGTAAAGCTGCAGGACACATTGGAATTTGGGGAAAAATTAAGTAAACTACATGAGATGAAGGAAAAAAGGCGACAGTGTCGTTCTGCACAGTAACAAGGCCGTCCCCCCATTTAAAACAGTGTCCTCAAAAAATAAAATAAATGCATCACTGCAGTAATAATATCCCTTAAAGGGAACCTGTCACCCCCAAAATCGAAGGTGAGCTAAGCCCACCGGCATCAGGGGCTTATCTCCAGCATTCTGTAATGCATTCTGTAATGCTGTAGATAAGCCCCCGATGTTACCTGAAAGAGGAGAAAAAGAGGTTAGATTATACTCACCTGGGCGGTCCCGCTGCTGGTCCGGGTCCGGGGCCTCCCATCTTCTTTCGATGACGTCCTCTCCTTGTCTTCCTGCCGCGGCTCCGACGCAGACGTACTTTATCTCCCTGTTAAGGGAAGCGTAGAGTCCTGCAGAGCGCAGGCGCCGGGAAGGTCAGAGAGGCCCAGCACCTGCGCACTGCAGTACTTTGCTCTGCCCTCAACAGGGAGATAAAGGACGCCTGCGCCGGAGCCGCAGCGTGAAGACCAGAAGAGGAGGTCATCGTAAGAAGATGGGAGGCCCCGGACCGTAACGCCCATCGGATCGGACCAGACCGCCCCTGGGTGAGTATAATCTACCCTCTTTTTCTCCTCTTTCAGGATACATCGGGGGCTTATCTACAGCATTACAGAATGCATTACAGAATGCTGGAGATAAGCCCCTGATGCTGGTGGGCTTAGCTCGCCTTCGATTTTGGGGGTGACAGATTCCCTTTAATTAGCCCTTAAGGTATTAATATTCCCCATCCTGCCCCCGTGTGTCTCATTCCTGGCTCCAGCCATATGTTCTCCCATTATCCTGCCCCCCTCGCGTCTCTCCCATCCTGCCCCCCTCCATGTCAGAATATTCCTGACAGAATAACAAATCTGCAGGTGGTTGGGCATTTAGGAAATAGCGACCACAATATTGTACAGTTTCACCTGTCTTTCACTAGGGGGACTTGTCAGGGAGTCACAAAAACATTGAACTTTAGGAAGGCAAAGTTTGACCAGCTTAGAGATGCCCTTAATCTGGTAGACTGGGACAATATCCTCAGAAATAAGAATACAGATAATAAATGGGAAATGTTTAAGAACATCCTAAATAGGCAGTGTAAGCGGTTTATACCTTGTGGGAATAAAAGGACCAGAAATAGGAAAAACCCAATGTGGCTAAACAAAGAAGTAAGACAGGCAATTAACAGTAAAAAGAAAGCATTTGCACTACTAAAGCAGGATGGCACCATTGAAGCTCTAAAAAACTATAGGGAGAAAAATACTTTATCTAAAAAACGAATTAAAGCTGCCAAAAAGGAAACAGAGAAGCACATTGCTAAGGAGAGTAAAACTAATCCCAAACTGTTCTTCAACTATATCAATAGTAAAAGAATAAAAACTGAAAATGTAGGCCCCTTAAAAAATAGTGAGGAAAGAATGGTTGTAGATGACGAGGAAAAAGCTAACATATTAAACACCTTCTTCTCCACGGTATTCACGGTGGAAAATGAAATGCTAGGTGAAATCCCAAGAAACAATGAAAACCCTATATTAAGAGTCACCAATCTAACCCAAGAAGAGGTGCGAAACCGGCTAAATAAGATTAAAATAGATAAATCTCCGGGTCCGGATGGCATACACCCACGAGTACTAAGAGAACTGAGTAATGTAATAGATAAACCATTATTTCTTATTTTTAGGGACTCTATAGCGACAGGGTCTGTTCCGCAGGATTGGCGCATAGCAAATGTGGTGCCAATATTCAAAAAGGGCTCTAAAAGTGAACCTGGAAATTATAGGCCAGTAAGTCTAACCTCTATTGTTGGTAAAATATTTGAAGGGTTTCTGAGGGATGTTATTCTGGATTATCTCAATGAGAATAACTGTTTAACTCCATATCAGCATGGGTTTATGAGAAATCGCTCCTGTCAAACCAATCTAATCAGTTTTTATGAAGAGGTAAGCTATAGGCTGGACCACGGTGAGTCATTGGACGTGGTATATCTCGATTTTTCCAAAGCGTTTGATACCGTGCCGCACAAGAGGTTGGTACACAAAATGAGAATGCTTGGTCTGGGGGAAAATGTGTGTAAATGGGTTAGTAACTGGCTTAGTGATAGAAAGCAGAGGGTGGTTATAAATGGTATAGTCTCTAACTGGGTCGCTGTGACCAGTGGGGTACCGCAGGGGTCAGTATTGGGACCTGTTCTCTTCAACATATTCATTAATGATCTGGTAGAAGGTTTACACAGTAAAATATCGATATTTGCAGATGATACAAAACTATGTAAAGCAGTTAATACAAGAGAAGATAGTATTCTGCTACAGATGGATCTGGATAAGTTGGAAACTTGGGCTGAAAGGTGGCAGATGAGGTTTAACAATGATAAATGTAAGGTTATACACATGGGAAGAAGGAATCAATATCACCATTACACACTGAATGGGAAACCACTGGGTAAATCTGACAGGAAGAAGGACTTGGGGATCCTAGTTAATGATAAACTTACCTGGAGCAGCCAGTGCCAGGCAGCAGCTGCCAAGGCAAACAGGATCATGGGGTGCATTAAAAGAGGTCTGGATACACATGATGAGAGCATTATACTGCCTCTGTACAAATCCCTAGTTAGACCGCACATGGAGTACTGTGTCCAGTTTTGGGCACCGGTGCTCAGGAAGGATATAATGGAACTAGAGAGAGTACAAAGGAGGGCAACAAAATTAATAAAGGGGATGGGAGAACTACAATACCCAGAAAGATTAGCGAAATTAGGATTATTTAGTCTAGAAAAAAGACGACTGAGGGGCGATCTAATAACCATGTATAAGTATATAAGGGGACAATACAAATATCTCACTGAGGATCTGTTTATACCAAGGAAGGTGACGGGCACAAGGGGGCATTCTTTGTGTCTGGAGGAGAGAAGGTTTTTCCACCAACATAGAAGAGGATTCTTTACTGTTAGGGCAGTGAGAATCTGGAATTGTTTGCCTGAGGAGGTGGTGATGGCGAACTCAGTCGAGGGGTTCAAGAGAGGCCTGGATGTCTTCCTGGAGCAGAACAATATTGTATCATACAATTAGGTTCTGTAGAAGGACGTAGATCTGGGGATTTATTATGATGGAATATGGGCTGAACTGGATGGACAAATGTCTTTTTTCGGCCTTACTATGTTACTATGTTACTATGTTACTATGTTACTATGTCTCTCCCATCCTGCCCCCCCCCCATGTCTCTCCCATCCTGCCCCCCTCCGTCTCTCTCCCATCCTGCCCCCCTCCGTCTCTCTCCCATCCTGCCCCCCTCCGTCTCTCTCCCATCCTGCCCCCCTCCGTCTCTCTCCCATCCTGCCCCCCTCCGTCTCTCTCCCATCCTGCCCCCCTCCGTCTCTCTCCCATCCTGCCCCCCTCCGTCTCTCTCCCATCCTGCCCCCCTCCGTCTCTCTCCCATCCTGCCCCCCTCCGTCTCTCTCCCATCCTGCCCCCCTCCGTCTCTCTCCCATCCTGCCCCCCTCCGTCTCTCTCCCATCCTGCCCCCCTCCGTCTCTCTCCCATCCTGCCCCCCTCCGTCTCTCTCCCATCCTGCCCCCCTCCGTCTCTCTCCCATCCTGCCCCCCTCCGTCTCTCTCCCATCCTGCCCCCCTCCGTCTCTCTCCCATCCTGCCCCCCTCGTGTCTCTCCCATCAAAACCCCCCCACCCCCCCGTGTCTCTCCCATCCTGACCCCCCACCCCCCCCCCCCGTGTCTCTCCCATCCTGACCCCCCACCCCTCCCGTGTCTCTCCCATCCTGACCCCCCACCCCCCCGTGTCTCTCCCATCCTGACCCCCCACCCCCCCGTGTCTCTCCCATCCTGCCCTGGATGAAGACAAATGGTCCATCATATGGGACGACGATCAGATAGGTAAGGAGATGTAGCCCTATTCCCTACCCAAGGAAACTGTAAGGGCTACCAGTGACCCAGACTTCTCCAGGGGTCCGCGTACCCTAGCGGACAACGAGCTCTGGCTACAGCCCCCAACAACAGCCACCTTGGCTCGGACAAGCCTCCTCATTTATATATATAACAAGAAACAACAAGATATAACTATACATGTAAAATGTCACTGCACAAGCAGAAGCCAGGGCCTGGTCTGCAGAATGCAGGCATCAGTCATTACTCCTGCCCTGTATGTAAACTGAGACAGAGAGAGTCTCCCGGGCAGGACAGGGTTAATAATGTGATGTAATGAGGAGTAATTGAATGGTAAATCATTTATACTGGATCGCTAGCCTGGGCGATGTACACGCCGGCCATAATGGAAGGTCCAGGGGGCAGCTCTCTTGGCCACACATGGGATCAGTTATCTGCCCAGTGCCACCAGGGGGCACAAGCCTGGACATCCAACAGCTCAGGATGAGATACCACCACTGGCATGCTGGGACCGCTAGTGATCCAGAATATGGTAGCCACAGCCCCCTCAGCCATACTATGGTCCATAGATGTGGAGATGGCACAGCACCATAGTGAAAGATCATGAGCTCCTGATTTCACATGGCAGAGTAGTCCTGAATGCCATGTGGCATGTGTAGATGTTCCCCGGCATTAGGGTGACGCTATGGCACTGTGCCCCCAATAATACAGGAATCTGCAGAGTAGTAGAACACCAGATCGCTCACATGGCACAGGCAGTATGAAGGTGCCACATCAGCTGGTACACAAAGCAAATCAGTAACACATGAGCCACTGGCACATACCTTGGCTAGCAGGATGGCATTTTGGCTGGCAGCAGCCAGGTCCCTCAGGCTGGAGGTGTGTGGGCGAGTCTCTCCGGTGGCAGCACTTAATGGGCTGTGGTTGTTGCTGTTACTGCCAGCACAGTGGTGCCCGCCAGCAGTGGGGCTCCCCGCTAGATCCCATCCAGAAGCTGGACTAGCAGGATATTGGACCACCACTCCACCAGGAGGCGCCACCATTTCTGGAGATGACAATGCTCTGCAGGCAGCGGCGGCAGAAGGTGTGCTGGCACGGCAGTACCTGGGCAGTGGTGTCCAGCCGCTCCAGGCACACAGAGCACTCCCGCAGATGTAGCAGCGAGGACTCGTCTATGTCTGCCCTATGTCTGCCCCGTCTCCTTTCCTCTTCCCCCTTGGATGGCTTCTGTACTCCCTTAGAAGGGCACAGCCAGGATGCACCGAGGAGCGACTAGAACAGCCGGAGGGGACACAAGCCAGACAGGGAAATGTACAACTCCAGAGTGAGCACCACACAAGTGTCAGTGTTTAGTGCGAGAAAAGTAAGATCCTGGCCGGGACAGCGGGACAGTTCTCAAAATCGGGACTGTCCCGCAGAATCCGGGACGGTTGGTAGGTATGGGAATAGCTTTCATTTTACCCAAGAGGTTTGAGAAATGAAAGCCAAATTTCTTATTGATTGATCAGTTTCATCTATCAAATCTGGCACCCCTGGCAACCAATCATGACACAGCTTTCATTTTAGCATGGCAGTTTGAGAAATGACAGCAGAGTTTTAATTGGTTGCTAGGGACAACACTAATAGATCAGGCCTAAACAGGAAGCTTTTGGCTCTTAGCAACCAATCAGAGCTCAGCTTTCTTTTCTCAAAACACTCTGGTACCATGAAAGCTGCACTGTGATTGGTTGCCATGGGCAACAAAGACTGAAAGGTTTAATAAGCGAGGCCTATTGTTTCTATAGGAAATTAGAAAGAAATGTAATTAACTTTTTTCATTCCTCCCCCCTCCCCGCCCAAGAAATGATGGACTGCTGGCTTGAAAATAAACTTCACTATCTTTCGCCCAAGTCAATTATGTCGGGTCTTTGTGCGTGAACGTACAGCACAATGCGAGGTGGAATAATTATCTGACTGAAAATGAAATGTTCCAGCCGGATCCGTCTGAAGCCTTTAATTACAGGAGAGGAACTCGCTTTGGCTGAAATGATTAGGAGGCGCGAGGTCATGTGACTCCCGGCGGTCGCCGACCAAAGCGGCAGCGGCTGAGCCAGAAGAAGCCCAGGAAAGAAAATTACATCCGGGGCCTCTTTACCTTATCTACAAATGGGGTTAATATTCCAACATGTCCCCCAAAAAATAAAAAGTAATTTTTTTCATTATTTAAAACACATTGGGTTTTATTTCATGCCTTCTTCTCCAGTCACACCCAAAGCTGCGCCAAAATTAATGGAAATTTAGCAGTTTAGATCCACTGAACATGTGACCCAATTAAAGGGTTATTTCCCCATTTTTATAGCAGGATATTTTCGGATGATGCTCGTATAAACGACCACTTTTGCAATTTATTGCCTTTTAAAATTTCCAGCCATTCTTAAAGACATGAACATTTTTTCCCTTTTGTTTACATCACATTGCCTTGGAGACCGACCACCGCGGCTATCAAGCTTGTAAGCACTGAGGTGAAGCTGGCCAGTATGGGAAGGTAACAGAGCGCTCAGGCGATCCTCAAAACAGCGATTACAAGCTTAATAGAAAAGAGCTTGTAAGTACAGCATATGTTCTGAGGTCTAGCAGCGGTGGTCGGTCGCCAAGGCAACAAGCTATAAACAAAAGGAAAAAAAAAATTGTTGATGTTAAGAACTGGCGAAAATTTTAATAAGTAGTAAATGATAAAAACTGCATTTTTTTTTGCTCTATGTAACAATACTCCTTTATGAAAAATAGAAATAACCCTTTAAATTCCCACAATGCCCTGGAAAGTAGAAGAAATCCGGTAAGAAAAAAAAAAAAAACGTTGTAAATCAGAACTGCAATTTTGTTGAAAAAGTGAAGCTTTTCTGTAGCAAAATATTCCCCAGCTGCTGCAGAACCTCTTCTGTAAGGAAAGAGGAAGAAGAGGGCCCCCCCTTTGTTTTAGCAGCTCGTGGACACACCCAAAGATTGTAAAACCTGGAAGCAGTTCATACAATGTGCAACATCCACCAGGGGGCGACAGAGCACAGGAGACAACTCCTCCCACAACTGAGCAAAAATATTAAATCTGCGCTCCAGCCCGTTGCAAAATAGGAGACTTTAGACTAAAAATAAAGGGATCTATCAAAACCTATCAGAATTTTTTTTTTTACTATACAAGTCAGAGATACTTACTGCACGATTCAGGTCAATATGGAGCAAACCTGGAATCGCCCTTTCAATTTTTGCAACAGCAGTAATGACCTCGTTCTGCCACTATAGGAAATCCAGATGCTTCACTTATGTCCCATATGCAAAAACCAGACGAGACGCTGGTAAAGGCATCCCCCCAATACCTCTACGCTCCTTGGCATTTCCCTTGCAAATAACCTGGCACCTGCCGATTACTCAGACAGAGATTTATCTGGGACTACATGACAGTAGGGAAACTACAAGCATGGCGGCATCTTAGAGCCCACCGACATGCCGTAAAAATGTAGCAGATATGCTGGGATTTTCAGTCTGGATTTTAAGGCAGAAAATCCACAGATTATTACGGTAGATCTCATTCAGGTGCAACTACAAAAATATTTAACAAAGGGTTCAGATTTTATATCCACTGCACTTAATATTTCTGCAGATTTTACTCATCACATGGGTAAGCACTGGAATAAAATCTGCAATGTAATAAGAATAAAAAAAAAAAATTATATTATAATGTATATATATTATAATGTGTGTGTGTGTGTGTGTGTGTGTGTGTGTGTGTGTGTGTGTGTGTGTGTGTGTGTATGTATGTATGTATGTGCATGTGTATGTGTGTATATATATATATATATACACACACACACACTAGCTGAAGAGCCCGGCGTTGCCTGGGCATAGTAAATATCTGTAGTTAGTTATAGCACCTCACGTCTCTTATTTTCCCATCACATCTCTCATTTTCCCCCCTCACACCTCTCATTTTCTCCCTCACTCCTCTCATTCCCCCCTAACACTTGTCATTTCGACCTCACATCTGTCATTTTCCGATCACTCCACTATTTTCCCTCACTCCTCTCATTTTCACCTCACACCTTTATATTTTCACCTCAGTATATACATGTTTGTCATCTCCCTTATATATAGTATACATCTGTATGTCATCTCCTGTATATAGTATATACCTGTATGTCATCTCCCCTGTTTATAGTATATACCTGCTGTGTCATCTCCCCTGTATATAGTATATACCTGTATGTCATCTCCTTCTATATATAGTATATACCTGTATGTCATATGCTCCTGTATATAGTATATACCTGTATGTCATCTCCTCCTGTATATAGTATGTACCTGTATGTCATCTCCTCCTCTATATAGTATATACCTGTGTGTCATCTCTCCTGTATATAGTATATACAGTGGGGCAAAAAAGTATTTAGTCAGTCAGCAATAGTGCAAGTTCCACCACTTAAAAAGATGAGAGGCGTCTGTAATTTACATCATAGGTAGACCTCAACTATGGGAGACAAACTGAGAAAAAAAAATCCAGAAAATCACATTGTCTGTTTTTTTTTAACATTTTATTTGCATATTATGGTGGAAAATAAGTATTTGGTCAGAAACAAAATTTAATCTCAATACTTTGTAATATATCCTTTGTTGGCAATGACAGAGGTCAAACGTTTTCTGTAAGTCTTCACAAGGTTGCCACACACTGTTGTTGGTATGTTGGCCCATTCCTCCATGCAGATCTCCTCTAGAGCAGCGATGTTTTTGGCTTTTCGCTTGGCAACACGGACTTTCAACTCCCTCTAAAGGTTTTCTATAGGGTTGAGATCTGGAGACTGGCTAGGCCGCTCCAGGACCTTGAAATGCTTCTTACGAAGCCACTTCTTCGTTGCCCTGGCGGTGTGCTTTGGATCATTGTCATGTTGAAAGACCCAGCCACGTTTCATCTTCAATGCCCTTGCTGATGGAAGGAGGTTTGCACTCAAAATCTCACGATACATGGCCCCATTCATTCTTTCATGTACCCGGATCAGTCGTCCTGGCCCTTTTGCAGAGAAACAGCCCCAAAGCATGATGTTTCCACCACCATGCTTTACAGTAGGTATGGTGTTTGATGGATGCAACTCAGTATTCTTTTTCCTCCAAACACGACAAGTTGTGTTTCTACCAAACAGTTCCAGCTTGGTTTCATCAGACCATAGGACATTCTCCCAAAACTCCTCTGGATCATCCAAATGCTCTCTAGCAAACTTCAGACGGGCCTGGACATGTACTGGCTTAAGCAGTGGGACACGTCTGGCACTGCAGGATCTGAGTCCATGGTGGCGTAGTGTGTTACTTATGGTAGACCTTGTTACATTGGTCCCAGCTCTCTGCAGTTCATTCACTAGGTCCCCCCGCGTGGTTCTGGGATTTTTGCTCACCGTTCTTGTGATCATTCTGACCCCACGGGGTGGGATTTTGCGTGGAGCCCCAGATCGAGGGAGATTATCAGTGGTCTTGTATGTCTTCCATTTTCTAATTATTGCTCCCACTGTTGATTTCTTCACTCCAAGCTGGTTGGCTATTGCAGATTCAGTCTTCCCAGCCTGGTGCAGGGCTACAATTTTGTTTCTGGTGTCCTTTGACAGCTCTTTGGTCTTCACCATAGTGGAGTTTGGAGTCAGACTGTTTGAGGGTGTGCACAGGTGTCTTTTTATACTGATAACAAGTTTAAACAGGTGCCATTACTACAGGTAATGAGTGGAGGAAAGAGGAGACTCTTAAAGAAGAAGTTACAGTTCTGTGAGAGCCAGAAATCTTGATTGTTTGTTTCTGACCAAATACTTATTTTCCACCATAATATGCAAAAAAAATGATAAAAAAAACAGACAATGTGATTTTCTGGATTTTTTTTTCTCAGTTTGTCTCCCATAGTTGAGGTCTACCTATGATGTAAATTACAGACGCCTCTCATCTTTTTAAGTGGTGGAACTTGCACTATTGCTGACTGACTAAATACTTTTTTGCCCCACTGTATCTGTGTGTTATCTCCCCTGTACATAGTATATACCTGTATGTCATCTCCTCCTGTATTAGACCGCGTTAACACGTTATTTGCTCAGTGTTTTTACCTCAGTATTTGTAAGATAAATTGGCAGCCTGATAAATCCCCAGCCAACAGGAAGCCCTCCCCCCTGGCAGTATATATTAGCTCACATATACACATAATAGACAGGTCATGTGACTGACAGCTGCCGTATTTCCTATATGGTACACTTGTTGCTTTTGTAGTTTGTCTGCTTATTAATCAGATTTTTATTTTTGAAGGATAATACTAGACTTGTGTGTATTTTAGGGAGAGTTTAGTTTGTCAAGTTGTGTGTGTTGAGTTGCGTGTGGCGACATGCATGTAGCGACTTTTGTGAGATGAGTTTTGTGTGGTGACATGCGTGTAGCAACTTTTTGTGTCAAGTTGCATGTGACAGGTTAGTGTAGCAAGTTGTGTGCAGCAAGTTTTGCGCATGGCGAGTTTTGTGTGAGGCAACTTTTGCATGTGTTGCAAATTTTGTGCATGTGGCAATTTTTCCGTGTGTGCAAGTTTTGCGTGTGGAGAGTTTTCCATGAGGTGAGTTTTGCACTTGTGGCGAGTTTTGCGTGAGCCTAGTTTTTGCATGTGGCGAGTTTTGCGCGTGACGAGTTTAGAGCGGCGACTTTTGTGTTTCGACTTTTATGTGGCGAGGTTGGTGTATGTGTGGTGAAATGTGTGCTGAGGGTGGTATATGTGTTCAAGCACGTGGTAGTGTGTGGCGCATTTTGTGTGTGTGTTCATATCCCCATGTGTGGTGAGTATCCCATGTCGGGGCCCCACCTTAGCAACTGTACGGTATATACTCTTTGGCGCCATCGCTCTCACTCTTTAAGTCCGACTTGTTCACATCTGGCAGCTGTCAATTTGCCTCCAACACTTTTCCTTTCACTTTTCCCCCATTATGTAGATAGGGGCAAAATGGTTTGGTTAATTGGAACGCGCGGGGTTAAAATTTCGCCTCACAACATAGCCTATGGCGCTCTCGGGGTCCAGATGTGTAACTGTGCAAAATTTTGTGGCTATATATATTTCCCCCCCCCCCCTCAGATTTTGCTTTGGAGTCTGCAACTAAACGCACAACGATTTTTTTTCTAACACTTGTGGATTTTCTATTTTGTTTTTTTTTTTTGCAAATGATCCTCTCCAGAGTCTTCTTCCTTTGCTATGTGCATATGTTGTATTTTAAGAAGTTTTCAGGGCAGAACTTGAGAAGAAAGTGGCTGACACAAAGTCTTTTTGCTGAGGTTGTTGAGTAAATTGAGCAGAAAACAAGTTATCTGGAGAGTTTTCGCTCCAAAAAACGCCTAAAAAACCAAAAAAGAAAACACGTATGCAAATAAGCCACTGGGAGAAAACACTTCAAATCCTCCTCAAAAATAAGAAAACTTTTCAAAAACATGGGCGGTTCAGCTCCGTTTCCTCTGAAAAAAAAACTCAGCAAAAAGACTGTGTGCCCATAGCCAGTCAATGCATCAAAAAGTCTTGGAAAATGCTTCTGCGAAGAATATAGGAGATATTACATGTCAATAACCTTTTTTTATCTGGGATTATTAAACCCCCTTCAGCGTGCAGCGGTATGAGAACACCTAGCTCAGTACGGGGATGGGGGGCTGGGAGATGGTCAAATCTCAAAAGGCTGTGAGCGAGATCTCACTAACAGAACACCCATGATTTTATGAGGAGAATATGGACTTAGTGGACGTTCTATCCATACATTGGGGTTTTGAGATCTCTGGAACGGACCGAATACATCCAAGGTTTCAATCCGTTGTAGCACTAAAGGGTGGGGAGATAAGTAGAATGGCTAGTAGGAACCTGATAGTAAAGATCTGTTCAGTCTCGACGCATATTAGGGGCCTGGCTGGATCCGATGGCGCCAAAACTGCCTCCCTAAGACAGTCTTTTAAAGGAGTTATGACCCATCTTAGGTTTTGAAGTCTAGGCAAGGGGGAGGGGACTTAGGTTCAGCCCAGAGTGCAGGAGGGGAGTGACCCAATGGGGATAAAGGCTAGTGCATGGCCATGTGGTCTCTCTCTGTTATGCATGTAGTTCACTTAGAAAGGAGTCACTTTGAGTAACCTGCTGTGAAGGAGCTAAGAACCAGCTGTCAGCCCATGCCCCTTGCGGCCCCACGCATATATGGTCAAACCCTAAACTGGTAATTGACATCATCAATCTGCTTATAAGTTTTGTACTATCAATATTGTATATGTATAACCATCGTATATATAGTGTAGTGTTCCCGTAAGGCGATTAAATATATAATTTATCCTTGGGATGTTTTTTTATCTCGATCCACACGTCAGTTTCTCGGTTTAACTTTCCATGCTACCAAGGCTGGTTTCTGGCCCAATATAAACCAGTAAACAGACCGGGCTTATATCTAACGAGGAACTGGTGTCTGTCCTAAGGGCTGGCAGGGCTTTGAGCGAGTGTGGTGCTACATCAGTGACTGCGTGGGCCACATCCTCTCACTCCCCATCGGTGTAACACTTTACCAAGCTGACCATACGTGTCCTCAGGGGGTAAGGAAGATCACGTTGGTGAAAGTGGGGAGGCCGCACTATGTGATCCTTCTGGCATAATAGTGACTTCAGACGGGGTGGTGAGGTGCGGGTTCCTCACAAATAGTGGCAGCGGTGGGATTCTAGTGCCAGCCTTCACAGCTTCTCATTCATGTGCATTGGAAATCCACTCTGCTGTTCCTAAGAGGAGTTCCTGTAGGTTTTTCTTTCTTTCTTTCTCTCTTTCTTTCTTTCTTTCCCCCCTGAACAGATTTTGAAAAACGCCTGGTGTAAAAGAGAAAGTGCATGTACACTTCTTCTGAAAGAAACCTCTGCAAACTAGACAGTCGAAACTCGAGGATGTGTCAGGGAGAAGAAGAAAAAAAAAACACACCTTTTAAAGGCTACATGCACTCAGCGTGTTTGTCCAGGTGGAATTCAGCCTGGAATCTGCCTGAAAAAAAACCCCGCAAATAATGAACATAATGCACGACCGACAGCTTTGGCTTATAAAACCTGATGTGTTCCCCGGCATCTAAAGCTACGTTCCCAGGAGGAGCTTTTCATGTTGCAGATTTTCTGCACCCATTAAGTAAAATAGGTCACTTGCATTTTTTCAAAAATATGCAGCAAAAAAAAAAAAAAACACCAAAAACACATTGTAGAAATAGGGCTCATTCACACATCAGTTTTTCACATACGAGTGCTAGAAGTGTTTTTCCCGGATAGCCCTTGTACCTATGGTAGTCTATGGGGCTGTTCACATGCTTGGAATTTTTTGGAGAAGAAAGTGATCTCTTCAAAATCCCGGAGACATGTACGACATGGATCCAAGCCTCTGATCAAACTCTATGTCTGATACAAGAAATCCCAGTTTTCAGCGGTGTCGCGCGCTTTGCCATTAAGGCTATGTGCACATGTAGGAAAAGACGTGCAGAATTTTCTGCACAAAATCCGCATCTCCTGGCAGAATCCGCAGCCGCGGATTTGCCGCGGTTTTTATGCGGATTTTCTGCGGTTTTTGCCACTGCGGAATTTTAAACATGGAGGGGTGCAGAAACGCTGCAGATCCGCAGAAAAAAAAGTGACATGCACTTCTTTGAAATCCGCAGCAATTCCACACAGCTTTTTTTTTTCCCATTGAACAACATTATACTGTACATCACAGTGCGGATCTGGGGGGTTTCTGCGCGGAAAAATCCACATCATGTGCACATAGCCTTACACGTCCTCAGTAAAGTATAACCTGCAGTTTTCAGCCATTTTTTTTTCTTTCCCCATTTCTAAAATCTGCGATAAAGCTGCCACTTATTTGCACAATTCGGAGAGGATTTCCCGACAAATTTTTAGCAATGCATGCACATTTACCCTAATATTAAATTCAAAAGGTATGCCCACAGAATACAGGCTGCTGTAAGTGGCACACATGACATGATATCATTGCACTGCCCGCAGGAGCAGTCACCCAGCTTTCCGCGGACCCTGCATGCCTTACACTGACTTCTAGTGCAGAGTTATACCGGCCTCCCCTCCTCCACCAATTTTACTGTTACCCCGCTGCCAAGAAGAAAAAAAAATGCTAAAATCATCAGGACTTGTCGCAGAGTTCACCTCGTCTCCTCCATTTCCCAAGGAAACAGCTGGGATCGGGCACCGGGTGACCTGGGGATCACGAATGAGTCGAGTGCTCAGCCGGATCCGTGAACAGGATCTCGAGGAGAGCAATTTATGGAGATCACACATAATCGTCATATATTGGACAACACGACCTATCCTCTAACTCAGTGTTCTCAGGGCATGCTGGGAGTTGTAGTTCTTGCAACGCCAGTGATTCATATAGAGCGTTCAGCACTCAGAAACCTAACATTTCCCCACAGCTGAGGGTTTGCAACAATTGTATCCAGTCGAGACAAAACTCTGCACACAAGAATGCGTTACAATGTATCAGCACAGATAAACTGTATCAGTCTAGAACCCTCAGGATTTTATGCAGAAATTTCCTGAACAAAACCGGACGTTTTCCGCAGGACATCTGCATGCATTTTTTGCGCGGTTTTGTCGCAGATTTTTCCAATAAATAGCGGAAAATCCGCAAAATTAATGAACATGCCGCGCATTTTTCCGCAATGCGTTTTTATCGCGGAAAAACGCAACATGTACACAAAAATTGCGGAATGCATTAAAAATGATGGGATGCTTAATGTATACGTTTAAGCGTTTTTTTGGCACTGTACACATCCAAAAACCGCGAAAAATCTGGAACGTGTGCACATACCCTCACTGTTTCGCTCACAGACAGCAGAAAATTGGAATAAACCCACAACTGGGAGAACTCTTTGCTGGGTATGGCTTCTCATAGTCACTGACAGCAAGCAGAGATCTTTAAAACTATGAAGAATCGAAGGAGGCCAATTCATCAGACAGATTTTCTGGCGTATAAGTTTTGCAAAACCTTTGACTTTCTTGATGTGGGGTCTGAATTCATTTGAAGGTCCGATTTCAGATCCCGAAAATGAATGCTGGGCTCTGCTGCAAAGCACGGTTGTCCTGAACTTATTTATTTTGCAGCGATTTTTCAGCCAATCTCTGATGATTCCGCACTTATAACTTACGGGAGCACATCCGTGTACGGATATATTTTGGGCAGTAATGCGCCTCAGGCTGCTATAATCTAGCAGTATTCAGTTATAAGAAGGAAGGCCGGGGGTCTCACCCAGCAGCTCCCCTTGAACTTTTCAACCTCAAGAACAGAACGCGGCTGCCGTAATCTCGGGTTCTCCTCGGGATATGCAGATCAATCCTCGCTAAACACTTTTATTGATGCGCACTTTAAAAATGCTTAAGCTACAGCACAACAAAGGAGGCTTCATCCAACGTCTCTCCGAGGGATCATACATACAGTTATGGCCAAAAGTATTGACACCCCTGCAATTCTGTCAAATAATACTCAGTTTCTTCCTGAAAATAATTGCAAACAAATTATTTGGTATTATTATTTTCATTTAATTTGTTTTAAATGAAAAAAACACAAAAAGAATTGTCCTAAAGCCAAGTTGGATATAATTCCACAGCAAACATAAAAAAGGGGGTGGACAAAGGTATTGGCACTGTTCGAAAAATCATGTGATGCTTCTCTAATTAGTGTAATTAACAGCACCTGTAACTTACCTGTGGCACATAACAGGTGTTGGCAATAACTAAATCACACTTGCAGCCAGTTGACATGGAATAAAGTTGACTCAACCTCTGTCCTGTGTCCTTGTGTGTACCACATTGAGCATGGAGAAAAGAAAGAAGACCAAAGAACTGTCTGAGGACTTGAGAAACCAAATTGTGAGGAAGCATGAGCAATCTCAAGGCTACAAGTCCATCTCCAAAGTCCTGAATGTTCCTGTGTCTGCCGTGCGCAGTGTCATCAAGAAGTCTAAAGCCCATGGCACTGTGGCTAACCTCCCTAGATGTGGACGGAAAAGAAAAATTGACAAGAGGTTTCAACGCAAGATTGTGCGGATGTTGGATAAAGAACCTCGACTAACATTCAAACAAGTTCAAGCTGCCCTGCAGTCCGAGGGTACAACAGTGTCAACCCGTACTATCCGTCGGTGTCTGAATGAAAAGGGACTGTATGGTAGGAGACCCAGGAAGACCCCACTTCTTACCCCGAGACATTAAAAAGCCAGGCTGGAGTTTGCCAAAACTTACCTGAAAAGGCCTAAAACGTTTTGGAAGAATGTTCTCTGGTCAGATGGGACAAAAGTAGAGCTTTGTGGGCAAAGGCATCAACATAGAGTTTACAGGAGAAAAAAAAAGAGGCATTGAAAGAAAAGAACACGGTCCCTACAGTCAAACATGGCGGAGGTTCCCTGATGTTTTGGGGTTGCTTTGCTGCCTCTGGCACTGGACTGCTTGACCTTGTGCATGGCATTATGAAGTCTGAAGACTACCAACAAATTTTGCAGCATAATGTAGGGCCCAGTGTGAGAAAGCTGGGTCTCCCTCAGAGGTCATGGGTGTTCCAGCAGGACAATGACCCAAAACACACTTCAAAAAGCACTAGAAAATGGTTTGAGAAAGCACTGGAGACTTCTAAGGTGGCCAGCAATGAGTCCAGACCTGAATCCCATAGAACACCTGTGGGGAGATCTAAAAATGGCAGTTTGGAGAAGGCAGCCTTCAAATATCAGGGACCTGGAGCAGTTTGCCAAAGAAGAATGGTCTACAATTCCAGCAGAGCATTGTAAGAAACTCATTGATGGTTACCGGAAGCGGTTGGTCGCAGTTATTTTGGCTAAAGGTTGTGCAACCAAGTATTAGGCTGAGGGTGCCAATACTTTTGTCAGGCCCATTTTTGGAGTTTTGTGTGAAATAATCAATGTTTTGCTTTTTGCTTCATTCTCTTTTGTGTTTTTTTCATTTAAGACAAATTAAATGAAGATAATACCAAAAGAATTTGTGATTGCAATAATTTTCAGGAAGAAACGGAGTATTATCTGACAGAATTGCAGGGGTGTCAATACTTTTGGCCACAACCGTAGGAGCCGCTGAGCAAACATTACTCGCCAGCACGCACTGGGATACAGGCCACCAAATCTGAACACAGCCAGACTAATAGAGAATCCGCCTACTGCAGAAATACTGAAAATCCCAAGTAGCATGGGGAAAAAAAAAAAAAAGCACAACTGCAGTTTGCCAAAATGTACGAGAGTAAGCCAAAATCCTTCTGGGAAAGTGTCTTGTGCACAGATGAGACCAAGCAAGAGCTTTTTGGTAACGCACATCATTTTACTGTTTACCGAAAACAGAAAGAGGCCTACAAAGAAAAGAACATAGTACCTACAGTCAAATATGGTGGAGGTTTAAAGATGTTTCGGGGCTGTTTTGCTGCCTCTGTGCAAGGCATCATGAAGTCTGAAGATTACCAAAGGATTTTGGGTGGCAATGCAGTGCCCAGTATCAGAAAGCTGGGTTTTCATCCTAGGTCATGGGTCTTCCAGCAGGACAATGACCCCAAGCATGCTTCAAGAAGCCCCAAGAAATGGATGGAAACAAAAGAGTTGGAAAGTCCTGAAGTGGAAGCAATGAGTCCAGATGTAAGGCGCCTTCAAATATGAAACCTGGAGCAGTTTGTGATAGAAGAGTCGCCCAAAATTCCAGCTGAGAGGAGTAAGAAGCTCGTTGATGGTTATAGGAAGCGACTGATTGCAGTTATTTATTCCAAATGGTGCAATCAAATATTAAGTGGTGTTAAGGGTTTGGTGTGAAATTATTTCCAATTTGCCTTTTTTCAGATTTTTGTTTTGTGTTGTTCCAATACACACACGGGAAATAAACATGTATATATAACAAAACATGTGTTCTGAGAAAAATAGTTACATTTTTTTTGTAACAATTCCAAGGGTGCCAACAATTTTGGCCATGGCCTCCTATACATTCTTTACACTGCAGGCTGTATCCAGAGCAATGTGCAGAATACAAATAAGGTTTAGACTCTAGAGCGGCCAGTTCTCGCTTTTGATTTCGTTTACACCCTTCCTGTCCAACAAAAAAGGGTGGAGATCACCTGTAACAGTTAAGATTTACTTGGGGCTGCCAGTAATCCTTCTGGATGATCTCCCGTCTCCTGGTAGCACTCATCATTTCCATGGAAGAAGATGCCGTTGGCCCCTGTGAATCACCCTTTCCTTCCCCAGATCCTCTCCTGGGTCTCGATCGTACACACCAGCAGCGCAGCAGCCCTCCTGCAGATACAACTCCCAGCATTGACGTTTCACTAAAGTCACTTTGAAAACATGATGGGAGTTGTAGTTTCATTATCAGCAAGATAAATACAGTTTAGAGAGGTCATTCCTGCTCTCCCAGGTCCTAGAACAGGCAAGTGAATGGTGCTGAACCCGGCTGACCAAACAGCAGAGTCTGTCATTCAGGATTCTAGGAAAGTTGGGTGACTACTCTGGGTCTCCATTTCTTAATGGGGAAGTTTGGAATACAAAAGGAAAAAGAAAAAAAAAGGAAAAAGAAAAAAAAAGTCAAAACCCATCTTAAAAACCTTGACCTGCCTTTATTAAGCATCCAGTACTCAACAGATAGTCCATTCAGGTGTCTGGAAAAGCTGGGTGACAACAGGTCACTGAAAAACTGGAAGTGCTGGTACAGTAGGCTTCAACTGGTCCCTTTAAATAATAGATCATCCCTCCCATACTGGTTCACACTGGGCACGTTCCCCTCCCCGATCACATGCTTAATACATTCCAAAAATCCGAGAGCAATTCTGTTTTTATTTCTCCAGAATTCACACCTCCTCCTCCTGCTGAAATAAGAGCTTAAAAAAAAACAGAACAGAGAAAGACCTAGACACGGGCGCCGCTGATCACACATGCAGGCCCCGATTCATCATTTGCAGATTTTGTTTTTGTTTACAGCCACGTTTCTTTTTCACCTTGTGATGTTCGTTGACGTCATTTGCACTAAACTCTTCAAAATAGCGCGCACGGGTCACGAACTTTGCACAGATCAAATATTTGTGTCTAGGATCTTTTATGCATCGTTTTAGAGCAAAAGGAAAATGTTCTGCCAAAATGTCAGAAAACTACCCCACCCTCAAAAAAAACAAAGAGAAAAAAAAAACCTGCCCACAATGGGAAACAGAAAAAAAATTAAAAGCACAAAAACAAACAAAAAAAAAACAAAAAACAGATACAAACACAGTAATGAATTTGTTCCATAGTTAGAGCTTTTTCCGGAATTCAGCTGAAACATTGTAACTGATCACATGATTCTGATACAATGTTTCATCTCACTCTTAGCATCTGGAAGAATTGGTCATCCTGTGCCTCCTGGTTCATGAACAGAACCCCAGAGCTGCAGTGATAAAGACACTGGCACAAAACAAATAAGGAGCAATGAGTGGTCCCGGGGTAATGGCAGCCACCGATATGGGTCCCAAAAAGGTGGTGCCACATTGAGCACCCACCCTCAGTGCACCTTGGTTGAGAATTCCAGGACTGATAAGATGCCTTTAAGGAGCAAGATAAAGAAGAACTCACTGAGATGTTGTACCAACTAAACGCCCACTTAAAGGGGTTGTCACGGAAGAAAAAAAAGCCTGCTTTCTTCCAGAAACAGCGCCACCCCATTCTCAGGTCGTGTGCAGCATTGCAGCTCCATTCACTTCAATAGATTTGACCTCATTTGACCATCGCATAAGTGCACCATCAGCTTTTTCTCGGTTCTTTATGGCATAACCCAGCTTTCCTACAGCACTGATGCCACAGCAGAAGACGTATCATGATATACGCTGTCTAGGTGCTAACCAAGATTACAGCTGCCATAAAAGTCACTCCGCTTTCCCAGATTCCTGAATGGCAGATCAGCTTATACATACTGCAAGACCTGCTCTGCTTGTGTGTAGATGGAAAAAAAAATGTCTAAGAATTGCCATTCTGACCTCTAGGAAAGCTGGGTGACATTATGATCCTACATTGCATCAGTCTGTACATTCAGAAGTGTAGGAAAGCTGGGCGACAACTTATGCATGAGCTATACCGCTCGTCACCCACCTTTTCTTGGCTTTGGAATGGCAAGTCAAATTAGAAATACTCATACCTGATCTGCGGTACGCCCATTCTGGACTCTAGGAAATCTGGGTGTATGAATGACAAGATGTCACCCAGCTTTTCCTTGCTTCTGAATAGCAAATTCACTTATATACAGTCATACACTTTATACATCAATTCAGACTGTCCAATTAGTACATGATATGGCCATAAAGGTTGTCACCCAGCTTTTCCAGGCTCCACAATGATGACGAATTACGTATGAGCTATAATAGTGGTCATTCAGCTTTTCCACTCCCCTGAAGGGGAAGTCAGCTTACACACAAACTCTCTGCTCCTGCATAGCTGCACACTGTCCATTCAGTGCTCCGGGAAAGCTGGGTGACCCTTCTTATGAGCTTTATTTTGCCATAAAGGTTGTCACCCAGCTTTCCCAGCCACAGATAAAAGGTTTAATCACTGGAAGGAAAGGGGGGGGAGGTAGGTTTGTCATTAAAAGGATGGAACTTTCCTCCAACAAAGCGAACCAGTGCATGGCAGCAACATCCGTAGGGCACAGCCTCCTCCTGGCAGCGTCCCCCCCCCCCCCCGCAGCCAGCCTGGCACTGAGCTCTGCAGCGTCACCTTAAATTATCCCTGGCAGCTTCCATTTTTAGCAGCAGATAATCCCTGCGGAGCACGTGGATCGCCAGCCCTGAAAACAATGGGCCCTGGTGTGGGCACAGCGCAAACAATTTATAAGTATACCCCATGCCCAGTATGTGCCCCCCACACACGCCTGGCACCAGGCAAACACTGGCATCACCCAGCAGTCATACGATGGCAGCGTGGCACAGAGCACGGCATGAATATTAGCCTCAGGTCACTATGGCTGTGCTTGCTGTCAGTGAATGGAATCCTCCTTGTTAGGGTTTTGCTGCGGATCCGCAGCAGTTTCCCATGAGTTTACAGTACAATGGAAACCTATGGGAAACAAAAAACGCTGTGCCCATGCTGTGGAAAAAAAACGCGCGGAAACGCAGCATTTTATTTTCCGCAGCATGTCAATTCTTTGTGAGGAATCCACAGAGTTTTTACCCCTGCTCCAATAGAAATCCGCAGATGTAAAACTGCAGCGGAATCTGCAATAGAAAACGCGATAAATCCGCAGGAAAAACCGCAGCGGACCATTCTACGTGTGCACACAGCCTTACAGCCTGAGGTCTCCTGCACTGTAGCAGCTGAGGGTTTACCATCATTTGTATCTCATCTAGAGGATCCCTTTAAAGGCTTCCGATCACTGACAGCAAGCAGCGGTCCTGAAAACAGCCATGAATGGAAACACAAAAGCTGCAGAACTTGTGGGTGACTTGTGCCCAGCAACGTCCATTCCAGCCTCCTTCCAAGGGAACCAAAAGTACCAGAATGCCTTAGAAGAACTAGAAGTATCAACAAGTGTTATAGTTCTACAGAGAGGTGGCTGTGAGCTCAAAGAGGAACTACATCTCCCAGTATGGCCCCCTCAGCTGTTAGGACTCCTGGTACTTGTAGTTCCCCATTCAGACATTCTGGGAAGTATCTCCTGAGGACTACAAGTACCAGAAAGGCATGCAGAGACTTGTAGTTCCCTACACACACTCTCCTCAGATGTATCTGCTGGAGAACTACAAGTGCCGGGAAGACTAATAGCTCTAGGGGGGGTCACACTGGTAGTACAACCAACCTTGTAGAGAACTACAAGTACCAGATATACATGTTGAAAGCTATAGTTCTCCATGCACTGTCTCCACACGCTGGGCTGGACCTGCTGGAGAACTACAAGTACCAGAAAGGCATGCTGACACACGCAGTTTCCTATACACTGCCTCCACATGCTGGAGAGCTACAAGTAACAGACAGGCATGCTGAGATCTGTAGTTCTCCATTCCCTGCCTCCACATGCTGGAGAACTACAAGTAACAGACAGGCATGCTGAGATCTGTAGTTCTCCATTCCCTGCCTCCACATGCTGGAGAACTACAAGTAACAGACAGGCATGCTGAGATCTGTAGTTCTCCATTCCCTGCCTCCACATGCTGGAGAACTACAAGTAACAGACAGGCATGCTGAGATCTGTAGTTCTCCATTCCCTGCCTCCACATGCTGGAGAACTACAAGTAACAGACAGGCATGCTGAGATCTGTAGTTCTCCATTCCCTGCCTCCACATGCTGGAGAACTACAAGTAACAGACAGGCATGCTGAGATCTGTAGTTCTACATTCCCTGCCTCCACATGCTGGAGAACTACAAGTAACAGACAGGCATGCTGAGATCTGTAGTTCTCCATTCCCTGCCTCCACATGCTGGAGAGCTACAAGTAACAGACAGGCATGCTGAGACCTGTAGTTCTCCATACACTGCCTCCACATGCTGGAGAGCACAAGTAACAGACAGGCATGCTGAGATCTGTAGTTCTCCATTCCCTGCCTCCACATGCTGGAGAGCTACAAGTAACAGACAGGCATGCTGAGATCTGTAGTTCTCCATACACTGCCTCCACATGCTGGAGAGCACAAGTAACAGACAGGCATGCTGAGACCTGTAGTTCTCCATTCCCTGCCTCCACATGCTGGAGAACTACAAGTAACAGACAGGCATGCTGAGATCTGTAGTTCTCCATTCCCTGCCTCCACATGCTGGAGAACTACAAGTAACAGACAGGCATGCTGAGATCTGTAGTTCTCCATTCCCTGCCTCCACATGCTGGAGAACTACAAGTAACAGACAGGCATGCTGAGATCTGTAGTTCTCCATTCCCTGCCTCCACATGGTGGAGAACTACAAGTAACAGACAGGCATGCTGAGATCTGTAGTTCTCCATTCCCTGCCTCCACATGCTGGAGAACTACAAGTAACAGACAGGCATGCTGAGACCTGTAGTTCTCCATTCCCTGCCTCCACATGCTGGAGAGCTACAAGTAACAGACAGGCATGCTGAGATCTGTAGTTCTCCATACACTGCCTCCACATGCTGGAGAGCTACAAGTAACAGACAGGCATGCTGAGATCTGTAGTTCTCCATACACTGCCTCGACATGCTGGAGAACTACAAGTAACAGACAGGCATGCTGAGATCTGTAGTTCTCCATACACTGCCTCCACATGCTGGAGAACTACAAGTAACAGACAGGCATGCTGAGATCTGTAGTTCTCCATTCCCTGCCTCCACATGCTGGAGAACTACAAGGACCTGGAAACCTAAAAGCACAGAGGGGACTGTGCATGGTCATGGTACTGCTAGAGAACTACAAGTACCAGAAAGGCATGCCGACACCTGCAGTTCCCCAACCACTGCCTCCACATGCTGGAGAACTACAAGCACCAGAAGGCCTAGGAAGGCCGGGGGATTGACATGCTATTGCAGGAGAACTACAAGTATCATGAAGCTTAGCAGGGCTATGGGTGACAACTACAAGTCCCAGCCCTGGTGGGGGCGGCCATGCTGTCTCCGGTGGTCCCCCGGCGGGCTGGGGCTCACACTCACCCTGTGCAGGTGTCCGGCAGCGCTGGTGCCCGCCGTCCGGGTGTGCGGAGAGCTGCGCTCCGTGTGACCACTGCACCGACCAGGCTGTCCTCAGCCAGCAGGCCCCGCCCCGACTCTCCGCCCACAAACCACGCCCCTCCCCAGGCTCTTAAAGAGACACGCACCCCTATCCATGACACGCCTAAAACCTTAAAGGGACACGCACCTCAGAGGGGATGGTGTCACCGTCACCCATCTCAGCAGCACTGATGTAGGAGCAGCGGATTTATCACATTTATCAATGACATAACCTCCAGTATTCACAAACTGTTTATTATTATTATTATTATTATTTTATTTATTTTTGATAAGTGTTTTCTTGGGTTTCATTTATAAATGGTTTTGGTTTTTATGGTGTTCATTGTACTGTACCACTTACTTGCAAACATGATACCAAACCTGCATATTATTATTATTATTATTATTATTATTATTACTATTACTATTTTTAAGGCTTAAAAAAAAAAGAAGACATTTGTAAAAGAAAGGAAATTGGTCACCGTTTTCCCTATTGGTGGAGCTGAGTTGGAGTTTTTATTGATATCCTTTTTGGGGCACATGTGACTTTTTGATTGATTTTTGTTACTTTTTATTTAGGGAGCTAATGTTTGCTCTTCCGTTAATTTTTTTCTTTGCGGCATTTACTGCACAAGTTGAATCATTTGATATTTTCATAGACTTTTACAGACGTGGTGACGCCACATAAGATTTTGTAACTATTTCTAAAAGGAAGTGACATAAAACTTTATATATATTTTAAATATTTGTACATTGCATCCTCCTGGGTGTGATTTCTTCTCAGTATAACTACAGCTGCTCTGTGAAGACCTCAGAGGTTTGTGTGAGAATATTAGCGATAAAACTGCAGCGCCCCAGGGTCCTGGTCATTGCAGTAATGTTATTTTCCTCTCGGGAAGAGTGATGCTACGTTTGGAGGCAAAGAAAGACAACTGAATCCAGGTATCACAAACACGCAACACATTTCGCACTCCTGGCCACCAGGGGGAGCTGTGCTCCTATTTATTAGAGCACTCTTCATACTTAGGTAAAACTGGTGGTCTGGGGAGGAAGTTAGGCAGTTGCTGGCTGAGCTTTGAAGGAGAACTGTATTGTAGAGAGGGTGAAGAAGTCGTAGCAAAGGAGTGGATATCAGAGGAGTTCTGCCCTACACAGGCTGCCTCCTTCTGAGGCGCAGGATCCCGGTAGCCGGGACACCGAGGGAGTAACGACCATTATGCCTTGCTCCAGAGACCAGCAGGACAGCTAATTTCACGTTACCTGCCCGCCCTATACCCAGGAGGCAAGGTGGCACCGCTTAGAGGCTGGGGCATGATAGAGTCCCTGTAAAACACCTCAAGCCACCAGTCATATGGCTTTGTCCTATCCATCTGGGGGACAGAAAGAGAGATAACATCTACAACAGTTGTGAGCACCTTATGAGACGCTTAGCAGTAAGGTACTACAACACCCAGGCGCTAGAGGACGGCTACTGATTTCTACCTGGATAAGGGGAATCTGGATTTGCCTTTGGACCGGCCGGACTCTGCCTGCTCTGTGGTCTGTGCTCTGGACTGTGGATGCTGAAGTCTTCAGTAAAGGTAAAGAGTCTGCAACCTTGTGTCCTCGTTCTTCACTGCACCTCTCACCATCCACCATCTACACACCGGGAAGCCCTGGGGACACACTTCACCTGTGGGAAGGTATACCATCTAGCTGCCACAACATCACCCCAGCGGACCCCTTAAAGCAGCGTCGGTCACCCTGACCGAATACCACAGGTGGCGTCACGAACATTTCCCCTTTAAAGACCTTTCCCTTTTACACGGACGTCCCAGGGCCACGTACCGGGTCAGCCGCCGTGACATCCCCCTGTGAACCGCAGGACCCGGTACCGAGTACCCCACGGCCCTATGGGGGCGCTCCAAAACAGCATCATGAAAACCAATGAGCCGACCAGACAAGTCAAGGATAAAGTTTTGGAAAAAATTTAAGCAGGTGTAGGTTATAAAAAAAAAAAATAGTCCAAGTTCTGAACACTGTTGAATCCATTATCTAAAAATGGAAGGAGTATGACACAATGTAAACCTACCAAGACATGGCCATCTACCCAAACTGACATCCCAAGCATGGAGAGCAATAATCAGAGAAGTAACCAAGACAAGAGGCCCATGGTCACTGTGGAGGAGCTGCAGAGATCCACAGCTCAGGGGGGAGACTCTGTCCACAGGACAACTATTAGTCATATACTCCACAAATCTGGCCTTTATGGAAGAGTGGCAAAAAGAAAGATATTTTTAAAAGCCATAGGAAGTCCTGTTTGCAGTTTGCAAAAAGCCATGGAGGGGACACAGAGAGCATGTGGTAGAAAGGGCTCTGGTCAGGAGAGATGTTTTTGGGCTAAATGAAAAACGCTGTGTGCAGCGCCCCAGAGTCCTGGTCGTTGCAGTAATGTCGCTCTGCCACTAAGGGGAGTGATGTTATGTCTGATTGCACTAAAGGAGTTCACCTGACCAGGTATCACCAGCACACATTACACTTCACATTCCGGCCACCAGGGGGAGAAAAAGGCACTATGTATTAGGCCACTCCTCACACTGGTAAAACTGGGGGTTGGATAGGAAGTTAGCAGAGAACGCAGCCTGGGAGAACTCCAGGGAGGACCTGTCAAGGGTGGGTTCCTGACAGGGGCCTAGCAGAAAGAGTAGAAAGTGGAGGAGCCGCGCCTGCACTACCTTGCGGCGGTATCCCAAGGAAGGACATGAAGAGAAGGATATTGTGGAAAAGTGAGAAACGAGATCAAAGCACAAAGGAGAGCCAGTAGGAGTCGTGCCCTGAGAACAGCAACATCCTACTGAGGCGCGTAGCCGGTGACCGGAACACCGAGGGAGTAACTGACTTCAAGCCTTACTTCAAATACCGCAGGACAGTTAATTATAGGTTGGCTGTCTACCTTACATCACCTAAGAAGACATAGGGGGCAACGCGTGGAGAGGGGCATCTCTAGGGTCCCAGAATAGCTCCGAGCCTTCCCGTCAAACGGGTGCGTCCTATCCAGATAAACTTGGGGGACGGAGAGAGAGAGAGAAAGAACGAACACAAGAGTTGTGAGGACTATCCCGAATGCTCAGCAGGGAAGAACTACAACACACAGGCGCTAGTGGTAGGCACTGATTTCCACCTGCAAAGGGAACTCTGGATGTGCCTTCGGACCGACCGGACTCAGCCAGCCCTGTTAGCAGTGCTCTGGATTGCGGACCCCGAAGCCTTCAGTAAAAAGGTAAAGACACTGCAACCCTGTGTCCTCGTTATTAACTGCGCCTTGCACCACGCACCAAACTACTGGGAAGCCCTGGGGATATACTTCACCTGTGGGAAGGTATACCATCTAGCTGCCATTCCATCAACCCAGCGGACCCCTCAGCAGCGTCGGTCACCCTGACCGACTACCACAGGTGGCATCACGAACCCTTGACAAACTACCATTTCCCCTTTTATTGGACGCCCCTTAGCAGGGTCACGGACTGGGTCCAGCCACGTGACAACCCTAGAACTGAGACAGAGAGGACCAGTACCGAGTAACCCGCGGCCCTGTGTCTGGGGGCGCTCCACTGTGTATGTATCAACCTTAAAACACCATACCCACTGTCAGACATGGTGGTGGCAGCATCACGCTGTGGGGTGGTTTTTCTTCAGCAGGGACAGGGAAGCTGGTCAGAGGTGATGGGAAGATGGATGGAGCTAAATACAGGGCAATCCTGGAGGAAAACCTGTTAGAGGCTGTAAAAGACTTGAGCCTTGGGGCATAGATTCACCTTCCAGCAGGACAACGACCCTAAACATCCTGCCGGAGCTACAAGGGTTTAGACCAGAGCATATTGACGTGAAAATTGCTGATCTCAGACGTCTCCATCCAATCTCACTGAGCGAGAAGAACGGGCAAAATGTCACCTCTAGATGTGCAAAGCTGGAAGAGACAGACCCTAAAAGACTGCAGAAGGAATTGCAGGCAAAGGTAGTCGTAAAAAGTACTGACTCGGGGGCTGGATACAAATGCACGGAGCAATGTTCAGATTTATATGAACAAAAGAGAAAAAGTTCACGGGGTATGTAGACTTTTTAAGGCAGTGTACGAGTGTGTATATACTGTGTATATAACGAAGGAAGGAAGGGGTTAATGCCATGTGTTACAATAATCAGGTTCCGATCTATCTTCAGGTCTGAACCCGCTCCCATGGTCACATCTCTACGATGCACAGGATGAAGGGGCCGCTGTGACCTTGGAGCGTTGACCTTGGAGCACAGCGCGGTGATACAATACCATCGTTTTCACAACAAGCAGCTGCCAAAAAATGTTCTCTGTAATCCCCATTGTCCTCTGGGAAATCAGACTCTTCCTTCCGAATTGTGACGCCAATGTCCCGACTGTTAGGTTTACCCCCTGCATCGCTAATAGCGGGGGGGAGCGCAGCCCCCATAATCCTACAAAAATCAAGAAAAATCCAGGGATTTATCTACATTTCATGTGAATTTTTTTTTTTTTAAGAATTCATGTCTTTTGTTTTATTGGAAAGCTGAGAGCAATCATTACAGATCACTCAGCTTTCCTGAAATCCGGAATGGCAAATCTGCAGGAAGGATAAATACGCTGACTTGAACCAGCAGATGACATGGCTCCCCAAACCATCACTGATTGTGGAGACTTCACACCAGACCTCAGCAGCTTGGATTGTGGCCTCTCCACTCTTCCTCCAGACTCTGGAACTTTGGACCCCTGACAACAGTCCGGGTCTTTTTCTCCTCGGCCCAGGTGAGACGCTTCTGGCGTTGTCTATTGGTCATGAGAGGCTGACACAAGGAATGTGACACTTGTAGCCCATGTCCTGGATACGTCTGTGTGTGGTGAAGCAATGACTTCAGCAGTAGGGTTGAGCGAAACGGGTCGAACATTTTCAAAAGTCGCCGACTTTTGGCAAAGTCGGGTTTCATGAAACCCGATCCGACCCCTGTGCGGGGTCGGCCATGCGGTACGCGACTTTCGCGCCAAAGTCGCGTTTCAATGACGCGAAAAGCGCCATTTCTCAGCCAATGAAGGTAAACGCAGAGTGTGGGCAGCGTGATGACATAGGTCCTGGTCCCCACCATCTTAGAGAAGGGCATTGCAGTGATTGGCTTGCTGTCTGCGACGTCACAGGGGCTATAAAGAGGCGTTCCCGCCGACCGCCATCTTACTGCTGCTGATCTGAGCTTAGGGAGAGGTTGCTGCCGCTTTGTCAGAAGCAGGGATAGCGTTAGGCAGGGTCCATTAACCACAAAACCGCTTGTGCTGCAGCGATTTGCACTGTCCAACACCACCCTCGGTGTGCAGGGACAGTGGAAGTTTTTTTTTTTTTTTTTTTTTCCCCTCAGCGCTGTAGCTCATTGGGCTGCCCTAGAAGGCTCCCTGATAGCTGCATTGCTGTGTGTACGCCGCTGTGCAAACCAACTGCTTTTTTCAAAGCACAAATCCTCTTGTTCCTTCCTTTCTGCACAGCTATCTTTTTTGTTTGTCCACACTTTTTATTTCATTTGTGCATCAGTCCACTCCTTATTGCTGCCTGCCATACCTGGCTGAGATTACTGCAGGCAGGGAGATAGTAGCTGCCTGCCATACCTGGCTGAGATTACTGCAGGCAGGGAGATAGTAATTGTAGGACATTCCCTGTTTTTTTTTTTTTTTTTTTTTTGGTGGGAGATTAAGATTGGCAATTTGGCATTTCTGCTAGAGTGCCATCCCTGTGTGTGCCATCTCTCTCACATAGTGGGCCATAGAAAGCCTTTTCATTTTTCTGTATTTTTTTTTGTGGGGTGTATAAATTCTCCCTGATAAAAATACAGTGGGAGATTAATATTGGCCTTTGGGCTTGTGTGCCAGTCCTGAGTGTGCCATCTCTCTCACAAATAGTGGGCCATAGAAAGCCTATTTTATTTTTTTTGGGGTTTTATAAATTCTCCCTGAAAAAAAGGGAGATTAATATTGGCCTCTGGGCTTGTGTGCCAGTCCTGAGCGTGCCATCTGTGCCAGCCCTGAGCGTGCCATCTCTCTCACAAATAGTGGGCCATAGAAAGCCTATTAATTTTTTTTTTTGGTTTTATAAATTCTCCCTGAAAAAAAGGGAGATTAATATTGGCCTCTGGGCTTGTGTGCCAGTCCTGAGCGTGCCATCTGTGCCAGCCCTGAGCGTGCCATCTCTCTCACAAATAGTGGGCCATAGAAAGCCTATTTAATTTTTTTTTTTGTTTTATAAATTTTCCCTGAAAAAAGGGAGATTAATATTGGCCTCTGGGCTTGTGTGCCAGTTGTGAGCGTGCCATCTGTGCCAGTCCTGAGCGTGCCATCTCTCTCACAAATAGTGGGCCATAGAAAGCCTATTTAAATTTTTTTTTGGTTTTATAAATTCTCCCAGAAAAAAAGGGAGATTAATATTGGCCTCTGGGCTTCTGTGCCAGTCCTGAGCGTGCCATCTGTGCCAGTCCTGAGCGTCCCATCTCTCTCACAAATAGTGGGCCATAGAAAGCCTATTTTATTTTTTTTGGGGGTTTTATAAATTCTCCCTGAAAAAAAGGGAGATTAATATTGGCCTCTGAGCTTGTGTGCCAGTCCTGAGCGTGCCATCTGTGCCAGCCCTGAGCGTGCCATCTCTCTCACAAATAGTGGGCCATAGAAAGCCTATTTATTTTTTTTTTTTGTTTTATAAATTTTCCCTGAAAAAAGGGAGATTAATATTGGCCTCTGGGCTTGTGTGCCAGTTGTGAGCGTGCCATCTGTGCCAGTCCTGAGCGTGCCATCTCTCTCACAAATAGTGGGCCATAGAAAGCCTATTTAAATTTTTTTTTGGTTTTATAAATTCTACCAGAAAAAAAGGGAGATTAATATTGGCCTCTGGGCTTCTGTGCCAGTCCTGAGCGTGCCATCTGTGCCAGTCCTGAGCGTCCCATCTCTCTCACAAATAGTGGGCCATAGAAAGCCTATTTTTTTTTTTTTTTGGGTTTTAGAAATTCTCCCTGGAAAAAAAAAGGGAGATTAATATTGCCCTTTGGGCTTGTGTGCCAGTACTAAGCGTTCCATCTCTCTCTCTCTCTCTCTCAGTCAGTGGGCCATAGAACGCCTATTTTTGGTTTTATTTGTTTTCTAAATTCTCCCTGAAAAAATCATTTTATTTTATTTGGTTTCTAAATTCTTCCTGATAAAATCACATTTTTTTTATTATTTTTTTTTCTAAAGTCTCCCTGAAAAAAAAAAAAAAAACAGTGGGAGATTAATATTGGCCTTTCTGCTTGTGTGCCAGTCTTGACTCCTGGGTGCGTCATCTCTCAGTCAGTGGGCCATAGAACGCCTATTTTTGGTTTTATTTGTTTTATAAATTCTCCCAGAAAAAATCATTTTATTTTATTTGGTTTCTAAATTCTTCCTGATAAAATCACATTTTTTTTATTATTTTTTTTTCTAAAGTCTCCCTGAAAAAAAAAAAAAAAAACAGTGGGAGATTAATATTGGCCTTTCTGCTTGTGTGCCAGTCTTGACTCCTGGGTGCGTCATCTCTCAGTCAGTGGGCCATAGAACGCCTATTTTTGGTTTTATTTGTTTTCTAAATTCTCCCTGAAAAAATCATTTTATTTTATTTGGTTTCTAAATTCTTCCTGATAAAATCACATTTTTTTTATTATTTTTTTTTCTAAAGTCTCCCTGAAAAAAAAAAAAAAAAACAGTGGGAGATTAATATTGGCCTTTCTGCTTGTGTGCCAGTCTTGACTCCTGGGTGCGTCATCTCTCAGTCAGTGGGCCATAGAACGCCTATTTTTGGTTTTATTTGTTTTATAAATTCTCCCAGAAAAAATCATTTTATTTTATTTGGTTTCTAAATTCTTCCTGATAAAATCATATTTTTTTTTTTTTTTTTTTTTCTAAAGTCTCCCTGAAAAAAAAAAAAAAAAAACAACCAAAAAAAACAGTGGGAGATTAATATTGGCCTTTCTGCTTGTGTGCCAGTCTTGACTCCTGGGTGTGCCATCTCTCTCTCTCTCTCTCTCTCTCTCTCTCTCTCTCTCTCTCTCCAATTGTGGTCCATAGAAAGCCTATATTTTTTTTCCTTGATTTGGGTTCTAAAATCTACCAGAGAAAATAACTACATCAATCATTGGTAGAAAAATATTGGCCTCTGGGTTTGTGTGCCACTCCTGACTCCTGTGTGCGTCATCTCTCAGTCAGTGGGCCATAGAACGCCTATTTTTGTTTTTATTTGTTTTATAAATTCTCCCTGAAAAAATCATTTTATTTTATTTGGTTTCTAAATTCTTCCTGATAAAATCATATTTTTTTTATTATTTTTTTTTCTAAAGTCTCCCTGAAAGAAAAAAAAAAAAAAAAAAAAAAAAAAAAACAGTGGGAGATTAATATTGGCCTTTCTGCTTGTGTGCCAGTCTTGACTCCTGGGTGTGCCATCTCTCTCTCTCTCTCTCTCTCTCTCCAATTGTGGTCCATAGAAAGCCTACATTTTTTTTCCTTGATTTGGGTTCCAAAATCTACCAGAGAAAATAACTCCATCAATCATTGGTAGAAAAATATTGGCCTCTGGGCTTGTGTGCCACTCCTGATTCCTGTGTGCGTCATCTCTCACTCAGTGGCCCATAGAAAGCATATAGTTTGTTACATTTGTTTTCTAAATTCTCCCTGCAAAAATCTTTTTTTTTTTTTTTGGGGGGTTTCTAAAGTGTTCCTGAAAAAAATAAAAATAAAAAAAAAATAATAGTGTGACATTAATATTAACATTTGTGCTTCAGTGACAGTCCTGCGTGTGGGGCATCTCTCTAATTTGCAGCCACCAAAAAAAGAGTGTGTAACATTGGGCCTGATTTTCGCTGTGGTCTCACCAACCTGTAAAGGGGTAGCTAAATCATACTGAAGTTATAGCTCACCGTGTAAGTTGTGTGACTGCAACAAATAACGTTAGTTTGGTTACGTTTTTAAAACAATGAGGAAGTCTAGTGGAAGAGGTCGTGGCCGGGGGCGTTCATTGTCAGCTGGTAATGAGGGTAGTGGTAGTGGTGGAGCATCAGGTGGTCGTGGGGGAAAAAATATTGCACCTAAGTCTGGAGCTGTGGAGCCAGGTTCGTCGTCCGGCAGGGGCTGACTGGCAAATTTTAGCCTGGGGGGCAAGCACACAGCAGTGGCCCATGAGTAGCGGCTCATCCTTAAAGGGGTTGTCGGATCTTATGCTACATGTCTACAGACACTATGTGTGAATCCTCATATCATGCGCTATGAAGATTCTCTGTTGCCGGCAACAGGTGGTCTTGTGACTGCAAGCATGCGATATATATATATATTCCCAGCCACATTTCAACTAGACTGTTTTGGGCCTTGTTCAATACAGTTGCATTAGGCCATGCAAATCTGGTCGGCATGTGACCGCATGTATGCAAATCACAAACTTACAGCCACACACCCGCCAAATGACCACAGCACTGCCAGCAATGTGAGAAGCACAAGTCTGCAGTCCAAAGAATGACAGAGTGAATGCACCAATGGCACACACACACACGCACAGCCCCACTGTATAATGACAGACACATGCACAGCCCCACTGTATAATGACACACACGCACAGCCCCACTGTATAATGACAGACACATGCACAGCCCCACTGTATAATGACACACACGCACAGCCCCACTGTATAATGACACCCACACAGCCCCACTGTATGACACACACAGCCCCACTGTATAATGACACACACACACGCACAGCCCCACTGTATAATGTCACACACACAGCCCCACTGTATGACAGGCACATGCACAGCCCCACTGTATAATGACAGGCACACGCACAGCCCCACTGTATAATGACACACACACAGCCCCACTGTATAATGACACACACACAGCCCCACTGTATGACACACACACGCACAGCCCCACTGTATAATGACACACACACGCACAGCCCCACTATATAATGACACACACACGCACAGCCACACTGTATAATGGCATACACACACAGCCCCACTGTATAATGGCATACACACACGCACAGCCCCACTGTATAATGACACACACGCACAACCCCACTGTATAATGACACACACACGCACAGCCCCACTGTATAATGACACATGCACAGCCCCACTGTATGACAGGCACACGCACAGCCCCACTGTATAATGACAAACACACACAGCCCCACTGTATAATGACATACACACACCCACAGCCCCACTGTATAATGACACATACGCACAACCCCACTATATAATGACAGGCACACGCACAGCCCCACTGTATGACACACACAGCCCCACTGTATGACACACACACACACACAGCCCCACTGTATAATGACACCCACAGCCCCACTGTATAATGACACCCACACAGCCCCACTGTATGACACACACAGCCCCACTGTATAATGACACACACACACGCACAGCCCCACTGTATAATGACACACACACAGCCCCACTGTATGACAGGCACATGCACAGCCCCACTGTATAATGACAGGCACACGCACAGCCCCACTGTATAAATGACAGGCACACGCACAGCCCCACTGTATAATGACACACACACAGCCCCACTGTATAATGACACACACACACAGCCCCACTGTATGACACACACACGCACAGCCCCACTGTATAATGACACACACGCACAGCCCCACTGTATAATGACACACACACACGCACAGCCACACTGTATAATGGCATACACACACACAGCCCCACTGTATAATGGCATACACACACGCACAGCCCCACTGTATAATGACACACACGCACAACCCCACTGTATAATGACACACACACGCACAACCCCACTGTATAATGACACACACACGCACAGCCCCACTGTATAATGACACACGCACAGCCCCACTGTATGACAGGCACACGCACAGCCCCACTGTATAATGACAAACACACACCCACAGCCCCACTGTATAATGACACACACGCACAACCCCACTATATAATGACAGGCACACGCACAGCCCCACTCTATAATGACACACACACGCACAGCCCCACTGTATAATGACACACACACAGCCCCACTATATAATGACATACACACACACACACATGTACAGCCCCACTGTATAATGACACACACACGCACAGCCCGACTGTATAATGACACACACACACACACACGCACACACGCACCAGCACCACTCTATAATGACAGGCACACTCACGGCCCCACTGTATGACAGGCACACGCACGGCCCCACTGTATAATGACAGGCAAACGCACGGCCCCACTGTATAATGACAGGCACATGCACGGCCCCACTGTATAATGACACACATGCACAGCCCCACTGTATAATGACAAACACACACAGCCCCACTGTATAATGACAGGCACAGGCACGGCCCCAATGTATAATGACAGGCACACGCACGGCCCCACTGTATAATGACACACACACACACAGCCCCACTGTATAATGACAGGCACAAGCACAGCCCCACTATATAATGACAGGCACACGCACGGCCCCACTGTATAATGACACACACATGCACGGCCCCACTGTATAATGACACACACACTCACACACAGCCCCCCTCTGTATAATGACAGGCACACGCACAGCCCCACTATATAATGACAGGCACACGCACGGCCCCACTGTATAATGACACGCACACGCATGGCCCCACTGTATAATGACAGGCACATGCACGGCCCCACTGTATAATGACACACACACACACACCCATTGTATAATGACAGGCACACGCACGGCCCCACTATATAATGACAGGCACACGCACGGCCCCACTGTATAATGACACGCACACGCACGGCCCCACTGTATAATGACACACATGCAGCTCATAGATGCACGCAGCTCACACGCACGCACGCAGCTCACACGCACGCACGCAGCTCACACGCACGCACGCAGCTCACACGCACGCACGCAGCTCACACGCACGCACGCAGCTCACACGCACGCACGCAGCTCACACGCACGCACGCAGCTCACACGCACACATGCACGCAGCTCACACGCACACATGCACGCAGCTCACACACACACGCGCACGCACGCAGCTCACACACACACGCACGCAGCTCACACACACGCACGCACGCAGCTCACACACACACACACACACACACACTCTCCTCATACACACACACACTCTCTCCTCATACACACACAGACACTCTCCTCTGTGGTGCAGGGGCGGCTGATGTCCATGTGCAGCTCTTCAGTTTCTCCTGCTCACAGCTCTGCACTGTCCCGGCACCTCCCCCATCTCTCCTTCTCTGCCGGGATAGCAGATAAGAGCAGGAGAAGCCGGAGCTCCGTGCACACACAGGCGGGTATGCTGACCTTTCATCTTGGCTGCTGGCTCTCTCCCTCAGAGTGGCAGTGGCGCATAGGAGCTTGCTCATCACATACCCCTGCAGCTTGCATGTTAGGGCTGCTGGCGGGATGACACCATCGCGCACTACAGGTGCGCTATGTATTAGTCACTGCCAGTCCTCCAGCGGCCCTGTGCAGCTGCTTAGACACCGGCCCGGGGGGCATATGCATTTCTGCCACCTGGGCCAGCCCGCGCCTGTCGTCCGGCTACACAAGGCCTCGAACGCTCCCTTTTCTGGGATTAGGAAAACCGCTTTTAAAGCCGGAGCAGCAAGAGCAAGTTTTGGCTTATCTTGCTGACTCAGCCTCTAGCTCTTTTGCCTCATCTCGTGAAACTGGTAAAAGTAAAAGCAGCGCGTCGTTAGTGGATGTTCACGGTCAGGGACAAGTCACTTCCTTGTCCTCTTCAGCAAAAACAACAACAGAGAAGAATGCAGCAGGCGACACAACGGGTTACTCCATGGAGCTCTTTACACATACCGTCCCTGGCTTAGAAAGTGAAGCAGTTAATAGTCCATGCCCATTACAAGTTGAATCGGACATGGAGTGCACTGATGCACAGCCACAGCCAGACTACTATGCTGGTCCTTTGACTCAGACCACAACATTGCCCTCGCAGGGTGCTGATCAAGAATCAGACCCTGATGAGACTATGTTGCCCCATCACGAACGCTATACCACCGAACGACACGGTGACACAGACGAAGTTGCGCAGGAGGTACAAGAAGAGTTATTAGATGACCCAGTTCTTGACCCCGATTGGCAGCCATTGGGGGAACAGGGTGCAGGCGGCAGCAGTTCTGAAGCAGAGGAGGAGGAGGGGCCGCAGCAGGCATCAACATCGCCACAGGTTCCATCTGCCGGGCCCGTATCTTGCCCAAAACGCGTGGCAAAGCCAAAACCTGGTGGAGGACAGCGTGGCCATCCGGTTAAAGCTCAGTCTGCAATGCCTGAAAAGGTATCCGATGCTAGAAAGAGTGCAGTCTGGCATTTTTTTAAACAACATCCAATTGATCAGCGCAAAGTCATCTGTCAAAAATGTTCTACTTCCTTAAGCAGAGGTCAGAATCTGAAAAGTCTCAATACTAGTTGCATGCATAGACATTTAACCACCATGCATTTGAAAGCTTGGACTAACTACCAAACGTCCCTTAAGGTTGTTGCACCCTCGGCCAATGAAGCTAGTCATCAACGCAACATCCCTTCCGGCAGTGTAGGACCACCATTTAGCGCACCACCTGCTGTATCTGTGCAGGTATCTTTGCCAGGCCAAAGCAGTCAGGGTCAGGGAATCACCAGTTTCGTAGTAGGAAACACTGCATCTAGGGCACCGGCGGCAACAATACCATCTCCCACCGTCTCTCAGTCTGCCATGTCCACCGGCACCCCCGCTAGTTCCACGATCTCCAGCTCTCCAGTCCAGCTCACCCTACATGAGACTATGGTTAGAAAAAGGAAATACTTAGCCTCGCATCCGCGTACACAGGGTTTGAACGCCCACATAGCTAGACTAATCTCGTTAGAGATGATGCCCTACCGGTTAGTTGAAAGCGAAGCTTTCAAAGACCTGATGGACTACGCTGTACCACGCTACGAGCTACCCAGTCGACACTTTTTTTCCAGAAAAGCCATCCCAGCCCTCCACCAGCATGTTAAAGAGCGCATCGTCCATGCACTCAGGCAATCTGTGAGCACAAAGGTGCACCTGACAACAGATGCATGGACCAGTAGGCATGGCCAGGGACGTTACGTGTCCATCACGGCACACTGGGTAAATGTGGTGGATTCAGGGTCCACAGGGGACAGCAAGTTTGGGACAGTTCTGCCTAGCCCACGGTCTAGTAAACAGTTGTCTGTAGCCGTTCGCACCCCCTCCTCCTCCTCCTCCTCGTCCTCCTGCAGAAGCAAGAGCTCGTCCACAGACCGCAGTCGCACAAACACTCCATCCGCACCTGCCACTGTTGCACACCAGGTCTCCCATTATGGGGCAGCTACTGGCATACGTCAGCAGGCTGTATTGGCTATGAAGTGTTTGGGCGACAATAGACACACCGCGGAAGTTCTGTCCGAGTTCTTGCAGCAAGAAACGCAGTCGTGGCTGGGCACTGTAGATCTTGAGGCAGGCAAGGTAGTGAGTGATAACGGAAGGAATTTCATGGCTGCCATCTCCCTTTCCCAACTGAAACACATTCCTTGCCTGGCTCACACCTTAAACCTGGTGGTGCAGTGCTTCCTGAAAAGTTATCCGGGGTTATCCGACCTGCTCCTCAAAGTGCGTGGACTTTGCGCACATATCCGCCGTTCGCCTGTACACTCCAGCCGTATGCAGACCTATCAGCGTTCTTTGAACCTTCCCCAGCATCGCCTAATCATAGACGTTGCAACAAGGTGGAACTCAACACTGCACATGCTTCAGAGACTGTGCGAACAGAGGCGGGCTGTTATGTTTTTGTGGGAGGATACACATACACGGGCAGGCAGTAGGATGGCAGACATGGAGTTGTCAGGTGTGCAGTGGTCGAAGATTCAAGACATGTGTCAAGTCCTTCAGTGTTTTGAGGAATGCACACGGCTGGTTAGTGCAGACAACGCCATAATAAGCATGAGCATCCCCCTAATGCGTCTGCTGATGCAAAGTTTGACGCACATAAAGGATCAGGCGTCTGCACCAGAGGAAGAGGAAAGCCTTGATGACAGTCAGCGATTGTCTGGTCAGGGCAGTGTACATGACGAGGTACCGGGCGAAGAGGAGGTGGAGGATGAGGAGGATGATGGGGATGAGTATATTTTTAATGAGGAAGCTTTCCCGGGGGCACGGGAAATTGGTGGCGTGGCAAGGCCGGGTTCTGGTTTTTTGAGGGACACAAGTGACGTAGATTTGCCTGCAACTGCCCCTCAACCAAGCACAACCGCAGATTTGACAACGGGAACTTTGGCCCACATGGCGGATTATGCCTTGCGTATCCTCAAAAGGGACACACGCATTACAAAAATGATGAACGATGACGATTACTGGTTGGCCTGCCTCCTTGATCCTCGCTATAAAGGCAAATTGCAAAATATTATGCCACATGAGAACTTGGAACTAATATTAGCAACAAAACAATCAACTCTTGTTGACCGTTTGCTTCAGGCATTCCCTGCACACAGCGCCCGTGATCGTTCTCACACGAGCTCCAGGGGCCAGCAGACCAGAGGAGTTAGAGGGGCAGAAATCAGAAGTGGCGTTGGCCAGAGGGGTTTTCTGACCAGGTTGTGGAGTGATTTTTCTATGACCGCAGACAGGACAGGTACTGCAGCATCAATTCAAAGTGACAGGAGACAACATTTGTCCAGTATGGTTACAAACTATTTTTCATCCCTTATCGACGTTCTCCCTCAACCGTCATTCCCATTTGATTACTGGGCATCCAAATTAGACACCTGGCCAGAATTGGCAGAATATGCATTGCAGGAGCTTGCTTGCCCGGCAGCTAGTGTCCTATCAGAAAGAGTATTCAGTGCTGCAGGTTCAATACTAACAGAAAAAAGGACTCGTCTGGCTACCCAAAATGTAGATGATCTAACCTTCATTAAAATGAACCACAACTGGATTTCAAAATCTTTTGCCCCACCCTGCCCGGCTGACACCTAGCTTTCCTATGAAAAGGTCTTGCCTGTGGACTATTCTGAATGACTTTTCCAATCTCGTAATTTTCTTCACCTGATTGTCCAGCATACGACATGTTTCCACCTCACGAAATGGCCAAACTCCCCACACGGGGCCGTGCTATCGCCACTTTGCGCTTGGACCCTTGAGAGTGCTGTTTGTCTGAAGAGGTGGGTGTGGCCGCTTTTGGTCGACGGCACTGCCACTGGGTCCCTCATAGTACAATAAAGTGTCTCTGGCGGTGGTGGTGCGCACCCAACGTCAGACACACCGTTGTAATATGAGGGGCCCTGTGCCTGTAACGCCGGCCACAAGACAGTTCCCCCCCCCAGCTCAAACAGTGCTCTACCACTAGCAAAATTATCTCTCACAGCTTCACCAATGTGTAGTCTAGGCGCTGACATCCTTCAATGCCTGGCACTGACAATACCATTGTTTTGACATTTTTGTTATGTTAGGCCTTCGAAGCCTGTCTGCGGTCCCTTCTTTCTACAACTACTACACTGACCAGGCCACTGCTGGCCGTGTTACCCTGGAACCAATTTAAAAGTGCCTACAGTCAGCCCAATTTTGTTATGTTAGGCCTTCGAAGACTGTCTGCCGTCACTCCTTCCACTAGACTTCCACTGACCATACACTGCTGCCCATGTACCCCTGGAACCAATTTAAAGTGCCTACAGCCAGCCCAATTTTGTTATGTTAGGCCTTGGAAGCCTGTCTGCGGTCACTCCTTCCACTAGACTTCCACTGACCAGACCACTGCTGCCCGTGTACCCCTGGAACCAATTTAAAAGTGCCTACAGCCAGCCCAAGTTTGTTATGTTAGGCCTTGGAAGCCTGTCTGCGGTCACTCCTTCCACTAGGCCTCCACTGACCACACCACTGCTGTCCGTGTACCCCTGGAACCAATTTAAAATTGCCTACAGCCATGTGTTATTATTTTAGGCCTTCGATGCCTGTCTGCGGTCACTCCTTCCACTAGGCCTCCACTGACCACACCACTGCTGTCCGTGTACCCCTGGAACCAATTTAAAATTGCCTACAGCCAGCCCAATTTTTTTATTTTAGGCCTTCGATGCCTGTCTGCGGTCCATTCTTTCAACTACTACTACACTGACCAGGTCACTGCTGCCCGTGTACCCCTGGAACCAATTTAAAATTGCCTACAGCCATGTGTTATTATTTTAGGCCTTCGATGCCTGTCTGCGGTCACTCCTTCCACTAGGCCTCCACTGACCACACCACTGCTGCCCGTGTACCCCTGGAACCAATTTAAAATTGCCTACAGCCAGCCCAATTTTTTTATGTTAGGCCTTCGAAGCCTGTCTGCGGTCCATTCTTTCAACTACTACTACACTGACCAGGTCACTGCTGCCCGTGTACCCCTGGAACCAATTTAAAAGTGCCTACAGCCAGCCCAAGTTTGTTATGTTAGGCCTTGGAAGCCTGTCTGCGGTCACTCCTTCCACTAGACTTCCACTGACCAGACCACTGCTGCCCGTGTACCCCTGGAACCAATTTAAAAGTGCCTACAGCCAGCCCAAGTTTGTTATGTTAGGCCTTGGAAGCCTGTCTGCGGTCACTCCTTCCACTAGACTTCCACTGACCAGACCACTGCTGCCCGTGTACCCCTGGAACCAATTTAAAAGTGCCTACAGCCAGCCCAAGTTTGTTATGTTAGGCCTTCGAAGCCTGTCTGCGGTCCATTCTTTCAACTACTACTACACTGACCAGGTCACTGCTGCCCGTGTACCCCTGGAACCAATTTAAAAGTGCCTACAGCCAGCCCAAGTTTGTTATGTTAGGCCTTGGAAGCCTGTCTGCGGTCACTCCTTCCACTAGACTTCCACTGACCAGACCACTGCTGCCCGTGTACCCCTGGAACCAATTTAAAAGTGCCTACAGCCAGCCCAAGTTTGTTATGTTAGGCCTTGGAAGCCTGTCTGCGGTCACTCCTTCCACTAGGCCTCCACTGACCACACCACTGCTGTCCGTGTACCCCTGGAACCAATTTAAAATTGCCTACAGCCATGTGTTATTATTTTAGGCCTTCGATGCCTGTCTGCGGTCACTCCTTCCACTAGGCCTCCACTGACCACACCACTGCTGTCCGTGTACCCCTGGAACCAATTTAAAATTGCCTACAGCCAGCCCAATTTTTTTATTTTAGGCCTTCGATGCCTGTCTGCGGTCCATTCTTTCAACTACTACTACACTGACCAGGTCACTGCTGCCCGTGTACCCCTGGAACCAATTTAAAATTGCCTACAGCCATGTGTTATTATTTTAGGCCTTCGATGCCTGTCTGCGGTCACTCCTTCCACTAGGCCTCCACTGACCACACCACTGCTGCCCGTGTACCCCTGGAACCAATTTAAAATTGCCTACAGCCAGCCCAATTTTTTTATTTTAGGCCTTCGATGCCTGTCTGCGGTCCATTCTTTCAACTACTACTACACTGACCAGGTCACTGCTGCCCGTGTACCCCTGGAACCAATTTAAAATTGCCTACAGCCATGTGTTATTATTTTAGGCCTTCGATGCCTGTCTGCGGTCACTCCTTCCACTAGGCCTCCACTGACCACACCACTGCTGTCCGTGTACCCCTGGAACCAATTTAAAATTGCCTACAGCCAGCCCAAGTTTGTTATGTTAGGCCTTGGAAGCCTGTCTGCGGTCACTCCTTCCACTAGACTTCCACTGACCAGACCACTGCTGCCCGTGTACCCCTGGAACCAATTTAAAAGTGCCTACAGCCAGCCCAAGTTTGTTATGTTAGGCCTTCGAAGCCTGTCTGCGGTCCATTCTTTCAACTACTACTACACTGACCAGGTCACTGCTGCCCGTGTACCCCTGGAACCAATTTAAAAGTGCCTACAGCCAGCCCAAGTTTGTTATGTTAGGCCTTGGAAGCCTGTCTGCGGTCACTCCTTCCACTAGACTTCCACTGACCAGACCACTGCTGCCCGTGTACCCCTGGAACCAATTTAAAAGTGCCTACAGCCAGCCCAAGTTTGTTATGTTAGGCCTTGGAAGCCTGTCTGCGGTCACTCCTTCCACTAGACTTCCACTGACCAGACCACTGCTGCCCGTGTACCCCTGGAACCAATTTAAAAGTGCCTACAGCCAGCCCAAGTTTGTTATGTTAGGCCTTCGAAGCCTGTCTGCGGTCACTCCTTCCACTAGACTTCCACTGACCAGACCACTGCTGCCCGTGTACCCCTGGAACCAATTTAAAAGTGCCTACAGCCAGCCCAAGTTTGTTATGTTAGGCCTTGGAAGCCTGTCTGCGGTCACTCCTTCCACTAGACTTCCACTGACCAGACCACTGCTGCCCGTGTACCCCTGGAACCAATTTAAAAGTGCCTACAGCCAGCCCAAGTTTGTTATGTTAGGCCTTCGAAGCCTGTCTGCGGTCCATTCTTTCAACTACTACTACACTGACCAGGTCACTGCTGCCCGTGTACCCCTGGAACCAATTTAAAAGTGCCTACAGCCAGCCCAAGTTTGTTATGTTAGGCCTTGGAAGCCTGTCTGCGGTCACTCCTTCCACTAGACTTCCACTGACCAGACCACTGCTGCTCGTGTACCCCTGGAACCAATTTAAAAGTGCCTACAGCCAGCCCAAGTTTGTTATGTTAGGCCTTGGAAGCCTGTCTGCGGTCACTCCTTCCACTAGGCCTCCACTGACCACACCACTGCTGTCCGTGTACCCCTGGAACCAATTTAAAATTGCCTACAGCCATGTGTTATTATTTTAGGCCTTCGATGCCTGTCTGCGGTCACTCCTTCCACTAGGCCTCCACTGACCACACCACTGCTGTCCGTGTACCCCTGGAACCAATTTAAAATTGCCTACAGCCAGCCCAATTTTTTTATTTTAGGCCTTCGATGCCTGTCTGCGGTCCATTCTTTCAACTACTACTACACTGACCAGGTCACTGCTGCCCGTGTACCCCTGGAACCAATTTAAAATTGCCTACAGCCATGTGTTATTATTTTAGGCCTTCGATGCCTGTCTGCGGTCACTCCTTCCACTAGGCCTCCACTGACCACACCACTGCTGCCCGTGTACCCCTGGAACCAATTTAAAATTGCCTACAGCCAGCCCAATTTTTTTATTTTAGGCCTTCGATGCCTGTCTGCGGTCCATTCTTTCAACTACTACTACACTGACCAGGTCACTGCTGCCCGTGTACCCCTGGAACCAATTTAAAATTGCCTACAGCCATGTGTTATTATTTTAGGCCTTCGATGCCTGTCTGCGGTCACTCCTTCCACTAGGCCTCCACTGACCACACCACTGCTGTCCGTGTACCCCTGGAACCAATTTAAAATTGCCTACAGCCAGCCCAAGTTTGTTATGTTAGGCCTTGGAAGCCTGTCTGCGGTCACTCCTTCCACTAGACTTCCACTGACCAGACCACTGCTGCCCGTGTACCCCTGGAACCAATTTAAAAGTGCCTACAGCCAGCCCAAGTTTGTTATGTTAGGCCTTCGAAGCCTGTCTGCGGTCCATTCTTTCAACTACTACTACACTGACCAGGTCACTGCTGCCCGTGTACCCCTGGAACCAATTTAAAAGTGCCTACAGCCAGCCCAAGTTTGTTATGTTAGGCCTTGGAAGCCTGTCTGCGGTCACTCCTTCCACTAGACTTCCACTGACCAGACCACTGCTGCCCGTGTACCCCTGGAACCAATTTAAAAGTGCCTACAGCCAGCCCAAGTTTGTTATGTTAGGCCTTGGAAGCCTGTCTGCGGTCACTCCTTCCACTAGACTTCCACTGACCAGACCACTGCTGCCCGTGTACCCCTGGAACCAATTTAAAAGTGCCTACAGCCAGCCCAAGTTTGTTATGTTAGGCCTTCGAAGCCTGTCTGCGGTCCATTCTTTCAACTACTACTACACTGACCAGGTCACTGCTGCCCGTGTACCCCTGGAACCAATTTAAAAGTGCCTACAGCCAGCCCAAGTTTGTTATGTTAGGCCTTGGAAGCCTGTCTGCGGTCACTCCTTCCACTAGACTTCCACTGACCAGACCACTGCTGCCCGTGTACCCCTGGAACCAATTTAAAAGTGCCTACAGCCAGCCCAAGTTTGTTATGTTAGGCCTTGGAAGCCTGTCTGCGGTCACTCCTTCCACTAGACTTCCACTGACCAGACCACTGCTGCCCGTGTACCCCTGGAACCAATTTAAAAGTGCCTACAGCCAGCCCAAGTTTGTTATGTTAGGCCTTCGAAGCCTGTCTGCGGTCCATTCTTTCAACTACTACTACACTGACCAGGTCACTGCTGCCCGTGTACCCCTGGAACCAATTTAAAAGTGCCTACAGCCAGCCCAAGTTTGTTATGTTAGGCCTTGGAAGCCTGTCTGCGGTCACTCCTTCCACTAGACTTCCACTGACCAGACCACTGCTGCCCGTGTACCCCTGGAACCAATTTAAAAGTGCCTACAGCCAGCCCAAGTTTGTTATGTTAGGCCTTGGAAGCCTGTCTGCGGTCACTCCTTCCACTAGGCCTCCACTGACCACACCACTGCTGTCCGTGTACCCCTGGAACCAATTTAAAATTGCCTACAGCCATGTGTTATTATTTTAGGCCTTCGATGCCTGTCTGCGGTCACTCCTTCCACTAGGCCTCCACTGACCACACCACTGCTGTCCGTGTACCCCTGGAACCAATTTAAAATTGCCTACAGCCAGCCCAATTTTTTTATTTTAGGCCTTCGATGCCTGTCTGCGGTCCATTCTTTCAACTACTACTACACTGACCAGGTCACTGCTGCCCGTGTACCCCTGGAACCAATTTAAAATTGCCTACAGCCATGTGTTATTATTTTAGGCCTTCGATGCCTGTCTGCGGTCACTCCTTCCACTAGGCCTCCACTGACCACACCACTGCTGCCCGTGTACCCCTGGAACCAATTTAAAATTGCCTACAGCCAGCCCAATTTTTTTATTTTAGGCCTTCGATGCCTGTCTGCGGTCCATTCTTTCAACTACTACTACACTGACCAGGTCACTGCTGCCCGTGTACCCCTGGAACCAATTTAAAATTGCCTACAGCCATGTGTTATTATTTTAGGCCTTCGATGCCTGTCTGCGGTCACTCCTTCCACTAGGCCTCCACTGACCACACCACTGCTGTCCGTGTACCCCTGGAACCAATTTAAAATTGCCTACAGCCAGCCCAAGTTTGTTATGTTAGGCCTTGGAAGCCTGTCTGCGGTCACTCCTTCCACTAGACTTCCACTGACCAGACCACTGCTGCCCGTGTACCCCTGGAACCAATTTAAAAGTGCCTACAGCCAGCCCAAGTTTGTTATGTTAGGCCTTCGAAGCCTGTCTGCGGTCCATTCTTTCAACTACTACTACACTGACCAGGTCACTGCTGCCCGTGTACCCCTGGAACCAATTTAAAAGTGCCTACAGCCAGCCCAAGTTTGTTATGTTAGGCCTTGGAAGCCTGTCTGCGGTCACTCCTTCCACTAGACTTCCACTGACCAGACCACTGCTGCCCGTGTACCCCTGGAACCAATTTAAAAGTGCCTACAGCCAGCCCAAGTTTGTTATGTTAGGCCTTGGAAGCCTGTCTGCGGTCACTCCTTCCACTAGACTTCCACTGACCAGACCACTGCTGCCCGTGTACCCCTGGAACCAATTTAAAAGTGCCTACAGCCAGCCCAAGTTTGTTATGTTAGGCCTTCGAAGCCTGTCTGCGGTCCATTCTTTCAACTACTACTACACTGACCAGGTCACTGCTGCCCGTGTACCCCTGGAACCAATTTAAAAGTGCCTACAGCCAGCCCAAGTTTGTTATGTTAGGCCTTGGAAGCCTGTCTGCGGTCACTCCTTCCACTAGACTTCCACTGACCAGACCACTGCTGCCCGTGTACCCCTGGAACCAATTTAAAAGTGCCTACAGCCAGCCCAAGTTTGTTATGTTAGGCCTTGGAAGCCTGTCTGCGGTCACTCCTTCCACTAGGCCTCCACTGACCACACCACTGCTGTCCGTGTACCCCTGGAACCAATTTAAAATTGCCTACAGCCATGTGTTATTATTTTAGGCCTTCGATGCCTGTCTGCGGTCACTCCTTCCACTAGGCCTCCACTGACCACACCACTGCTGTCCGTGTACCCCTGGAACCAATTTAAAATTGCCTACAGCCAGCCCAATTTTTTTATTTTAGGCCTTCGATGCCTGTCTGCGGTCCATTCTTTCAACTACTACTACACTGACCAGGTCACTGCTGCCCGTGTACCCCTGGAACCAATTTAAAATTGCCTACAGCCATGTGTTATTATTTTAGGCCTTCGATGCCTGTCTGCGGTCACTCCTTCCACTAGGCCTCCACTGACCACACCACTGCTGCCCGTGTACCCCTGGAACCAATTTAAAATTGCCTACAGCCAGCCCAATTTTTTTATTTTAGGCCTTCGATGCCTGTCTGCGGTCCATTCTTTCAACTACTACTACACTGACCAGGTCACTGCTGCCCGTGTACCCCTGGAACCAATTTAAAATTGCCTACAGCCATGTGTTATTATTTTAGGCCTTCGATGCCTGTCTGCGGTCACTCCTTCCACTAGGCCTCCACTGACCACACCACTGCTGTCCGTGTACCCCTGGAACCAATTTAAAATTGCCTACAGCCATGTGTTTTTATTTTAGGCCTTCGATGCCTGTCTGCGGTCCATTCTTTCAACTACTACTACACTGACCAGGGCACTGCTGGCCGTGTACCCCTGGAACCAACATCAGAAAATATAAAAATAAGTATTTTGCTTATAAAAAAGAAAATACTGGTGAGATATCAAATGCAGACATTTTAACATTAAAAACAAACACACAACTAAAATCTGGTACAGTACTAAAAATGGCCACCAGCTACAATTACTTTCTCCTGCAAGTAGTTAACTGAAAGTTTTTTTAAATTGAAAACACACATATGGCATCCACCGAGTGTTGTCCTGTCGCGTCTTCTTTATATTATTGCCGAGAAGATGCAAAATAATGAAAATAATAAAATCATTAATTACCAAAATAATAGAGAAAGTCAACACCACATTGCAAATAAACATTCATTCCAAATAAAGAAGCAGGGCGCGTCCGAGGGTGAGTATATACCTAATAAGAATCTAATCACCCTCGGACGCGCAATGCTTATTTCCAACAGCCTTCCTTCCTAAGAATCAGCCCTTCCGTCGTGTAGAGAGACGTTGTGTTACACTCCAAGGTGTTCCCCAGGTTGCCTTTCCTGAGCTTCGATCTTCCGGCTCTCGTTTAGTAGTTCTTGGAAACTACACTGCATTAGGCCTTCAAATTGGGTATGGGGTGTAGAGAGAGGGTGTGTTACACTCCAAGGTGTTCCCCAGGTTGCCTTTCCTGAGCTTCGATATTCCGGCTCTCGTTTAGTAGTTGTTGGAAACTACACTGCATTAGGCCTTCAAATTGGGTATGGGGTGTAGAGAGAGGGTGTGTTACACTCCAAGGTGTTCCCCAGGTTGCCTTTCCTGAGCTTCGAAATTCCGGCTCTCGTTTAGTAGTTGTTGGAAACTACACTGCATTAGGCCTACAAATTTGGTATGGGGGAAACATTGGCGCATCTGCGGTCCCTCCTTCCTCTAGGCCTCCACTGACCTGTCTACTGCTGCCCGTGTTCCCCTGGAACCAATTTTAAATTGCCTACAGGCAGCCCAATTTATTATGTTAGGGCTTCGAAGCCTGTCTGCGGTCCCTCCTTCCACTAGGCCTCCACTGACCTGTCTACTGCTGCCCGTGTACCCCTTGAACCAACATCATAAAATAAAAAAAAAAGGATTTTGCTTATAAAAAAGAAAATACTGGTGAGATATCAAATGCAGACATTTTGACATTAAAAACAAACAAACAGCTAAAATCTGGTACAGTACTAAAAATGGCCACCAGCTACAATTACTTTCTCTTGCAAGTAGTTAACTGAAAGGTTTTTTAAATTGAAAACACACATATGGCATCCACCGAGTGTTGTCCTGTCGCGTCTTCTTTATATTATTGCCGATAAGATGCAAAATAATGAAAATAATAAAATCATTAATTACCAAAATAATAGAGAAAGTCAACACCACATTGCAAATAAACATTCATTCCAAATAAAGAAGCAGGGCGCGTCCGAGGGTGAGTATATACCTAATAAGAATCTAATCACCCTCGGACGCGCAATGCTTATTTCCAACAGCCTTCCTTCCTAAGAATCATCCCTTCCGTGGTGTAGAGAGACGTTGTGTTACACTCCAAGGTGTTCCCCAGGTTGCCTTTCCTGAGCTTCGATCTACCGGCTCTCGTTTAGTAGTTGTTGGAAACTACGCTGCATTAGGCCTTCAAATTGGGTATGGGGTGTAGAGAGATGGTGTGTTCCACTCCAAGGTGTTCCCCAGGTTGCCTTTCCTGAGCTTCGATCTTCCGGCTCTCGTTTAGTAGTTCTTGGAAACTACACTGCATTAGGCCTTCAAATTGGGTATGGGGTGTAGAGAGAGGGTGTGTTACACTCCAAGGTGTTCCCCAGGTTGCCTTTCCTGAGCTTCGATATTCCGGCTCTCGTTTAGTAGTTGTCGGAAACTACGCTGCATTAGGCCTACAAATTGGGTATGGGGTGTAGAGAGAGGGTGTGTTACACTCCAAGGTGTTCCCCAGGTTGCCTTTCCTGAGCTTCGATATTCCGGCTCTCGTTTAGTAGTTCTTGGAAACTACACTGCATTAGGCCTTCAAATTGGGTATGGGGTGTAGAGAGAGGGTGTGTTACACTCCAAGGTGTTCCCCAGGTTGCCTTTCCTGAGCTTCGATATTCCGGCTCTCGTTTAGTAGTTGTCGGAAACTACGCTGCATTAGGCCTACAAATTGGGTATGGGGTGTAGAGAGAGGGTGTGTTACACTCCAAGGTGTTCCCCAGGTTGCCTTTCCTGAGCTTCGATATTCCGGCTCTCGTTTAGTAGTTGTCGGAAACTACGCTGCATTAGGCCTACAAATTGGGTATGGGGTGTAGAGAGAGGGTTTGTTACACTCCAAGGTGTTCCCCAGGTTGCCTTTCCTGAGCTTCGATCTTCCGGCTCTCGTTTAGTAGTTGTTGGAAACTACGCTGCATTAGGCCTTCAAATTGGGTATGGGGTGTAGCGAGAGGGTGTGTTACACTCCAAGGTGTTCCCCAGGTTGCCTTTCCTGAGCTTCGATCTTCCGGCTCTCGTTTAGTAGTTCTTGGAAACTACACTGCATTAGACCTTCAAATTGGGTATGGGGTGTAGAGAGAGGGTGTGTTACACTCTAAGGTGTTCCCCAGGTTTCCTTGCCATTGCTTCGGTCTTCCGACTCTCGTTTAGTAGTTGTAGAAAAGTACACTGCATTAGGCCATACAAAATGGGTATGGGGTGGAGAGAGATGGTGTGTTACACTCCAAGGTGTTCCCCAGGTTGCCTTTCCTGAGCTTCTATCTTCAGGCTCTCATTAAATTGTGGTTAAATGGAACAACTGCATTTGGCGTACTAGTTGGTTTGGGGCCTACTATCGGTGTCTGCCACTCCTTGCTGTTCTCCTCCACTGAACAAAGCTGTGCCGCCTGTTTACTACGGTTGCCAATTTTGAACTGCATTTCGACTACTTACTGATTTGGCCCTACTCTCTGTGTCAGCCTCTCATTCCAGTTGTCCTCCACTGCAATGCCCCCTGGTTATTCCTGTGTTACCAATTTTGAACTGCATTTAGCCCACTTTCTTCTTTGGGCCTATATCTGTGTTTCCACTTCATCGTGCCCATTGCCCAGCCAGTGATAGATGAGTCTGCTGGTACATTGACCCATAACGCAACATTCCCCGTGCACGCTACACAACAACATTGTGACCCTGCTGAAAGTCAGGTTGCTCTTCCCGCATACCATACCACCTTACACGGGGACAAAGAGGAAGGTGCAGATGAAAGTGCAGGTTCCTTCATCAGGTGGGGGGAGGAATACTAGTTGGCGACGTCACTGGCACAGGGCCTCTCATAGTACGCAAAAGTGTTGCTGCCGGTGGGAGGCGCCCCCGCCGTGCAAACACACCGCTGTACTTTGAGGGGCCCTGTGCCAGTGCCAATGCCAACGAGTGGGCCCCCCCTGCTTGCTCAGGTTCACAGCACTTGCAAAGTTGAAATACTTACCTCTCCCTGCTCCACTGCCGTGACGTGGTCCAGATTTCCTGGGCCCACTAATTACTTGAACCAGCCCTACCCCCCACAACTTTAGCCAAATGACCCCCAATTTCAAATGCCTTCCAATTATTATAAGGTAAATTACGCTTGACAAGCTTCATTAAGAAGAATGGATGGTTTTGACATTAAAATGGGCACTCTAGGTGTTTTCCTGGCCCCCACTCACTGCCGACTATGCTGCCCCATTGACTTGCATTGGGTTTCGTGTTTCGGTCGATCCCGACTTTACGTCATAATCGGCCGATTTCACTCGACCCGACTTTGGACATAGTCGGGTTTCGCAAAACCCGGCTCGACTCTAAAAAGGTCAAGGTCGCTCAACTCTATTCAGCAGTAGTCCACTCCTTGTGAATCTCCCCCAAATTATTGAATGGCCTTTTCTTAACAATCCTTTCCAGGCTGCGGTTATCCCGGTTGCTTGTGCACCTTACTGAGATAATGACTTTTGGGTTTTCATTGGCTGCAAGCCATAATCATCGACATTAACAGAAATAAAATACGTGAAATAGATCACTCTGTGTGTAATGACTCCATATAATATATGAGCTACACTTATGGTATAATGTTCCCATTCTGGTATAATGCCCCTATCCTGCTATATTGTACCCCATTCTAGTATATTGACCCCTATCTTGGTATAATGTCCCCCATCCTCGTATAATGCCTTTATACTGGTGTAATGTCCCCCATTCTGGTATAATGTCCCCCATTCTGGTATAATGTCCCCCATTCTGGTATAATGCCCACATTCTGGTATAATGTCCCCCATTCTAGTATATTGACCCCTATCTTGGTATAATGTCCCCCATCCTCGTATAATGCCTTTATACTGGTGTAATGTCCCCCATTCTGGTATAATGTCCCCCATTCTGGTATAATGTCCCCCATTCTAGTATATTGACCCCTATCTTGGTATAATGTCCCCCATCCTCATATAATGCCTTTATACTGGTGTAATGTCCCCCATTCTGGTATAATGTCCCCCATTCTGGTATAATGTCCCCCATTCTGGTATAATGCCCCCATCCTGGTATAATGTCCCCCATTCTGGTATAATGCCCCCATCCTGGTATAATGTCCCCCATTCTGGTATAATGCCCCCATCCTGGTATAATGTCCCCCATTCTGGTATAATGTCCCCCATACTCGTATAATGTCCCCCATTCTGGTATAATGTCCCCATTCTGGTATAATGTCCCCCATTCTGGTATAATGCCCCCATCCTGGTATAATGTCCCCCATCCTGGTATAATGTCCCCCATTCTGGTATAATGCCCCCATCCTGGTATAATGTCCCCCATCCTGGTATAATGTCCCCATTCTGGTATAATGTCCCCATTCTGGTATAATGTCCCCATTCTGGTATAATGCCCCCATCCTGATATAATGTCCCCATTCTGGTATAATGCCCCCATCCTGGTATAATGGCCCCCATTCTGGTATAATGCCCCCATCCTGGTATAATGTCCCCCATTCTGGTATAATGCCCCCATCCTGGTATAATGTCCCCCATTCTGGTATAATGCCCCCATCCTGATATAATGTCCCCATCCTGGTATAATGCCCCCATCCTGATATAATGTCCCCATTCTGGTATAATGCCCCCATCCTGGTATAATGTCCCCCATTCTGGTATAATGCCCCCATCCTGGTATAATGCCCCCATCCTGGTATAATGTCCCCATTATAGCCTAATGCCTCCCATTATGCGCCCCTTCGTTCTTCTCCAGTGCCCAAATAAAAGCAACCAGTGCCCAAATAATAAATACCATACAGTGCCCACTTAATGCCTATGTTATGTTCCCAAGTTATAGCAAATACAGTGCCCATATACGGTAATAAATCCCATACATTGCCCAATTGACAGTCCCATGCATAAAGTTATACTTTGCCACACAATGCAAAAATAGTGCAAAAGTAATAGCAATATACAGTTCCCAATAAAACCAACCTACGATGCCCAAATAACAGCCCCATGCCTAAAGTCATCCAATAACAGGGCTACACAATGCAAAATATGTCCAACCAATACCCTAATACCACGCCAACATAAGTGGCCAAAAACCCACCCTTGGCGAGGAACAATAGTAATGAACCCCTATAAATGTGAGCAGCTTGAGCACCCCCATATATATGTATGTATATAGAGGACCCCTCGGTGGAGGGTCACCCCGAGATGCCAGGAGCACTAGAGTATGTTCAGGACCCCCTTATGTTTATGAATGTATTTACACAATAAATAACAGCCCAATATAGCTATCTAGACATGCTGGTACTTGTAGTTCCACAAGCAGTTAAACGTCTCCTGCGTCTGTGAATTGCAGCCGTTGCTTTTTCGGTTTTATTATAAAGCCCAGCGATATGAAACGCGGATGATTGATGAGCTCAATATATCTGATTCCATTTAGGAGAGACTATAGCTCGGGGTGTCGTCGCAGGATAAACTCATTACACACATAACGTCCCCGGAGAGCAGTAAATAGGCGATAGGGTGCGGGACTAGCACTCCCATCGTGCACCGCGGCCCCACACATCTGAGGATGAAGACTGGCGACATAGATTCAGCCCGGAGGTGAAGATAATGGTGACTGCGCCGCCAGAAGGACACCTAAATGGAGATTACCGCAGCCAATACTGCTCAGGTGGCCCCCAGGGGCCCTGCAACTCAAGGGCCCCACCATAAGTATCAATAGCCTCCACCATGCCTCACTACAGGGCACTGCCCCGTCACGTACACTCCATCCTCACTGCCAGGACAGGTCACAGCCTCCACAGATCTGCAAACCCTTCTCCTGAAATACTTTGTGCTGCTGTTTGTCCTGCACTTTCTGCTATGTGCCTCTCAAACTCTGTGCTGCTGGAGACCCCAATCCCTCCACTACATAACATTGAGCCTATGAACTTCCAGCAGATCAGCACACTCCTCTCCTGAAATACTCTGTGCTGCTGGAGACCCCAATCCCTCCACTACATAACATTGAGCCTATGAACTTCCAGCAGATCAGCACACTCCTCTCCTGAAATACTCTGTGCTGCTGGAGACCCCAATCCCTCCACTACATAACATTGAGCCTATGAACTTCCAGCAGATCAGCATACTCCTCTCCTGAAATACTCTGTGCTGCTGGAGACCCCAATCCCTCCACTATATAACATTGAGTCTATGAAGTTCCAGCAGATCAGCACACTCCTCTCCTGAAATACTCTGTGCTGCTGGAGACCCCAATCCCTCCACTACATAACATTGAGTCTATGAAGTTCCAGCAGATCAGCACACTCCTCTCCTGAAATACTCTGTGCTGCTGGAGACCCCAATCCCTCCACTACATAACATTGAGTCTATGAAGTTCCAGATCAGCACACTCCTTTCCTGAAATACTCTGTGCTGCTGGAGACCCCAATCCCTCCACTACATAACATTGAGCCTATGAACTTCCAGCAGATCAGCACACTCCTCTCCTGAAATACTCTGTGCTGCTGGAGACCCCAATCCCTCCACTACATAACATTGAGTCTATGAAGTTCCAGCAGATCAGCACACTCCTCTCCTGAAATACTCTGTGCTGCTGGAGACCCCAATCCCTCCACTACATAACATTGAGCCTATGAAGTTCCAGCAGATCAGCACACTCCTCTCCTGAAATACTCTGTGCTGCTGGAGACCCCAATCCCTCCACTACATAACATTGAGTCTATGAAGTTCCAGCAGATCAGCACACTCCTCTCCTGAAATACTCTGTGCTGCTGGAGACCCCAATCCCTCCACTACATAACATTGAGTCTATGAAGTTCCAGCAGATCAGCACACTCCTCTCCTGAAATACTCTGTGCTGCTGGAGACCCCAATCCCTCCACTACATAACATTGAGTCTATGAAGTTCCAGCAGATCAGCACACTCCTCTCCTGAAATACTCTGTGCTGCTGGAGACCCCAATCCCTCCACTACATAACATTGAGCCTATGAACTTCCAGCAGATCAGCACACTCCTCTCCTGAAATACTCTGTGCTGCTGGAGACCCCAATCCCTCCACTACATAACATTGAGCCTATGAAGTTCCAGCAGATCAGCACACTCCTCTCCTGAAATACTCTGTGCTGCTGGAGACCCCAATCCCTCCACTACATAACATTGAGCCTATGAAGTTCCAGCAGATCAGCACACTCCTCTCCTGAAATACTCTGTGCTGCTGGAGACCCCAATCCCTCCACTACATAACATTGAGCCTATGAACTTCCAGCAGATCAGCACACTCCTCTCCTGAAATACTCTGTGCTGCTGGAGACCCCAATCCCTCCACTACATAACATTGAGCCTATGAACTTCCAGCAGATCAGCACACTCCTCTCCTGAAATACTCTGTGCTGCTGGAGACCCCAATCCCTCCACTACATAACATTGAGCCTATGAAGTTCCAGCAGATCAGCACACTCCTCTCCTGAAATACTCTGTGCTGCTGGAGACCCCAATCCCTCCACTACATAACATTGAGTCTATGAAGTTTCAGCAGGTCAGCACACTCCTCTCCTGAAATACTCTGTGCTGCTGTAGACCCCAATCCCTCCACTACATAACATTGAGCCTATGAAGTTCCAGCAGATCAGCACACTCCTCTCCTGAAATACTCTGTGCTGCTGGAGACCCCAATCCCTCCACTACATAACATTGAGCCTATGAAGTTCCAGCAGATCAGCACACTCCTATCCTGAAATACTCTGTGCTGCTGGAGACCCCAATCCCTCCACTACATAACATTGAGCCTATGAACTTCCAGCAGATCAGCACACTCCTCTCCTGAAATACTCTGTGCTGCTGGAGACCCCAATCCCTCCACTACATAACAATGAGCCTATGAACTTCCAGCAGGTCAGCACACTCCTCTCCTGAAATACTCTGTGCTGCTGGAGACCCCAATCCCTCCACTACATAACATTGAGCCTATGAAGTTCCAGCAGGTCAGCACACTCCTCTCCTGAAATACTCTGTGCTGCTGGAGACCCCAATCCCTCCACTACATAACATTGAGTCTATGAAGTTCCAGCAGGTCAGCACACTCCTCTCCTGAAATACTCTGTGCTGCTGGAGACCCCAATCCCTCCACTACATAACATTGAGCCTATGAAGTTCCAGCAGATCAGCACACTCCTCTCCTGAAATACTCTGTGCTGCTGGAGACCCCAATCCCTCCACTACATAACATTGAGCCTATGAACTTCCAGCAGATCAGCACACTCCTCTCCTGAAATACTCTGTGCTGCTGGAGACCCCAATCCCTCCACTACATAACATTGAGTCTATGAAGTTCCAGCAGATCAGCACACTCCTCTCCTGAAATACTCTGTGCTGCAATAAACATAATATACAGTGCATTAGGCACCGTGCATAGATGTTTTTCTACAACCCCCACACAAAGTGAAGGTGATTACCAGCTCATCCCTTTTCACACCGGCACTGCATTAGTAATGCCGATCTTATGAGTGACATCCATTGTTGGTGACTGACTCAGCTGCGCTAATGGATGTAAACTGTCTCTATTCATCGACTCTAGTGGGAATAACGTCCCCTCACTAATCAATACTGTACAATGGAAGAAACTGATTCACTGCATGTCCCCGAGGACCGTGGGCTCCTCCAGATAAAGGCACCAACCCCTCCAGGAGTGACTCAAGTGGTGTCCTCACTCAATGATCATCCATCGGTAACATTTCAGGTCCCCCAACTGGTATCCAGTTATGTAGTAAGGGTGCCATAGGTTGTGCTATCACAGAGGAAAGGCACCTTAACATCTACACTGCCTGTTCTGGGAGGATGCCTGCAATCACCACTAATGGGAGCTCTGTACATAAAGATCTACACAGCCACCACTAGTGGGAGCTCACTGCATACAGATTTATACAGCCACCACTAGGGGGAGCTTACTACATAAAGGTCTATACAGTCACCACTAGGGGGAGCACACTACATAAAGATCTATACAGCCAACACTAACGGGAGCTCAGTACATACAGATTTACACTTCCACCACTAGAGCTCACTACATAATGGTCTATACAGTCACCACTAGGGGGAGCTCACTACATAAAGGTCTATACAGTCACCACTAGGGGGAGCTCACTACATAAAGGTCTATACAGTCACCACTAGTGGGAGCTCACTACATAAAGGTCTATACAGTCACCACTAGGGGGAGCTCACTACATAAAGGTCTATACAGTCACCACTAGTGGGAGCTCACTACATAAAGGTCTATACAGTCACCACTAGGGGGAGCTCACTACATAAAGGTCTATACAGTCACCACTAGGGGGAGCTCACTACATAATGGTCTATACAGTCACCACTAGGGGGAGCTCACTACATAAAGGTCTATACAGTCACCACTAGTGGGAGCTCACTACATAAAGGTCTATACAGTCACCACTAGGGGGAGCTCACTACATAAAGGTCTATACAGTCACCACTAGGGGGAGCTCACTACATAAAGGTCTACACAGCCACCACTAGAGGGTGAAGCCCCCGAGTCCCTTTCAATTCATATTAATAGTTTCTAATGTGGGATCTATGGATCCCCTCAAGGAAGGCACCATGGACCGTGTTAAACTGCCAGTGCAGCCTTTCATCCCACGCCTGGACAACCCCTTTAAACCCCTATTGACCCTTCTATTGACTAATCCAATCATCTCCCATTAACTAATCCAATGTGGCTCCTTCCCAGACTACAACTCCCAACAGGAGGAGCCGCAGGTTGGAGAGCACTGGACTGATCTGATCAGCATGGCAGTGGGCCTGGTGTGGTCGTCCTGCTTGGAAATATAGGACAATTCATTAGAAAGGTTTCCTAGATGGAAAAAGTGTGTAGTTTTTGTGGTTTTATTGATCTGTCCATGTATTGGTGCAGCTAGGTCAGCGTGGCCTTTGTGTGAATGGATAAATGAAGACCCTCTAGACCCTGATTCAACTCATGATTTATTCATGGGTGGTCCCAATGATATCGCTGTGCACTGCCTGCGTTAACGGGGCTGTGACTTTAGCACTGACCGGGGGAGAGTTCACTGCAAAGAATGTGCTACTTTTACAATCAACAAGGTAGATCGACGATATTTCAGCGTTTGTCCCCTCCGCTGTTTTTCACTTTTACTATACATAGGGAGCCTATTGATTTCATTGGGCATCATGTAATTCTTCATTCTTCCTGCGGGGGAGCTGCAGGGGAAAGAACATTTGCTGTCATTTTCCTCCACAGATCAGATGTGATTTCTTGGCTTCCCACCTTGTGATTATTATATTTTTCTGGGGATCTTTTCAATAAAAGGTGATTACACTGGATTACCCCTTAACCTATTACTGGGGACTTATTTCCTAATAATCTTTATTGGGGTGAAAATGTGGGGGTCTTAAAGCGTAACATACTGCATGGCTGAATAGTGCACATGAAAATATGCAACTTTGTAAAATATATTATCAGAGAATCTGCTTCTTTATCCTCCAGGACTGAACATTCACTCTAAATTCATGGATACAATCTATAATCAATGATACAAATGTTTCCATTACCAGCAGTTGGTGCTTATAAGATTGTATGGATGGAGGAGACATTCTTACAGTTCTCCATTGAAGTTTATAAGCACCAACTGTTATCTCCTATCTCAGTAATTGGAAAGTCCGTGTTCACTGAAGAAACATTTTACCTGTGATCTGAGAATTTTGAGAATGAAAGATCAGTCCAGGAGGAGAAAGAAGCAGATTTCTCTGATAAGATATATTACAAAGTTGCTTATTTTCATCTGCATTGATTTCAGAAACAAATCTTTAAGTTCCGATGTCTCGTGGTTGTTTTGGAGAGACGAGCTGTGTCACGCGGGCCGGATGGATACAAGAGTCTGCTCCGCTCTCGGTATCTCGCTATATATCCAATCTATTTTAATCCGCAGACTCCAGGCCGCTCCGGCAGGAGACGCAGTAGACGCCACGGCCTCCTCTGGGCAGCTCCGACCTCCTGTCACATCACCGCTGCAAACATCAAATTCAGCTCTGAAAAGTCAAATCAAAAATCCATCGAGTGAGAAGAAATTGTTCATCCGTGACGAAAACGTAGAGCGAGAATCTGTGCACGGCGGAAAGATCCGGTGATGTGTCCAAATAGGAGAAGGGGCTTATACCACTGTATTACCTGTCATCAATCTATAGACATCTATGAGCGCCACGTGCAGAAGTCCCGGCACCTTTAGCCTCAGCCTAATACTGAAGTCATTAATGGTCTGAGGAAGGTTCTGCCGCTGAATGCACTTAGCCGGTTCCTGAGACACTTCAGCCGCAGGAGACGGGTCCAGAGATGCCGCAGCCACAGGAAACGGGTCCGGAGATGCCGCAGCCACAGGAGACGGGTCTGGAGATGCCGCAGCCGCAGGAGATGGGTCCGGAGATGCCGCAGCCGCAGGAGATGGGTCCGGAGACACTTCAGTCACAGGAGATGGGTCCGGAGATGCCGAAGCCACAGGAAACGGGTCTGGAGATGCCGCAGCCACAGGAGACGGGTCTGGAGATGCCGCAGCCGCAGGAGATGGGTCCGGAGATGCCGCAGCCGCAGGAGATGGGTCCGGAGACACTTCAGTCACAGGAGACGGGTCCGGAGATGCCGAAGCCACAGGAGACGGGTCCGGAGACACTTCAGCTGCAGGAGACGGGTCCGGAGACACTTCAGCCGCAGGAGACGGGTCCGGAGACACTTCAGCCTCAGGAGACGGGTCCGGAGACACTTCAGCCACAGGAGATGGGTCCGGAGACACTTCAGCCGCAGGAGATGGGTCCGGAGACACTTCAGCCGCAGGAGACGGGTCCGGAGACACTTCAGCCGCAGGAGACGGGTCCGGAGACACTTCAGCCGCAGGAGACGGGTCCGGAGACACTTCAGCCGCAGGAGACGGGTCCGGAGACACTTCAGCCGCAGGAGACGGGTCCGGAGACACTTCAGCCACAGGAGACGGGTCCGGAGACACTTCAGCCGCAGGAGATGGGTCCGGAGACACTTCAGCCGCAGGAGACGGGTCCGGAGACACTTCAGCCGCAGGAGATGGGTCCGGAGACACTTCAGCCGCAGGAGACGGGTCCGGAGACACTTCAGCCGCAGGAGACGGGTCCGGAGACACTTCAGCCGCAGGAGACGGGTCCGGAGACACTTCAGCCGCAGGAGACGGGTCCGGAGACACTTCAGCCGCAGGAGACGGGTCCGGAGACACTTCAGCCGCAGGAGATGGGTCCGGAGACACTTCAGCCGCAGGAGATGGGTCCGGAGACACTTCAGCCGCAGGAAATGGGTCCGGAGACACTTCAGCCGCAGGAGATGGATCCGGAGACACTTCAGCCGCAGGAGATGGGTCCGGAGACACTTCAGCCACAGGAGATGGGTCCGGAGATGCCGCTGCCGCAGGAGATAGGTCCGGAGACACTTCAGCCGCAGGAGACAGGTCCGGAGACACTTCAGCCGCAGGAGACTGGTCCGGAGACACTTCAGCCGCAGGAGACGGGTCCGGAGACACTTCAGCCGCAGGAGACAGGTCCGGAGACACTTCAGCCGCAGGAGACGGGTCCGGAGACACTTCAGCCGCAGGAGACGGGTCTGGAGACACTTCTGCCGCAGGAGACGGGCCCGGAGACACTTCAGCCGCAGGAGACGGGTCCGGAGACACTTCAGCCGCAGGAGACGGGTCCGGAGACACTTCAGCCGCAGGAGATGGGTCCGGAGACACTTCTTCCGCAAGAGACGGGTCTGGAGACACTTCAGCCGCAGGAGACTGGTCCGGAGACACTTCTTCCGCAAGAGACGGGTCTGGAGACACTTCAGCCGCAGGAGACGGGTCTGGAGACACTTCTGCCGCAGGAGACGGGCCCGGAGACACTTCAGCCGCAGGAGACGGGTCCGGAGACACTTCAGCCGCAGGAGACGGGTCCGGAGACACTTCAGCCGCAGGAGATGGGTCCGGAGATGCCGCAACCGCAGGAGATAGGTCCGGAGACACTTCAGCCGCAGGAGACGGGTCCGGAGACACTTCAGCCGCAGGAGACGGGTCTGGAGACACTTCAGCCGCAGGAGACGGGTCCGGAGACACTTCAGCCGCAGGAGATGGGTCCGGAGATGCCGCAACCGCAGGAGATAGGTCCGGAGACACTTCAGCCGCAGGAGACGGGTCCGGAGACACTTCAGCCGCAGGAGACGGGTCCGGAGACACTTCAGCCGCAGGAGACGGGTCCGGAGACACTTCAGCCGCAGGAGACGGGTCTGGAGATGCCGAAGCCACAGGAGACGGGTCCAGAGATGCCGCAGCTGCAGGAGATGGGTCCGGAGATGCCGCAGCCACACGGGATGGGTGCGGAGACACTTCAGCCACAGGAGACGGGTCCGGAGACACTTCAGCTGCAGGAGATGGGTCTGGAGACACTTCAGCCACAGGAGACATGTCCAGAGATGCTGCAGTGGCAGGAGATGGGTCCGGAGACACTTCAGCCACAGGAGATGGGTCCAGAGATGCTGCAGCGGCAGGAGACGGGTCCAGAGATGCTGTAGCGGCAGGAGATGGGTCCAGAGATGCTGTAGCGGCAGGAGATGGGTCCGGAGACACTTCAGCTGAAGGAGATGGGTCCAGAGACACTTCAGCTGAAGGAGATGGGTCCAGAGATGCCGCAGCCGCAGGAGATGGGTCCAGAGATGCCGCAGCCACAGGAGATGGGTCCGGAGATGCTGCAGGAGATGGGTCCGGAGACACTTCAGCTGAAGGAGATGGGTCCGGAGATGCCGCAGCCACAGGAGACGGGTCCAGAGATGCTGCAGCCGCAGGTGATGGGTCTGGAGATGCCGCAGCCACAGGAGACGGGTCCAGAGATGATGCAGCCACAGGAGACGGGTCCGGAGACACTTCAGCTGCAGGAGATGGGTCCAGAGATGCTGCAGCCACAGGAGATGGGTCTGGAGATGCTGCAGCCGCAGATGGGTCTGGAGACACTTCAGCCGCAGGAGACAGGTCCTGAGATGCTGCAGCCACAGGAGACAGGTCCAGAGATGCTGCAGCGGCAGGAGATGGGTCCGGAGACACTTCAGCCACAGGAGATGGGACCGAAGACACTTCAGCCACAGGAGATGGGTTCAGAGATGCTGCAGCGGCAGGAGATGGGTCCAGAGACACTTCAGCGACAGGAGATGGGACCGAAGACACTTCAGCCACAGGAGACAGGTTCAGAGATGCTGCAGAGCCAGGAGATGGGTCCGGAGACACTTCAGCCACAGGAGACGAGTCCGGAGACACTTCAGCCGCAGGAGATGGGTTCAGAGATGCTGCAGCGGCATGAGATGGGTCCGGAGACACTTCAGCCACAGGAGATAGGACCGAAGACACTTCAGCCACAGGAGACAGGTTCAGAGATGCTGCAGCGGCAGGAGATGGGTCCGGAGACACTTCAGCCACAGGAGACGGGTCCGGAGACACTTTAGCTGCAGGAGATGGGTCCGGAGACACTTCAGCCGCAGGAGATGGGTCCGGAGACACTTCAGCTGCAGGAGACGGGTCCCGAGATGATGCAGCCACAGGAGATAGGTCCAGAGATGCTGCAGCGGCAGGAGATGGGTCCAGAGACACTTCAGCCACAGGAGATGGGTCCAGAGATGCCGCAGCCACAAGAGACGGGTCCGGAGATGCTGCAGGAGATGGGTCCGGAGACACTTCAGCTGAAGGAGATGGGTCCAGAGATGCCGCAGCCGCAGGAGATGGGTCCAGAGATGCCGCAGCCACAAGAGACGGGTCCGGAGATGCTGCAGGAGATGGGTCCGGAGACACTTCAGCTGAAGGAGATGGGTCTGGAGATGCTGCAGCCGCAGGAGATGGGTCCGGAGATGCCGCAGCCACAGGAGACGGGTCCAGAGATGCTGCAGCCGCAGGTGATGGGTCTGGAGATGCCGCAGCAACAGGAGACGGGTCCAGAGATGCTGCAGCCACAGGAGATGGGTTCGGAGACACTTCAGCTGCAGGAGATGGGTCCAGAGATGCTGCAGCCACAGGAGATGGGTCTGGAGATGCTGCAGCCGCAGATGGGTCTGGAGACACTTCAGCCACAGGAGACAGGTCCCCAGATGCCGAAGCCACAGGAGACGGGTCCAGAGATGCCGCAGCTGCAGGAGATGGGTCCGGAGATGCCGCAGCCACACGGGACGGGTGCGGAGACACTTCAGCCACAGGAGACGGGTCCGGAGACACTTCAGCTGCAGGAGATGGGTCTGGAGACACTTCAGCCGCAGGAGACGGGTCCCGAGATGCGGCAGCCACAGGAGACATGTCCAGAGATGCTGCAGTGGCAGGAGATGGGTCCGGAGACACTTCAGCCACAGGAGATGGGTCCAGAGATGCTGCAGCGGCAGGAGATGGGTCCGGAGACACTTCAGCCACAGGAGACGGGTCCGGAGACACTTTAGCTGCAGGAGATGGGTCCGGAGACACTTCAGCCGCAGGAGATGGGTCCGGAGACACTTCAGCTGCAGGAGACGGGTCCCGAGATGATGCAGCCACAGGAGATAGGTCCAGAGATGCTGCAGCGGCAGGAGATGGGTCCAGAGACACTTCAGCCACAGGAGATGGGTCCAGAGATGCCGCAGCCACAAGAGACGGGTCCGGAGATGCTGCAGGAGATGGGTCCGGAGACACTTCAGCTGAAGGAGATGGGTCCAGAGATGCCGCAGCCGCAGGAGATGGGTCCAGAGATGCCGCAGCCACAAGAGACGGGTCCGGAGATGCTGCAGGAGATGGGTCCGGAGACACTTCAGCTGAAGGAGATGGGTCTGGAGATGCTGCAGCCGCAGGAGATGGGTCCGGAGATGCCGCAGCCACAGGAGACGGGTCCAGAGATGCTGCAGCCGCAGGTGATGGGTCTGGAGATGCCGCAGCAACAGGAGACGGGTCCAGAGATGCTGCAGCCACAGGAGATGGGTTCGGAGACACTTCAGCTGCAGGAGATGGGTCCAGAGATGCTGCAGCCACAGGAGATGGGTCTGGAGATGCTGCAGCCGCAGATGGGTCTGGAGACACTTCAGCCACAGGAGACAGGTCCCCAGATGCCGAAGCCACAGGAGACGGGTCCAGAGATGCCGCAGCTGCAGGAGATGGGTCCGGAGATGCCGCAGCCACACGGGACGGGTGCGGAGACACTTCAGCCACAGGAGACGGGTCCGGAGACACTTCAGCTGCAGGAGATGGGTCTGGAGACACTTCAGCCGCAGGAGACGGGTCCCGAGATGCGGCAGCCACAGGAGACATGTCCAGAGATGCTGCAGTGGCAGGAGATGGGTCCGGAGACACTTCAGCCACAGGAGATGGGTCCAGAGATGCTGCAGCGGCAGGAGACGGGTCCAGAGATGCTGTAGCGGCAGGAGATGGGTCCAGAGATGCTGTAGCGGCAGGAGATGGGTCCGGAGACACTTCAGCCACAGGAGACGGGTCCGGAGACACTTCAGCTGAAGGAGATGGGTCCAGAGATGCCGCAGATGCAGGAGATGGGTCCAGAGATGCCGCAGCCACAAGAGACGGGTCCGGAGATGCTGCAGGAGATGGGTCCGGAGACACTTCAGCTGAAGGAGATGGGTCCAGAGATGCCGCAGCCGCAGGAGATGGGTCCAGAGATGCCGCAGCCACAGGAGATGTGTCCGGAGATGCTGCAGGAGATGGGTCCAGAGACACTTCAGCTGAAGGAGATGGGTCTGGAGATGCTGCAGCCGCAGGAGATGGGTCCGGAGATGCCGCAGCCACAGGAGACGGGTCCAGAGATGCTGCAGCCGCAGGTGATGGGTCTGGAGATGCCGCAGCCACAGGAGACGGGTCCAGAGATGATGCAGCCACAGGAGACGGGTCCGGAGACACTTCAGCTGCAGGAGATGGGTCCAGAGATGCTGCAGCCACAGGAGACATGTCCAGAGATGCTGCAGTGGCAGGAGATGGGTCCGGAGACACTTCAGCCACAGGAGATGGGACCGAAGACACTTCAGCCACAGGAGATGGGTTCAGAGATGCTGCAGCGGCAGGAGATGGGTCCAGAGACACTTCAGCCACAGGAGATGGGACCGAAGACACTTCAGCCACAGGAGACAGGTTCAGAGATGCTGCAGCGGCAGGAGATGGGTCCGGAGACACTTCAGCCACAGGAGACGGGTCCGGAGACACTTCAGCCGCAGGAGATGGGTTCAGAGATGCTGCAGCGGCATGAGATGGGTCTGGAGACACTTCAGCCACAGGAGATGGGACCGAAGACACTTCAGCCACAGGAGACAGGTTCAGAGATGCTGCAGCGGCAGGAGATGGGTCCGGAGACACTTCAGCCACAGGAGACGGGTCCGGAGACACTTCAGCTGCAGGAGATGGGTCCGGAGACACTTCAGCCGCAGGAGATGGATCCGGAGACACTTCAGCTGCAGGAGACGGGTCCCGAGATGATGCAGCCACAGGAGATAGGTCCAGAGATGCTGCAGCGGCAGGAGATGGGTCCGGAGACACTTCAGCCACAGGAGATGGGTCCAGAGATGCCGCAGCCACAAGAGACGGGTCCGGAGATGCTGCAGGAGATGGGTCCGGAGACACTTCAGCTGAAGGAGATGGGTCCAGAGATGCCGCAGCCGCAGGAGATGGGTCCAGAGATGCCGCAGCCACAAGAGACGGGTCCGGAGATGCTGCAGGAGATGGGTCCGGAGACACTTCAGCTGAAGGAGATGGGTCCAGAGATGCCGCAGCCGCAGGAGATGGGTCCAGAGATGCCGCAGCCACAGGAGACGGGTCCGGAGATGCTGCAGGAGATGGGTCCGGAGACACTTCAGCTGAAGGAGATGGGTCTGGAGATGCTACAGCCGCAGGAGATGGGTCCGGAGATGCTGCAGCCACAGGAGACGGGTCCAGAGATGCTGCAGCCGCAGGTGATGGGTCTGGAGATGCCGCAGCAACAGGAGACGGGTCCAGAGATGCTGCAGCCACAGGAGACGGGTTCGGAGACACTTCAGCTGCAGGAGATGGGTCCAGAGATGCTGCAGCCACAGGAGATGGGTCTGGAGATGCTGCAGCCGCAGATGGGTCTGGAGACACTTCAGCCACAGGAGACAGGTCCCCAGATGCTGCAGCCACAGGAGACAGGTCCAGAGATGCTGCAGCGGCAGGAGATGGGTCCGGAGACACTTCAGCCACAGGAGATGGGACCGAAGACACTTCAGCCACAGGAGATGGGTTCAGAGATGCTGCAGCGGCAGGAGATGGGTCCGGAGACACTTCAGCCACAGGAGACGGGTCCAGAGACACTTCAGCCGCAGGAGATGGGTCCGGAGACACTTCAGCTGCAGGAGACGGGTCCCGAGATGCTGCAGCCACAGGAGACAGGTCCAGAGATGCTGCAGCGGCAGGAGATGGGTCCGGAGACACTTCAGCCACAGGAGATGGGTCCAGAGATGCTGCAGCGGCAGAAGACGGGTCCAGAGATGCTGTAGCGACAGGAGACGGGACCAGAGATGCTGTAGCGGCAGGAGATGGGTCCGGAGACACTTCAGCCGCAGGAAACGGGTCCGGAGACACTTCAGCTGAAGGAGATGGGTCCAGAGATGCCGCAGCTGCAGGAGATGGGTCCAGAGATGCCGCAGCCACAGGAGACGGGTCCGGAGATGCTGCAGGAGATGGGTACGGAGACACTTCAGCTGAAGGAGATGGGTCTGGAGATGCTGCAGCCGCAGGAGACAGGTCCAGAGATGCTGCAGCGGCAGGAGATGGGTCCGGAGACACTTCAGCCACAGGAGATGGGTCCAGAGATGCTGCAGCGGCAGGAGACGGCTCCAGAGATGCTGTAGCGGCAGGAGACGGGACCAGAGATGCTGTAGCAGCAGAAGATGGGTCCAGAGACACTTCAGCCGCAGGAAACGGATCCGGAGACACTTCAGCTGAAGGAGATGGGTCCAGAGATGCCGCAGCTGCAGGAGATGGGTCCAGAGATGCCGCAGCCACAGGAGACGGGTCCGGAGATGCTGCAGGAGATGGGTCCGGAGACACTTCAGCTGAAGGAGATGGGTCCAGAGATGCCGCAGCCACAGGAGATGGGTCCAGAGATGACGCAGCCACAGGAGACAGGTCCGGAGATGCTGCAGGAGATGGGTCCAGAGACACTTCAGCTGAAGGAGACGGGTCCGGAGATGCCGCAGTCACAGGAGACGGGTCCAGAGATGCTGCAGCCGCAGGTGATGGGTCTGGAGATGCTGCAGCCACAGGAGATGGGTCCGGAGACACTTCAGCTGCAGGAGATGGGTTCAGAGATGCTGCAGCCACAGGAGATGGGTCTGGGGATGCTGCAGCCGCAGATGGGTCTGGAGACACTTCAGCCGCAGGAGACGGGTCCCGAGATGCTGCAGCCACAGGAGACAGGTCCAGAGATGCTGCAGCAGCAGGAAATGGGTCCAGAGACACTTCAGCCACAGGAGATGGGACCGAAGACACTTCAGCCACAGGAGATGGGTTCAGAGATGCTGCAGCGGCAGGAGATGGGTCCGGAGACACTTCAGCCGCAGGAGATGGGACCGAAGACACTTCAGCCACAGGAGACGGGTCTGGAAATGCCGCAGCCACAGGAGACGGGTCCGGAGATGCTGCAGGAGATGGGTCCGGAGACACTTCAGCCACAGGAGACAGGTCCGGAGATGCCGCAGCCGCAGGAGACGGGTTGAGAGATGCCGCAGCTGCAGGAAACGGGTTCAGAGACGCTGCAGCCACAGGAGACTGGTCCGGAGACACTTCAGCCACAGGAGACGGGTCCGGAGATGCTGCAGCCACAGGAGATGGGTCCGGAGATGCCGCAGCCACAGGAGATGGGTCCAGAGATACTGCAGCCACAGGAGATGGGTCCGGAGACACTTCAGCCAAAGGAGACGGGTCCAGAGATGCCGCGGCAGCAGGAGATGGGTCCAGAGATTCTGCAGCCGCAGGAGATGGGTATGGAGACACTGCAGCCACAGGAGATGGGTCCGGAGATGCCGCAGCCGCAGGAGATGGGTCCAGAGATGCTGCAGCCACAGGAGACGGGTACAGAGATGCTGCAGCTGCAGTAGATGGGTCAAGAGATGCTGCAGCCACAGGAGATGGGTCCAGAGATGTTGCAGCCACAGGAGACGGGTCCGGAGATGCCGCAGCCGCAGGAGATGGGTCCGGAGATGCCGCAGGAGATGGGTCAAGAGATGCTGCAGCCACAGGAGACGGGTCCAGAGATGCTGCAGCCACAGGAGACAGGTCCAGAGATGCTGCAGCCACAGGAGACGGGTCCGGAGATGCTGCAGCCGCAGGAGATGGGTCCGGAGAAGCCGCAGCCGCAGGAGATGGGTCAAGAGATGCTACAGCCACAGGAGATGGGTCCGGAGATGCCGCAGCCGCAGGAGAAGGGTCCAGAGATGCTGCAGCCGCAGGAGATGGGTCCGGAGACACTTCAGCCACAGTAGACGGGTCCAGAGATGCTGCAGCCACAGGAGATGGGTCTGGAGACACTTCAGCCAGAGGAGGCGGGTCTGGAGATGCTGCAGCTGCAGGAGATGGGTCCAGAGACGCTGCAGCCGCAGGAGATGGGTCTAGAGACACTGCAGCCACAGGAGATGGGTCCGGAGATGCCGCAGCCGGAGGAGACGGGTCGGGAGACGCTGCAGCCGCAGGAGATGGGTCTGGAGACACTGCAGCCACAGGAGATGGGTCCGGAGACACTGCAGCCGGAGGAGACGGGTCCGGAGACGCTGTAGCCACAGAAGACAGGTCCGTAGATGCCGGAGCCACAGGAGACGAGTCCGGAGATGCCGCAGCCGCAGGAGATGGGTCAAGAGATTCTGCAGCCACAGGAGACCGGTCCAGAGATGCTGCAGCCACAGGAGACGGGTCCGGAGATGCTGCAGCCACAGAAGACAGGTCTGGAGATGCCGCAGACGCAGGAGATGGGTCCGTAGATGCCGTAGGAGACAGGTCCGGAGAAGCTGCAACCATGGGAGCAGGTTCAGGCCACACAAGCGGCTCACAGGAGGATGAGGAACATGCAGCCTGGTGATGTAGTTTGGAAAAATGGCCGCGCTACTGGGTCTACAACCAAATCAATGAAACGTTCAGCAGTTAGTGACATGGAACGAAGAACAGAGGGGTCCGCCTACGGTACATTAACGCAACCCCACACCGTAATCTCAGGACAGTGTGACGTTCTCTCATGAAGAACTCTTCATGGTGCTGCCCACGTGGTCTCCAGACTAATTTACAGCTATCATTGCATCCAAGACAGAAGCAGGACTTATCGCTGGAGAGGACGGACCTCCATTGCTGCCTTGCTCTCACAAGTCATCGGTGGTGTTAGGTCAATGGTCTCCTGTAGCCGGACGTTCACCTTTTGACCTTATGTGGTGCAGACTCTTGTGCCAGCTTGTGCAGTTGGAGCGCCCCCAGACACAGGGCCACGAGTTCTCGGTACCGGGCCTCTCTGGTTAGGTTCTAAGGCTGTCACGGTGGCTAGACCCGGTCCGCGACCCTGCTAAGGGGCGTCCAATAAAGGTGGTACAGTCTGTCAAGGGTTCGTGACGCCACCTGTGGTGTTCGGTCAGGGTGACCGACGCTGCTGTGGGGTCCGCTGCGGTGATGGAATGGCAGCTGGATGGTATAACTTCCCACAGGTGAAGTATGTCCCCAGGGCTTCCCAATAGGGTAGATGGTAATGGTGTAGGGTGCAGTCAATAACGAGGACACAAGGTTGCAGTCTCTTTACCTCTTTACTGAAGGCTTCAGGATCCACAATCCAGAGCACGCTTAACAGGGCTGGCTGAGTCCGGCCGCTCCGATGGGCAGATCCACAGTTTCCTTCGCAGATGGAAATCGTTGCCTACCACTAGCACCTGTGTGTTGTAGTCCTACCCTGCTGAGCATTCGGAATAGTTCTCACAACTGCTGTTCTCGTTCGTTCGTTCTCTACAGCTCTCTCTTTCTTTAGTTCCAGATGTTACTAGTTCAACGTCCCCCAGGTATGTTATGGCTAGGACGCACCCGTATGATGGGAAGTCCTGGAGTTCTTCCGGGACCCTAGAGGCGCCCCTCTCCCACAGTTGCCCCCTATGTCTTCGTAGGTGTTTAGGTGAGACAGCCAACCTATAATTAACTGTCCTGCGGAGTTCGGAGTAAGGCCTAGAGTCAGTTACTCCCTCGGTGTTCCGGCCACCGGCTACACGCCTCAGTAGGATGTTGCCTCGGTCTCACGGCACGACTCCTACTGGCTCTCCTTTGTGCTTGATCTCGTTTACACTGTTCCACAATATCCTTCCCTTCGTGTCTCTCTCTTAGGATAGTGCCGCGGGGTGTGCAGGCGCGGTTCTGTTACGCTCTGTTCTGTTCGCTAGGCACCTGCCAGGTTCCCACGCCTGACAGGGACCCCCCTGTGTCTTCTCCCTGCAACACCCCCTGCCACGGGATGTTGCCTGAATCCAACCCAGTCAGCTTCTGACTAACTTCCTCCCCGACCCTAGTTTTACCAGTGTGAGGAGTGGCCCAATAAATAAAGCCTTTTGCTGCCCCTAGTGGCCGGAGTGTGAAGTGTAACGTGTTCTGGTGATACCTGGTCACGAGAATTCCTTCAGTGCCATCAGACGTACCATCACTCCCCTTAGTGGCAGAGTGTCATACTGCAATGACCAGGTCTCTGGGGCGCTGCACTCCCCCCTGGTTAAATCCAATACTCCTGGACTGGGAAGAAGAACAACAATACATTGCAGCAAAAGACATACAAAATTTTGAAATGCTAAAACAAGTAAATAGAACAATGTTTCCCTTTATGGGAGGTGAGGACACTTGAACGTTACAAACAAAATTAAATATTTTTAAATAACATGTTAACTATAAATAACTCTCAGTACCCAGCCGGGTATTCTACCAAGTGCAACCTCTGAACGATAACTTAACTTTTTCCTTTAAGGGCGTATAAGCTGAACCCACTAAAGGCCTACCATACAATACTATATAAATAACTCAACTTTCTTTCCGTTACAACTTCCCCAATGCAGGACCGCCTAGCTCCTTGGCTGGGCCTACTGTCATTGTGCCGACTATCATTCTACGGTTATCAGGAGGACTCTCTCTCTAACCCCTACGGGTTCACTTTCAAGCTTTCCTGTCCTCAGTCTCTATCAACATTATCAAACTTTCTAAATTTCAACATTATTAACGTTTCAACTTTTATTAAAGCAATCATGTAAACATTCCCTTTAAGAGGGACCCAAGTCTCTAGGAGGTAGTGCAGATTCTCTCTCCGTCTGCAAGTCCACTGAAAGCAAGACCTTCTGCGTCATGTCCAGAAGCATTATCTTCACAAAGTCTTCTTTCGCTTGGAAAACCAGTAGGTAGCACCTTTAAGAAGGTGCGAACTATATACAAAAACAGTTTTGAATCATTCACCGTCCATGTTCCGGCAGTCTTTGGAACAAAAATAACACTGTGCAAAAAAGAGTAGAAAAAGAACTATAAACAATAGGGATCCCGGGTAAACAAAGGGACCCCTTTAAGAAATAACCCTGGACGGGTTTAAAGCAGCAGCAAAAGCAGTAAACAGTTAACTATTTACATATTCAGGTTTTCGAGGTTTAGTTCTGTGAAGGTTGTGGTCTTACCTCGCAGACCACTCCTCTCCGTTGAGCACGGGTGGGATCCACAGTCGCACGCGGGGCCTGGTCAGCCCGGCGATCTGCAGCGGGAACCTCCGGGAACCTCATCCTCCGGAGTTCCAGCTACGACCTGAAGGACTGCGCACCGCTGAACGCCCCAGCCGTCCAGCCGGTCCCCCTCGACCATCGGGTATAAGTTACCGCATCTCCAGGTCTTAGGTCGCGGTCCTCGACCGTCCCATAACACGGCTCCACCTCGCTCCGGTTGAAATGGACTCGCACGGGCTCTCCGATCTCCTGGATAGCGCCTCTTTCCTCCCTGGGATCAAAAAGGACCACCATTCCCCAGTGCGACGGCGAGACCTCCACTTCCTCCGCGAGGTCGACTATGGTCACGGGTTGAAGCTGCTTCCTCCGGGCTGCCACAGGGCGTCGCTGATGCTCCATCACCGTCAAGATCTTCAGATCCGACCCCTGCGGTACACGATCCCCTGGCCGGGTTCGGGGGTCTGCCGCGGCCGGAACGGGTAACCGAGGAGACATGGGCGAAAGGCGAATCTCTGTCGGATGTCCCAATCGGGAACTCACACGAGCTTGGGCAGCGTGCCAGCTGCCGGGCCTCAGCCGCGGCCACCCCACCGTCGGGCATCCATCCGCCGGGTTTTCCCTCCGGCTGCTCCGCGATGGGAAGTCTCTGCAGCGGTGATGACTCCGAGGTCGCTGCAGGGGGTGCAGGCAGGGCTGCCACTAGAAATTTTGGGGCCCCATACTGGCAAAATTTTCGGGGCCCCCTTGAGACTCCGCCCAAGCTCCACCCCAGCCCCGCCTCCAGGCTCCACCCCTCGAACTGTCCACAGTCCCACCGCTCTCTCTTGGAAAAACTCCACTTCTCACCTATCACACATTGACAGTTCCCATCACCAGATCACACATAACACGGTAGACACTTTTGGCCGGGCCCTACTCTGCTGTAACCTATTAAATATTTGTTAAAATATGCAATACAATTTAGGTATATTTTTATTTATTTTTCAATTTTTAAAATGACCTATAATATCACATACAAGGAACAAATACCGCTACACCATGACCAGACCGCATATTAACCTCCACAGTGATCGAATAATATCAAATACAATGAACAAATACCGCTACACCATGACCAGACCAGATATTACCACCAATGACTGAATACAATACTGATCAGTAATAAAAAAAAAAACCACAATACTATCACCATCAGTGCCATTATACACAGGAAATCTGTAATTAGTATGCAGTGTCTGTGTACAGATAATACAGTGATCACCGGTGACATTACACACAGGAGCTCTGTATATAATATATAGGTAATACAGTGATCACTGGTGGTATTATACACAGGACCTCTGTATATAGTACACAGTGTATAGTGTCAGTGTATAGGTAACACTGACTCACCAGTGACGTCTCTAGGTGAAGTCCTTCATCTTTCATCCAGCACAGACCGCCATCACTTCATCCAGCCAGGACTCGTATCTGCAGGAAATAAAACAATTATCTCAAGCTCCGCTTGTAGAACACATTACTTAATTTTCCTAACTTCTACATTACACCACATGAAGAAGGCGACATAGTGTCACTCTACACAGTAACAGGACCGCCCCCCATTTAAAACAGTATACTAAAAAAATAAAATAAATACATCACTGCAATAATAATATCCCTTAATTAGCCCCTATGGTAATATTCCCCATCCTGGCCCCCGTGTGTCTCATTCCAGGCTCCAGCCATATGTTCTCCCATCCTGCCCTCATGAGTATACATTCTGCCCCATATGATCTCCACATCCTGCCCCATCTGTCTCCATCGTATCCATCCTGCCCCATCTGTCTCCAATCCTGCCCCATCTGTTTCCAATCCTGCTCCATCTGTGTCCAGCACTCTGCCCCATCTGTTTCCAATCCTGCCCCATCTGTGTCCAGCACTCTGCCCCATCTGTTTCCAATCCTGCCCCATCTGTGTCCAGCACTCTGCCCCATCTGTGTCCAGCACTCTGCCCCATCTGTGTCCAGCACTCTGCCCCATCTGTTTCCAATCCTGCCCCATCTGTTTCCAATCCTGCCCCATCTGTTTCCAATCCTGCCCCATCTGTCTCCAATTCTGCCCCATCTGTCTCCATTCTGCCCCATCTGTTTCCAATCCTGCCCCATCTGTTTCCAATCCTGTCCCACCTGTGTCCAGCACTCTGCCCCACCTGTGTCCAGCACTCTGCCCCACCTGTGTCCAATCCTGCCTCATCTGTTTCCAATCCTGCCCCATCTGTTTCCAATCCTGCCCCATCTGTCTCCATTCTGCCCCATCTGTTTCCAATCCTGCCCCATCTGTTTCCAATCCTGCCCCATCTCTGTCCAGCACTCTGCCCCATCTCTGTCCAGCACTCTGCCCCATCTCTGTCCAGCACTCTGCCCCATCTCTGTCCAGCACTCTGCCCCATCTCTGTCCAGCACTCTGCCCCATCTCTGTCCAGCGTTTTGCCCCATCTCTGTCCAGCACTCTGCCCCAGCTCTGTCCAGCATTCTGCCCCATCTCTGTCCAGCATTCTGCCCCATCTCTGTCCAGCACTCTGCCCCATCTCTGTCCAGCACTCTGCCCCATCTGTGTCCAGCACTCTGCCCCATCTCTGGCCAGCACTCTGCCCCATCTCTGGCCAGCACTCTGCCCCATCTGTGTCCAGCACTCTGCCCCATCTCTGGCCAGCACTCTGCCCCATCTCTGGCCAGCACTCTGCCCCATCTCTGGCCAGCACTCTGCCCCATCTGTGTCCAGCGTTCTTCCCTGGGCCCACCGGATCGCCGCTCTCAAGGAAAAAAAAAAAAAAAAAGTTCTTCTTACCTGGCCGCGCTCCTGCGGCGGGCGAAGTCTCCACGCAGCTGCAGCGTGCACTCGCCGGCAACTGACAATGATGTCAGCTGCCAGCCTCAGATTGGCTGGCGGCTGTTAACTATTGACGTGCGGGCCTGCGCCCGCACGTCAATAGCTTTAAACAGCTCCCGGGTCGGCGCTAAGGGCCCGGTTAGCCTGCGGCTGCCGGTAGGGGCCCGGTGAGCAGAGGAGACGGGGCCCGATGCGGGCCCCCTCTGCCCACCGGGCCCCATACGCCAGTCACGGCCGTCATGCCCTGATGGCGGCCCTGGGTGCAGGTCTCTGCCTGGCCGGGTTGTCGCCATGCGGTGGCCTGGACGTCGCCATCTTTGTCTCCTCCTCTGGGTCTTCTTCCCGGGCTCTTTTCCGAGGGCGGTCCCGTCTCCATTTTCTCCACCCTCCATGGAGAATGAGAAGGCGGACCTCAGCCGCTGACGGACATGCCCTCAGGATACAGCAATGCTTAGACTGGGCGGCCATTATCTTTCGCGCTCTCCAGCTTACTCACGCCCACTTCCATGGCCTTCTTCTTCTCTTGCGCTCCTCGTGGCGCTATAATGGCGGCAGTTTTGGCGGGAATCTTGCGGCAGATAGCAATACACAGTCCTTGTAATAAATCACAGTCCAACAAGTTTCAATCACAGTTCCAAGGCACACATGACCTGCTTCTCAGGCTTAAGTAGGATCCTGTTCGTGACGCCAAGATGGAGCGCCCCCAGACACAGGGCCACGAGTTCTCGGTACCGGGCCTCTCTGGTTCGGTTCTGAGGCTGTCACGGTGGCTAGACCCGGTCGGCGACCCTGCTAAGGGGCGTCCAATAAAAGTGGTACAGTCTGTCAAGGGTTCGTGACGCCACCTGTGGTGTTCGGTCAGGGTGACCGACGCTGCTGTGGGGTCTGCTGGGGTGATGGAATGGCAGCTGGATGGTATACCTTCCCACAGGTGAAGTATGTCCCCAGGGCTTCCCAGTGAGGTGGATGGTAATGGTGTGAGGTGCAGGCAATAACGAGGACACAAGGTTGCAGTCTCTTTACCTCTTTACTGAAGGCTTCAGGATCCTCAATCCAGAGCACGTTTAACAGGGCTCTCAGAGACCGGCCGGTCCGATGGGCACATCCAGAGTTTCCTTCGCAGATGGAAATCGTTGCCTACCACTAGCGCCTGTGTGTTGTAGTGCTACCCTGCTGAGTATTCGGAATAGTCCTCACAACTGCTGTTCTCGTTCGTTCATTCTCTACAGCTCTCTCTCTTTAGTTCCAGATGTTTCTAGTTCAACGTCCCCCAGGTATGTTATGGCTAGGACGCACCCGTATGACGGGAAGACCTGGAGTTCTTCCGGGACCCTAGAGACGCCCCTCTCCCAATGTTGCCCCCTATGTCTTCGTAGGTGTTTAGGTGAGACAGCCAACCTATAATTAACTGTCCTGCGGAGTTCGAAGTAAGGCCTAGAGTCAGTTACTCCCGCGGTGTTCCTGCCACCGGCTACGCGCCTCAGTAAGATGTTGCCTCGGTCTCACGGCACGACTCTTACTGGCTCTCCTTTGTGCTTGATCTCGTTTACACTGTCCACAATATCCTTCCCTTCGTGTCTCTCTCTTGGATACCGCCGTGGAGTGTGCAGGCGCGGTTCCGTTACGTTCTGTTCTGTTCGCTAGGCACCTGCCAGGTTCCCACGCCTGACAGGGACCCCCCTGTGTCTTCTCCCTGCAACACCCCCTGCCACGGGATGTTGCCTGAATCCAACCCAGTCAGCTTCTGACTAACTTCCTCCCCAACCCCTAGTTTTACCAGTGTGAGACGTGGCCCAATAAATAAAGCCTTTTTCTCCCCCTAGTGGCCGGAGTGTGAAGTGTAATGTGTGCTGGTGATACCTGGTCAGGAGAACTCCTTTAGGTAACGTTCACATTAGCGTTATGCTAGTTTGTGTCGGGCGACGCAGCGGAAACGCATGCGTCATGCGCCCCTATATTTAACATGGGGGACGCATGCGTTTTTGTTTGTTGCGTTGTGCGACGCATGCGTCTTTTTTGCCGCAAGCGTCAGACCAAGAAAACGCAACAAGTTGCATTTTTCTTGCGTCCAAATTTCGGCAAAAAACGACGCATGCGTCGCAAAACGCAGCGTTTTTGCGTGCGTTTTTGCGCGTTTTTGCGTGCGTTGTGCGTTACGTCGCCGACGCAGTGGCGCACAACGCTAATGTGAACGTAGCCTTCGTGCCATCGGACGTACCATCACTCCCCTTAGTGGCAGAGCGTCATACTGCAACGACCAGGTCTCTGGGGCGCTGCACAGACACTGTGGGACCACAGAGTGGATCAATTGAGGACCCGGTGGTGCGGCCATTGCTCCAAAGTTTCCCAGGAGCCGTTTTTCGACATGGCCATGCCAGGCCGAGTGTTGCTGGTGACTAGATCATTGTTGAAAACCCAATTGCCGGCATGAAAGTGCTTCATATTTACGGATGCACCATTGTGTCTATGCATTGTGGTGGGTCGGGGGGTCACAGGTGTCGCCTTCCACCACTTGCACAAAGAATGGGCCATTACATATTCCAGTACAGTACCGGGTGACCCAGAATCCAGGGTTTCGTGCCCTCGCCGCCATCTGCAAAGCTTTTAAGTAGCAGATGCCCCTGATACGAGGCGAGCAATTTACTGTACAGGCATGACCGCTTCTCCTCCCGCCACAGACACAGAATTACAGAAATGAAGTGCTTTTTCATTTCATTTCGCGGTGCATCTGGCCACACAGTAATCACATTACCGCGGCGCGCCACATTGTTCTGCCTTATGTCATTCCGTACTGACCCCGTCCAAACCTAATTTTCTACATTGCTTCGTCTCCATCATGAGGGGGCACTTGGTTAAAGTGCGAGCATGCTCAGAGAAGGAACATATCGTCTGTGCATCCAGCCCATAGGGGGCAGCAGAGAGCTCGAGGGCCCCCCTTAAAAAATCATAGCAGGGCCCCCATTTATGATACTGATTAAATCATAGCCACTTCTACCTCTGCACCCCTGTAGGTGAACACTAGAGCATTATTATGTTTACTTTTAATTAAAATTTAAATTGAAATGTAGCTTATGAATTTTGCAACATTCCATTTATTGTATTTTGTTTTCTTCGCTTCCAATCACATGTGGGTGAAGATACCTTTTCAATCTTGGTTTATTTTTGGATGCCACTTTGATTTTCACTAGAGAAAATGTAAACATAAATGAATATGGAAAACTTTGTATATAAATATAGGTCAGTAATATAGAAGTTATATTCTTGTACATAGGGGGCAGTATTATAGTAGTTATATTCCTGTACATAGGGGCAGTATTATAGTAGTTATATTCTTGTACATAGGGGCAGTATTATAGTAGTTATATTCTTGTACATAGGAGCAGTATTATAGTAGTTATATTCTTGTACATAGGGGGCAGTATTATAGTAGTTATATTCTTGTACATAGGGGCAGTATTATAGTAGTTATATTCTTGTACATAGGGGCAGTATTATAGTAGTTATATTCTTGTACATAGGGGCAGTATTATAGTAGTTATATTCTTGCACATAGGGGCAGTATTATAGTAGTTATATTCTTGTACATAGGGGCAGTATTATAGTAGTTCTATTCTTGTACATAGGAGCAGTATTATAGTAGTTCTATTCTTGTACATAGGAGCAGTATTATAGTAGTTATATTCTTGTACATAGGGGCAGTATTATAGTAGTTATGTTCTTGTACATAGGGGCAGTATTATAGTAGTTATATTCTGGTACATAGGAGCAGTATTATAGTAGTTATATTCTTGTACATAGGGGCAGTATTATAGTAGTTATATTCTTGTACATACGGGGCAGTATTATAGTAGTTATATTCTTGTACATACGGGGCAGTATTATAGTAGTTATATTCTGGTACATAGGAGCAGTATTATAGTAGTTATATTCTTGTACATAGGGGCAGTATTATAGTAGTTATATTCTTGTACATAGGAGCAGTATTATAGTAGTTATATTCTTGTACATAGGGGGCAGTATTATAGTAGTTATATTCTTGCACATAGGGGCAGTATTATAGTAGTTATATTCTTGTACATAGGGGCAGTATTATAGTAGTTATATTCTTGTACATAGGGGCAGTATTATAGTAGTTATATTCTTGTACATGGGAGCAGTATTATAGTAGTTATATTCTTGTACATAGGGGCAGTATTATAGTAGTTATGTTCTTGTACATAGGGGCAGTATTATAGTAGTTATATTCTTGTACATAGGGGCAGTATTATAGTAGTTATATTCTTGTACATAGGAGCAGTATTATAGTAGTTATATTCTTGTACATAGGAGCAGTATTATAGTAGTTATATTCTTGTACATAGGAGCAGTATTATAGTAGTTATATTATTGTACATAGGAGCAGTATTATAGTAGTAATATTCTTGTACATAGGGAGCGGTTGTGATGGTGTGATATGCTACATGGGTATCGTTTTTGTGTATTTTTCTATTTTACTTCTTTTCATGGTTCTCTTGATGTTCTCTTGTAGAAGGAGTTATTTGCTAATTGATGAATGGCTGTTGCTGCCATCTGATATCCGCCCCCACAGTACTCTATTTTTTGCTAATATGCTAATGACATGTTGACCTAGCTTGTTGAAACAATGAGCCCCTTCCCCCTCCTGACCTGTGAATGAGGAGGGAGACTTTTAAAATATCAGGGAGGTGAGACAGAGATCAGTCCTGCGTGGAATAATGATGTGTTTACAGCATCTCAGAGAGAAAGAAGAGAATATGTGCAGCGCCCCAGAGTCCTGGTCGTTGCAGTAATGTCGCTCTGCCACTAAGGGGAGTGATGTTATGTCTGATTGCACTAAAGGAGTTCATCTGACCAGGTATCACAGTCACACATTACACTTCACACTCCGGCCACCAGGGGGAGCAAAAGGCACTATGTATTAGGCCACTCCTCACACTGGTAAAACTGGGGGTTGGATAGGAAGTTAGTCAGAACGCAGCCTGGGAGAGCTCCAGGAAAGACATGTCAGGGGTTGGTTCCTGGTAGGTACCTAGCAGAAGGACAGAACGTGACGGAGCCGCGCCTGCACTAACTTGCGGCGGCATCCTAAGAAAGGACACAAAGCGAAGGATATTGTGGAGAAGTGAGAAATGAGATCACAGCACAAAGGAGATAGAACCAGTAGGAGTCGTGCCTCGAGATCGGCAACATCCTACTGAGGCGCGTAGCCGGTGACTGGAACGCCGAGGAGGTAACTGACTTCAAGCATTACTTCAAATACCGCAGGACAGTTGATTATAGGTTGGCTGTCTACCATACATCACCTAAGAAGACATAGGGGGCAAGCGTGGAGAGGGGCATCTCTAGGGTCCCAGAATAGCTCCGAGCCTTCCCGTCAAATGGGTGCGCCCTATCCAGATAAACTTTGGGGACGGAGAGAGAGAGAGAAAGAACAAATACGAAAGTTGTGAGGACTATCCCGAGTGCTCACCAGGGAAGAACTACAACACACAGGCGCTAGTTGGTAGGCACTGATTTCCACCTGCAAAGGGAACTCTGGATGTGCCTTCGGACCGGCCGGTCTCAGACAGCCCTGTTAGCAGTGCTCTGGATTGAGGATCCCGAAGTCTTCAATAAAAGTAAAGAGACTGCAACCCTGTGTCCTTGTTATTAACTGTGCCTCACATCATCACCATCTACACTACTGGGAAACCCTGGGGATATACTTCACCTGTGGGAAGATATTCCATTTAGCTGCCATTACACCACCCCAGTGGACCCCAAGCAGCGTCGGTCACCCTGACCGAACACCACAGGTGGCGTCACTAAACCTTGACAGACTTGTATCACCTTTTATTGGACGCCCCTTAGCAGGGTCACGGACCGGGTCCAGCCACCGTGACAACCCTAGAGCCGAGACAGAGGGGACCGGTACCGAGTAACCCGCAGCCCTGTGTCTGGGGGAGCTACATATGGACTATGCTGTCCTCTGTCTGCTGGATTGTTGGACTTTTATCCTTTTACCGAACTGCATTCGGCTTCTGGACTATTTTATCCTTTGTGTGGTGGATCGTATATGGACCTTTCGCATTTTTGCCTAAATAAAGGTCTTGGAGTTGCTCACTATTCTCTTCCTCTGTTGATTGTATGATACCGGAGAAGGCCCCCCCCCCCCCCCCCCCCCCCCGTGACAACTGGTGGCAGCAGTGGGATCAACAGAGCGTAACCTAATGGAGAACCACCCACAGAGTGAGTACAGAAATTGGACTGTATCCAGTTTACAGGAGAGAGCCAGAGACCTGGGCCTGAACTACCAGGGACTGACTAAAGAGGCCTTAATTGATCTACTGGTGGGTGCCAGCCTGGTCACCTCCTCCCATATGTCTGAAGGACGAGCACTGGAGACGAGGACCGCCACCCCAAAAAGCCAGTGGGTGGTGTGGTACGAAGAGGAGATGGCGATTCTGGGCCCAGGCGTCTCTCAGGAATATAAGGAGGAGGCTGCCCGCCGGGCACAGCAAAGGCACGAAGCAATGGAGCTTGAAAGAGGGAGAAACGCAATGTGGAATGTAAACCCAATGATTCGGGAGCCGGTAGGGATCACCCGGACAGAGTTTAAGCCATTTGATGAGGCTTCCGGAGACGTGGAGGGTTTCTTCAAGGACTTTGAGCAGCAGTGTGCTGTGATGGAGGTGCCCCAATCTGGCTGGATGCGTTTGTTAGTGGGACTCCTGAACGGTAGCCTGGGGAGGCTTACCGAACCATTGACTCACAGCGGAGTCGGGATTATAACATTGTAAAGCAGACTATCCTTGATTACCATGCTATCACCCCAGACTCATATAGGGCCAAGGTCCGGGACCTCCCATGCCCTACGCTGGGATCGTTTAGGATGTATGCACATAAGATGTCCCAGGCATGTCGGAGATTGCTGGAAGCAGAAAATGCCTTTACTGTGGAAGATGTTATACAGGTGTTCCTTAAAGACCAATTTCTTGCCAAGTGCCCCACAAAGGTACAGGAATAGGTCCGGGAGCGCACGCCGTGCACTGTGGATAGAGCTGCAGCCCTGGCCGATGAAGCCATTACTATCCGACCGCAATGGAGGAGGCTTCTGGACAATGAACCACGGTCTTCTCCCGCACCCCGTCCCCCTCCGATTATATCTGCCCTTCCACCTAATCGCAAGCCGATGACAATCACGCCTCACAATCCTGGGCCCCAACAGTTCTGACCACGACCTGAGGGTATCACAGAGAGGCGATGTTATGGGTGTGGGCAACCTGGACATTTGCACTCTGGCTGTCCCTCCAGGATTCGGAGGGAGCCCCACCTCGTCCAGTACATCTTGTGCACTCCATCACGCCTGAGGAAGAGCTACAACCACCCCCATCAGAGTGGACCACCGACCACGACACCATAGATACCCCTCCTGGAGTGTACGGACTCCGGCCTTTGTCTATCAGAAATACAGAGCAACGGCATTGCCACCTGCAGGATGTCTTAATTGATGGATAAAAAGTGTCGGGATTTAGAGACACGGGGGCATTCCTGACAATTGCTGACCCCTGTGTGGTTCGACCCGAGGCAATTCACCAGGGCCCGGGAATTCCCATTGTCCTGGTTGGGGATGTCCGCAAATATATACAGTGAGCTTTGGTACGTTTGGATTATGGTTGTGGAGAAAAACTGTGTTGGATTGGAGTTATGGGAGGACTTCCTGCAGATATCCTCCTTGGAAATGACACTGGGGAGTTACAAAGTCATTTTGTGGGAGCAGAAGGTCGGTGGACTCTTCTGAAAGAACAATTGGAGGGAGATATCCCAGATACCGGAACGCCCATTATTCCTTACGTTCTAGAGTTCAGAGACTGTCTCGCCCAGCTAGCTACCTTGGCTAATGAACATCAGCGAACGGCCCAGTCCAGTCAAAAAACCTGGTATGACCATAAAGCCAGGACCCGGGAATTTATGGACAAGTGCTCATGATTATTGCAACCCCTGCCACTGTACAAGGAACTATAAACAGTGGACCAAAGTGGACTAAAGTGAGCAGGCCAGAGGTCTGTGTAGACCTCATAGCGTGCTCACTTATTATGAGGGGGGAGAGGTTGTGATGGTGTGATATGGTATGTGGGTATAATTTTTGTGTATATTTCTATTTTACTTATTTTCATGGTGTTCTCTTGTAGAAGGAGTTATTTGCTAATTGATGAATGGCTGTTGCTGCCATCTGCTATCAGCCCCACAGTATTGTTTGCTAACATACTAATGACATGTTGACCTAGCTTGTTGAAACAATGAGCTCGTGAGACCTTCCTCTTCCTGACCTGTGAATGAGGAGAGGGACTTGTAAATATCAAGGAGGTGACACACAGATCAGACCTGTGTGGAATGATGATGTGTTCACAGCATCTTAGAGAGAAAGAAGAGTATATGGACTATGCTGTCCTCTGTCTGCTGGATTGTTGGGCTTTTATCCTGTTACTGAACTGCATTCGTGTTCTGGACTATCTTATCCTTTGTGTGGTGGATCGTATAAGGACCTTTCGTATTTTTGCCTAAATAAAGGTCTTGGAATTGTTCACTCGTCGCTGTCTCTGTTGATTGTGTGGTACCGGAGAAGGACTCCCGTGACAAGCAGTATTGTAGTTATATTCTTGTACATATGGACAGTATTATAGTAGATATATTCTTGTACATAGGAGCAATATTATAGTAGTTATATTCTTGTACATAGGGGCAGTATTATGTTAGTTATATTCTTGTACATAGGAGCAGTATTATAGTAGTTATATTCTTGTACATAAGGGCAGTATTATAGTAGTTATATTCTTGTACATAGGGGCAGTATTATAGTAGTTATATTCTTGTACATAGGAGCAGTATTATAGTAGTTATATTCTTGTACATAGGGGCAGGATTATAGTAGTTATATTCTTGTACATAGGGGCAGTATTATAGTAGTTATATTCTTGTACATAAGGGCAGTATTATAGTAGTTATATTCTTGTACATAGGGGCAGTATTATAGTAGTTATATTCTTGTACATAAGGGCAGTATTATAGTAGTTATATTCTTGCACATATGTACAGTATTATAGTAGTTATATTCTTGTACATAAGGGCAGTATTATAGTAGTTATATTCTTGTACATATTGCAGCATGGCTAAAGGGTTTGTAGTCGATGGGAGGTATGTGCCACATAAGTGCCTGGTTGCTGTAATGTAGCCCGGAGTATTCCTTTCTTGCACATAATCTTGTATATGTGTTTCAGGACCTGTGGTAATGTCAGACCACATGGCTAATCATGTGATGGGTTACTGGGTGGGGTTAGCTCTTTATAAGACTGGCTAATCCTTTACACAGCAGAGATGTGTGGAGGTGAAACCCTCCTGAGTGTGTTACGGCTTCAGGACTGAGCCGGATGAACTGGACACTTGCTTTTCTTTGCCTGAACCAAAGGCCCATTTTGCTTTCTGTTATTTGCCACATGGTTTATGAAGCAATAAACCCAGTGAACTTTAAAGGAACACGTCTCCTGAGTGTCAGCCGTCGCAGCTGAGTGAGTGAAATCCTTACAATTGGTGGAGACGTGCGAGCAGCGTTCCCAGCGGAGACGTGAGTTTATTTTTGAATGTCCTGGGTCAAGGCTGTTGCAAGCCAGCAAGCATTGCCGGAGAAAATGGAGGACCTGCTGAAACAATTGGTCCAGATGCAGTCACAGCAGGAGAAAAGGCAGAGCCAGCAGGAGCAAAGGCAGCAAGAGACCAACAGGCTGTTGATGCAGCAGATACAACAGAGCCAGCAGGAGCAACGGCAGAGTCAGCAGGAGCAACGGCAGAGTCAGCAGGAGCAACGGCAGCAGATGCAACAGAGCCAGCAGGAGCATCAGCAGCAGATGCAGCTTCTGGCAACCGCCATCCAGGGCAAGGCGAGCGCCCCAACCCCAGGTTTGGCTGATGACACCCACGTCCGGAAGACGGTAAGACGCGCATTGCAGAAAATGACTCCCGGGGATGATGTTGAGGCCTTCCTGACGGTGTTTGAGAGGGTCGCTGAGAGGGAAAAACTTCTGCCAGAGCAGTGGGCAGAGGTACTTGCGCCATACCTGACGGGAGAACCCCAGAAGGCGTACTATGATTTGACCTTGCAGGATGCCAAAGAGTATCACAAATTGAAAGCCGAGATTCTCGCACGTTTGGGGGTGACACTGACTGTCAGGGCACAGCGAGTTCACTCCTGGGGCTATCACCGGGACAAACCACCTCGTTCCCAAATGTTTGATCTGCTGCACCTGGTCCAGAAATGGCTGCAGCCAGAATCCTCTGCGCCTGCACAGATGGTAGAACGGGTGATGATGGATCGGTTTGTCCATTCCCTCCCGAGGCCTATACAGTCTTGGGTTGCCCAGGGTGATCCCCAGAATGCCGACGAGCTGATCGGACTGGTTGAGAGATACCAAGGGTTGGAAGGCTCCTTCGGGAGGCAGCCCATGCCGTACTGGGGGTCCCAGAAGGCAGCTGAGTCCCAAAAAGGGGTGGTGCGTCCAAGGTCACAAAGGGCGGGGGAGGTGGTGCCCAAGGTCCCCACGGGTGATATTATTTGTTGGAGGTGCCACAAGCCAGGACATATAGCTGCCCGTTGTTCCCAAACCACTGAGCAGATGGACTGCAGCATGGGACGCCGTTGTTCATACTATGCGTATCCAGCCTGTAGTGTGAACTCTCCATCCAACGAGGGACCTCAAGCGTGTCCCGTAAAGGTGAACGGTCGAGCAGTAACGGCACTGTTAGACTCGGGGAGCCTAGTGACCCTGGTGAGGGCCACTTTTCCTCTCCACCTGCTCCCAGGAAAGAAGGTCGGAGTGCGGTGCATACATGGTGATGCAAAGGACTACCCTATGGCCAGGGTGGACATTGAAACGGCATGTGGCACTGAGTCCCACATAGTCGGCGTGGTTCAGGACTTGTTGCACCCTATAATTATTGGCCGGGATTTCTGTTTGTTTTGGGATTTGTGGGGAAATGGTTCTGAGCTCCCTGGCAGGGAACCAGTGAACCCTGGAAGGGTATCGCCACACCCAGAGGCAGACAGTTTTCCTTTTTGTGTTCTGGTTGGGGATGAGGAGGAAGTATCCCCTACATCTGACATTCTGGAGTTAGAAGTTACCGGTGAAAATTTTGGGACTGCCCAACATAGGGACCCCACTCTGAGGGAAGCCTTTAATAATGTCACAGTTATTGACGGGGTGGTACAGGAGCCGGGGGCAGACACAAGATTTCCCCATTTTCTGTTGAGGGGGGAGTTGTTGTACCGTGTCACGAAAACACGGGAGGAGTTGGTAGAGCAGTTGATAGTGTCGGGTCCGTATAGACGGAAAGTGTTGGACATGGCCCATTCACACATCTTGGGTGGACACCTGGGGGTGGAAAAAACGCAGGAACGGGTTGTGCAGAGGTTCTATTGGCCTGGGTGTCACCGGGAAATAGTGAACTATTGCAGGTCCTGCCCTACATGTCAGCTAACTGCTCCTACTCCTCATTTCCGGAACCCCCTTGTGCCACTGCCCATTATTGAGGTACCGTTCGAGAGAATTGCCATGGACTTGGTCGGTCCCTTAGTTAAATCAGCTCGGGGCCATCAGTATATATTAGTCATCCTGGACTATGCCACACGCTATCCTGAGGCAATTCCCTTGAGAAATTCTTCCTCAAAAAGCATAGCCCGTGAGTTGGTCCATGTCTTTTCCCGGACAGGTCTGCCAAAGGAGATCCTGACTGACCAGGGTACACCTTTCATGAGCAAGGTGATGAGGGAGTTATGCAAAGCCCTGAAGATCTCCCAGTTGAGGACCTCGGTGTACCATCCCCAGTCAGATGGCCTTGTTGAGAGGTTTAACAAGACACTAAAGAGCATGCTGAGAAAAGCTATAGAGAAAGACGGTAGAGACTGGGATTGTCTCTTACCCTATCTGATGTTTTCCATTCGTGAAGTTCCACAGGCCTCCACAGGGTTCTCACCGTTTGAGCTTCTATATGGCCGACATCCACGAGGACTCCTGGATATAGCCAAGGAAACCTGGGAGGCCGAAGTCACACCCCACAGAAGCGTCATTGAGCATGTGGCCCTGATGCAGCAGAGGATTGCAAAGGTGATGCCTATCGTGAAAGAACACCTTCTCCAAGCACAAGAAGCTCAAGCCAGGGTCTACAACCGGTCTGCAAGAGTGAGGCAGTTCAATCCGGGAGACCGAGTTCTTGTGTTAGTTCCAACGGTGGAAAGCAAGTTCCTGGCCAAATGGCAAGGGCCATATGAGGTTGTCGAGAAACTTGGTGAGGTAAATTATAAAATTCACCAACCAGGAAGACGGAAACCATTCCAAGTTTACCATGTCAACCTCATCAAGCCATGGCAAGATAGAGAGCCGACAGCAACTCCATCATTGTTAAGCAACCCAGAAGGTGAGGTTGGAGCGGTTACTATAGCAGAGACGCTATCAAAGACCCAGAAACAGCAGTGCCGGGAGTTACTCCAGAAGAACAGGGACCTGTTTTCAGAATTGCCAGGATACACGAAGGTCATAGAGCACGAGGTCCTAACAGAGCCACATGTGCGGGTGAATGTGAAGCCTTATCGTATTCCTGAGGCTCGTCGAGAAGTTATCTCCGAGGAAGTGGAGCGTATGTTGAGGCTTGGGGTCATTGAGGAAACCAAGAGCGGTTGGTCGAGCCCAATTGTCCTGGTCCCAAAACCTGATGGAGAGTGGAGGTTTTGCAACGACTATCGGAAGTTGAATGAAGTCTCCAAGTTCGACGCTTATCCCATGCCCCGTATTGATGAGCTCATCGAAAGGCTTGGGCACGCCAGATATATATCCACCTTGGATTTGACAAAGGGGTATTGGCAGATCCCCATGGCACAGGAAGCCAAGGAGAAGACGGCCTTTTCGACACCTGATGGATGCTTCCAATATGCCCGGATGCCGTTTGGCCTACAGGGAGCTCCGGCGACCTTCCAGAGGGCTATGGATAGAGTCCTTGCACCCCATAAGGCCTACGCTGCTGCGTACCTAGATGATATCGTCATCTTTAGCCCGGACTGGGAGAGTCATCTGGAGAAAGTCCAAGCGGTGTTGGATGCTATAAGAGAGGCCGGATTTACTATAAACCCGAAGAAGTGCGCCTTGGGTAAAGAAGAAGCTAAGTACCTTGGATACATAGTGGGTCATGGAGAAATAAAACCCCAAATCAATAAAGTGGAGGCAATCCAAACATGGCCAAAACCAGTTTCCAAGAAACAAGTTAAAGCCTTCCTGGGAATCGTGGGATATTACAGGAGGTTCATCCCAAACTTCGCCACGATGGCTGTGCCTCTGACTGACCTGCTAAAAGGGACAAAATCAGTAATGGTTAAGTGGTCCGAAGAAACAGAGTCAGCCTTCCAAGAAATGAAAAACGCTTTGTGTAAGCAACCCGTTCTGATGGCCCCAAACTTCAAGAAAGAGTTTATTCTTCAGACAGATGCCTCAGATGTTGGGGTGGGAGCAGTCCTTTCCCAAGAACTACATGGGGAGGAGCATCCTGTTCTCTATCTGAGTAGGAAGCTGTCCTCATCTGAAAAGAACTACTCAGTCGTTGAGAAGGAGTGCTTGGCCATAAAATGGGCAGTGGACACATTGCGGTACTATCTGCTGGGACGTAAATTTAGACTGGTATCTGACCATGCCCCGCTTAGGTGGATGAGAGAAACGAAAGGAAGAAATGCTAGAGTCACCCGTTGGTTCTTAGCCCTGCAGGACTTCAGTTTCCATGTGGAACATAGGGCCGGAAAGCTGCACGGTAATGCGGATGCCCTATCGAGAATCCCTTGTTTAGTGGGGGAAAGTGCCAAGCCCCACGGCTTTAGGCAGAGGGGGGAGGTATGTAGCATGGCTAAAGGGTTTGTAGTCGATGGGAGGTATGTTTCACATAAGTGCCTGGTTGCTGTAATGTAGCCCGGAGTATTCCTTTCTTGCACATAATCTTGTATATGTGTTTCAGGACCTGTGGTAATGTCAGGCCACATGGCTAATCATGTGATGGGTTACTGGGTGGGGTTAGCTCTTTATAAGACTGGCTAATCCTTTACACAGCAGATATGTGTGGAGGTGAAACCCTCCTGAGTGTGTTACGGCTTCAGGACTGAGCCGGATGAACTGGACACTTGCTTTTCTTTGCCTGAACCAAAGGCCCATTTTGCTTTCTGTTATTTGCCACATGGTTTATGAAGCAATAAACCCAGTGAACTTTAAAGGAACACGTCTCCTGAGTGTCAGCCGTCGCAGCTGAGTGAGTGAAATCCTTACAATATGTACAGTATTATAGTAGTTATATTCTTGTACATAGGAGCAGTATTATAGTAGTTATATTCTTGTACATAGGAGCAGTATTATAGTAGTTATATTCTTGTACATAGGGGCAGGATTATAGTAGTTATATTCTTGTACATAGGGGCAGTATTATAGTAGTTATATTCTTGGGTATAGGGGCAGTATTATAGTAGTTATATTCTTGGGTATAGGAGCAGTATTATAGTAGTTATATTCTTGGATATAGGAGCAGTATTATAGTAGTTATATTCTTGTACATAGGGGGCAGGATTATAGTAGTTATATTCTTGTACATAGGGGCAGTATTGTAGTAGTTATATTCTTGGGTATAGGGGCAGTATTAAAGTAGTTATATTCTTGTACATAGGGGCAGTATTGAAGTAGTTATATTCTTGTACATAGGGGCAGTATTAAAGTAGTTATATTCTTGTACATAAGAGCAGTATTATAGTAGTTATATTCTTGTACAGAGGGGGCAGTATTATAGTAGTTATATTCCTGTACATAGGGGCAGTATTATAATAGTCATATTCTTTTACATATGAGCGGTATTATATAGTATTATTAAATGTAAAGTATAAATATTAAGTGGAATTACAGATTACTGATAGAAAACCTTCATTTCCATGGGTGATGTGATATATAAATTCTCTATGACTGACGCAGAATACCTCACAGTAAGTTATTGTTTTATATGTTTTTGTTTGTTTTTTTTCTTCTGCTCCTTTTACTTAAAAAACTCATCCTCAATACTCTATATACGTCATACACACATCTATCTGGTCCATCCATAGACCAAGTAACTAAACAAGCCTGGGGCATTGGTACAGCCGGCAGCACAATGAGAGGCTTCATAATAAGTCACCATAGAAATAGTAAGAGGTGGGAGACAAGTAGCGTCCTGACCTACATTCCAGTACTGAGAGAGTATATTACATGGAGATCAGAGGGAAGGGAGATACAGATACATCAGGCACATATATCCTCAGGACCATGCAGAGGATTGACACTATGAGATATAGTAGTTATATTCTTGTACATAGGACCAGTATTATAGTAGTTATATTCTTGTACATAGGAGCAGTATTATAGTAGTTATATTCTTGTACATAGGGGCAGTATTATAGTAGTTATATTCTTGTACATAGGAGCAGTATTATAGTAGATATATTCTAGTACATAGGAGCAGTATTATAGTAGTTATATTCTTGTACATAGGAGCAGTATTATAGTAGTTATATTATTGTACAGAGGAGCAGCATTATAGTAGTTATATTCTTGTACATAGGGGCAGTATTATAGTAGTTATATTCTTGTACATAGGGGCAGTATTATAGTAGTTATTGTTGTGAATTCTGTGGCAAAGCTCCCTCCTGTGGTCACAAGTGGTACTTCGGCTGATTCTCTCTGTGAGCTTCTGTTGGTGGAGGGAAGTGGTACTGCTGCTTCTGAGTTTCCTCCCTCAGGTGATCTGGTGAGGTCGTTAGGTGCTTCTCTACTTAACTCCACCTAATGCTTTGATCCTGGCTTCCTGTCAATGTTCCAGTGTTGGACTTGCTTTTCCCTGGATCATTCCTGTGGCCTGCTGCTCTGCATAGCTAAGTTCTTCTTTGCTATTTGTTTGCTATTTTTTCTGTCCAGCTTGTCTAATTTGTTGCTGGAAGCTCTGGGACGCAAAGGGTGTACCTCCGTGCCGTTAGTTCGGTACGGAGGGTCTTTTTGCCCCCTTTGCGTGGTTTTCTTTAGGGTTTTGTGTAGACCGCAAAGTTACCTTTTCTGTCCTCGCTCTGTTAAGAAAGTCGGGCCTCACTTTGCTGAATCTATTTCATCTCTACGTTTGTCTTTTCATCTTAACTCACAGTCATTATATGTGGGGGGCTGCCTTTTCCTTTGGGGTATTTCTCTGAGGCAAGGTAGGCTTATTTTCTATCTTCAGGCTAGTTAGTTTCTCAGGCTGTGCCGAGTTGCATAGACAGAGTTAGGCGCAATCCACGGCTGCCTCTAGTGTTGTTTGGAGAGGATTAGGGATTGCGGTGTGCAGAGTTCCCACGTCTCAGAGCTCGTTCTATTATTTTGGGTTATTGTCAGATCACTGTATGTGCTCTGATCGCTATGTCCATTGTGGTACTGAATTGCCTTTCATAACAAGTTATATTCTTGTACATAGGGGCAGTATTATAGTAGTTATAGTCTTGTACATAGGGGGCAGTATTATAGTAGTTATATTCTTGTACATAGGAGCAGTATTATAGTAGTTATATTCTTGTACATAGGGGCAGTATTATAGTAGTTATATTCTTGTACATGGGGGCAGTATTATAGTAGTTATATTCTTGTACATAGGGGCAGTATTATAGTAGTTATATTCTTGTACATAGGGGCAGTATCATAGTAGTTATAGTCTTGTACATAGGGGGCAGTATTATAGTAGTTATATTCTTGTTTATAGGAGCAGTATTATAGTAGTTATATTCTTGTATATAGGAGCAGTATTATAGTAGTTATATTCTTGTTTATAGGAGCAGTATTATAGTAGTTATATTCTTGTACATAGGGAGCAGTATTATAGTAGTTATATTCTTGTACATAGGAGCAGTATTATAGTAGTTATATTCTTGTACATAGGGGCAGTATTATAGTAGTTATATTCTTGTACATAGGGGCAGTATTATAGTAGTTATATTCTTGTTTATAGGAGCAGTATTATAGTAGTTATATTCTTGTACATAGGAGCAGTATTATAGTAGTTATATTCTTGTACATAGGGGCAGTATTATAGTAGTTATATTCTTGTTTATAGGAGCAGTATTATAGTAGTTATATTCTTGTATATAGGAGCAGTATTATAGTAGTTATATTCTTGTTTATAGGAGCAGTATTATAGTAGTTATATTCTTGTACATAGGGAGCAGTATTATAATAGTTATATTCTTGTACATAGGAGCAGTATTATAGTAGTTATATTCTTGTACATAGGGGCAGTATTATTGTAATCATTATTCTGTGGAGATAGCCATCCTGTTTGCTTCTGATGATACATTACTTCCGGTGTCGCTTCTTCGGTAATGTATGGCCAGCAGCATTAATCCCAGCACAGATCTCCTCACACAATGAGATCTCGTTGCTCTATAAATAGGATGGCACAGGCGGCTGGGAGTGATGATGAGTCGCCTCCGGCTGCTATATACAGGTCTTTAATATGGATGACCTGTTTCAATCATTAAGAATTTGGCTGTGTTCCACTTGTTATATCCACAAACAGCAGCGAGAGCTTGTATTCGAGTATCGTGCGATCAGTTACCGGATAAGTACAAGGGAGGAACCGGGAAGGAGCACAACAGACAATGCAGAACTGGTAATGGACTCGACACTAGAGTAATGTGCATCCAAGAAGACCCCGATTCAACAAGAAATATCACCTGTGTTTGTTTCTTATTTATATAATATCTTCTTTTATAAAAAAAAAAAAAAGAATCTGGGCAGCTATCAAATTATCGACTAGTAGAGAATCCGTATAGTATAATGACCCCACAACAGTGTCATTTATAGTGCCCCCATAATGGTGACATCCACAGTGCCCCCATAATAACAGTGATATCCACAGTGCCCCCATAATAACAGTGATATCCACAGTGCCCCCATAATGGTGACATCCACAGTGTCCCCATAATAACAGCGATATCCACAGTGCCCCATAACAGTACCAAACCCTGTGATGTCCATGTGCCCCCATAGCAGTCACATTGTACCGCTCTGTGACATTGGTGAAGACTTCTTAGCCTCGTGTGACCTCTATTTCAGATCAATTTGCAGGATCAATATAAGCAGACGATCTCCAGGAGCAGAAATCTGTAATTCTGCAGCCAGTTGCTGGAGCTGCAGTTATTGTGGCCTCTGTGATGAACAATATGAGGAGATTATGTGACAGTAATAACATCGCTTGTGATCACCACGACCCCGGTGACGAGCAGAACAATGAGCTCTGTATAGGGGATTATCTGTCAGTATTTCGGCAGCTTCCTCCAGGTGAGCTGTGGTGGCCGTGTTACACAGTCTGAGACCGCCATCATCGCCGTGAATGCACAGTAGCCTGAAAGGCGCCAAATGTCTCTGATTTTTGGGACAGGTCTTTGTAGGGACGCGCTGAGGAGCCTGAGAACGCAAAGAAATGAGCGCAAATCCTTATCAGCTTATATCAGTCATTGTATAAAAGGCATCAAAGCCAGCCAGGTCGTCACATCACACTGTGGCACCGCCGGACAAGGGAGCATCCAGCCTCCGATGTGGGGCACCGGGCACTGGATCCAAAAATCACCAAGATTACCCAGCATTTCTACTAAGTAAGAGTGCGAAAATAATGTGCTCTACTATAATGTGCACTATATATCTGGGCACTGCACGGTGCTCTACTATAATGTGCACTATATATCTGGGCACTGCATGGTGCTCTACTATAATGTGCACTATATATCTGGGCACTGCATGGTGCTCTACTATAATGTGCACTATATATCTGGGCATTGTATGGTGCTCTACTGTGATGTGCACTATATATCTGGGCACTGCACGGTGTTCTACTATAATGTGCACTATATATCTGGGCACTGCACGGTGCTCTACTATAATGTGCACTATATATCTGGGCACTGCATGGTGCTCTACTATAATGTGCACTATATATCTGGGCATTGTATGGTGCTCTACTGTGATGTGCACTATATATCTGGGCACTGCACGGTGTTCTACTATAATGTGCACTATATATCTGGGCACTGCATGGTGCTCTACTATAATGTGCACTATATATCTGGGCACTGCATGGTGTTCTACTATAATGTGCACTATATATCTGGGCACTGCACGGTGTTCTACTATAATGTGCACTATATATCTGGGCACTGCATGGTGCTCTACTATAATGTGCACTATATATCTGGGCACTACATGGTGCTCTACTATAATGTGCACTATATATCTGAGCACTGCACGGTGCTCTACTATAATGTGCACTATATATCTGAGCACTGCACGGTGCTCTACTATAATGTGCACTATATATCTGGGCACTGCACGGTGCTCTACTATAATGTGCACTATATATCTGAGCACTGCACAGTGCTCTACTATAATGTGCACTATATATCTGAGCACTGCACGGTGCTTTACTATAATGTGCACTATATATCTGGGCACTGCACGGTGCTCTACTATAATGTGCACTATATATCTGGGCACTGCACGGTGCTCTACTATAATGTGCACTATATATCTGGGCACTGTATGGTGCTCTACTATAATGTGCACTATATATCTGGGCACTGCATGGTGCTCTACTATAACGTGCACATTGTAGTAGAGCACCGTGCAGTGCCCAGATATATATTGAACATTATAGTAGAGCACCATGCAGTGCCCAGATATATAGTGCACATTATAGTAGAACACCGTGCAGTGCCCAGATATATAGTGCACATTATAGTAGAGCACCGTACAGTGCCCAGATATACGTGCACATTATAGTAGAGCACCGTACAGTGCCCAGATATATAGTGCACATTATAGTAGAGCACCGTACAGTGCCCAGATATATAGTGCACATTATAGTAGAGCACCGTTCAGTGCCCAGATATATAGTGCACATTATAGTAGAGCACCATGCAGTGCCCAGATATATAGTGCACATTATAGTAGAGCACCGTGCAGTGCCCATATATATAGTGCACATTATAGTAGAACACCATGCAGTGCCCAGATATATAGTGCACATTACAGTAGAACACCGTGCAGTGCCCAGATATATAGTGCACATTATAGTAGAGCACCATGCAGTGAACAGATATATAGTGCACATTATAGTAGAACACCGTGCAGTGCCCAGATATATAGTGCACATTATAATAGAGCACCATGCAGTGAACAGATATATAGTGCACATTATAGTAGAGCACCGTGCAGTGCCCAGATATATAGTGGGCAGCGCCCCAGAGTCCTGGTCGTTGCAGTAATGTTATTCTTCCACCAGGGGGAGTGATGTTACGTCTGAAGGCAATGTAGGAGATCTTTGGTCCAGGTATCACAACCACAATACACACTTCACACTCCAGGCCGCCAGGGGGAGCCATGCTTCTATCTATTAGAGCACTCCTCACAATTAGGTAAAACTGGTAGTCTGGGCTGAAAGTCAGAAGGAGGAGAGGAGATGCAGACGAAGGTCTGTGGGAGAAAGAGGGTTCACGGAGCTGCACCTGCCCCACGTGCGGCAGCATCCAAAGAAAGACATTGAAAGGAATTGTGTTGCAGTGAGTGAGAAACGAAGTCATAGCAAAAGGAGAGGAATATCAGGGGGAGACCAGCTAGAAGCAGGCTGCCTCCTTCTGAAGCGCAGTACCGGTAACCAGAACACTGAGGGAGTAAGGATCTCTATGCCGTTACTTCAGAGACTGGCAGGACAGTTGATTCCACGTTGGCTGCCCGACCATATACCCAGGAGGCACTGTGACAACTTGTGGGAGCTGGGGCATCTCTAGCGTCCCTATAAAAAGCCTCAGGCCATCAGTCATACGGGTGTGTCCTATCCGTCAGGGGGACAGAGAGAAAGAGACTTAACACCTACGATAGTTGTGAGGACCTCACCGAGGAGCTCAGCAGGGAGGAACTACAACGCCCAGGCGCTAGAGGAAGGCTACTGATTTCCAACTGGATAGGAGGACTCTGGAATTGCCTTCAGACCGGCCGGACTCTGCCTACCCTGTGGACCCTACCCTGGACTGTGGATGCTGAAGCCTTCAGTAAAGGTAAAGAGACTGCACCCTTGTGTCCTCGTTCTTCACTGCGCCTCTCACCATCCACCATCTACACACTGGGAAGCCCTGGGGACACACTTCACCTGTGGGAAGGTATACCATCTGGTTGCCATAACATCACCCCAGCGGACCCCTAAGCAGCGTCGGTCACCCTGACCCAATGCCACAGGTGGCGTCACAAACACTATCCCTTTAAAGACCTTTCCCCCCATTTTTCAACGGACGTTCCCCTAGGGCCACAGACCGGGTCAGCCACCGTGACATCCCACTGAGAACCGAAGGACCCGGTACCGAGTACCCCATAGCCCTACTTGGGGCGATCCAAGTGCACATTACAGAAGAGCACCGTGCAGTGCCCAGATATATAGTGCACATTATAGTAGAGCACCATGCAGTGCCCAGATATATAGTGCACATCACAGTAGAGCACCATGCAGTTCCCAGATATATAGTGCCCATTATAGTAGAGCACCATGCAGTGCCCAGATATATAGTGCACATTATAATAGAACACCGTGCAGTGCCCAGATATATAGTGCACATTATAGTAGAGCACCATGCAGTGCCCAGATATATAGTGCACATTATAATAGAACACCGTGCAGTGCCCAGATATATAGTGCACATTATAGTAGAGCACCGTGCAGTGCCGATATATAGTGCACATTATAGAAGAGCACTGTGCAGTGCCCAGATATATAGTGCACATTATAGTAGAGCACCATGCAGTGCCCAGATATATAGTGCACATTATAATAGAACACCGTGCAGTGCCGAGATATATAGTGCACATTATAGTAGAGCACCGTGCAGTGCCCAGATATATAGTGCACATTATAGTAGAGCACCATACGGTGCCCAGATATATAGTGCACATTATAGTAGAGCACAGTGCAGTGCCCAGATATATAGTGCACATTACAGTAGAGTACCGTGCAGTGCCAAGATATATAGTGCACATTACAGTAGAGCACAGTGCAGTGCCCAGACATATAGTGCACATTATAGTAGAGCACCGTGCAGTGCCCAGATATATAGTGCACATTATAGTAGAGCACCATGCAGTGCCCAGATATATAGTGCACATTATAATAGAACACCGTGCAGTGCCCAGATATATAGTGCACATTACAGTAGAGTACCGTGCAGTGCCCAGATATATAGTGCACATTATAGTAGAGTACTGTGCAGTGCCAAGATATATAGTGCACATTACAGTAGAGCACAGTGCAGTGCCCAGACATATAGTGCACATTATAGTAGAGCACCGTGCAGTGCCCAGATATATAGTGCACATTATATTAGAGCACCATGCAGTGCCCAGATATATAGTGCACATTATAATAGAACACCGTGCAGTGCCAAGATATATAGTGCACATTACAGTAGAGGACAGTGCAGTGCCCAGACATATAGTGCACATTATAGTAGAGCACCGTGCCGTGCCCAGATATATAGTGCACATTATAGTAGAGCACCATGCAGTGCCCAGATATATAGTGCACATTATAATAGAACACCGTGCAGTGCCAAGATATATAGTGCACATTACAGTAGAGCACCATGCAGTGCCCAGATATATATTGAACATTATAGTAGAGCACCATCCATTCTTGTGCAGCATATCCCCACACAATGCCCTTAAAGATAGCAGTGTCATTATAATGCTCCCGAATAAAAATATCTGCCCTGCACTGGGCCACTGAATAAATCATTACCCCTCACTATATTCCCTGCACAAAATATGACCCCACACTGTCCCTCTTATGGAACATGCCCTCCATAATACTCTGTCCTTGCCATACTGAGCTCCCTCTTCTCACTGCCCTCTCCTTTTCTTTCCATACAGAGCCCCCTCTTCCCACTGTACTCTTCACAATGTGTTCCCTCTAAAGAGCCCAGTCTCTTATCTGTGCACCATCATCACACTCTCCTTCCTTGGCATACTGTTGCCTCAAGGCTGTGCCCTTAAACTGTCCCACATGCTACCCTCTAACACTACTTGGTCTCTATTCTGTGCCCACTCACACTTTTCTCCCCCCCCCATTCTGTCTCCTCACACTGTTCCCCTCCCTCTTCACACTGTCTCCTCCCATATCCCCTGCTAACCATACTGTCTCCTCATATATTTACCCCCTCACTTTACATATCGCCTCCTCACACATCTGCCCGACTCCCCATATTATGTCTACACACATCCCATCTCCCTCGCTCCCCATACTGTGTCTGGACAGATCCCGTCACCCTCGCTCCCCATACTGTGTCCGCATACATTCTTCCCCTTCATACTGTCCGCTCCCAACCCCCACTCACAATACTGTGTCGGCACCCATCCCACCACTCATCCTGTGTCCAGAACACCATACTGGGTCCATACCGCCGAGAATGTCATGTATTGCAAGTTTTAAGTCATACTTTTGCTGATATTGTGCCATAGTGTCCTCACATGGTTTCTTATCGTACCCCCAACCTGATGCCCGGCTCGTGCCATACATATTCGTTATGAACTTCAGGACTTAAGATGAGAGATATTTGGTATCTCCATTGCCTCCAGATAATCTGGTTAGTGAACCAGCGGGGTCACACTCTGAGCTGTAGATGTCAGAAAATGTTATGTCACCAGCGCGCTGCAAGGACAACTAATAGTGATATGTGCAGAAAACACGAGAAGGAGCGCGGAAACCTCGGCGCCTGCAGAGAGTAATACAGATGATGGGGTTAGGACACATTTCAAACACCGCCATATAAAATGTATACATGGAGCTGTCAACCTAATATATGTATCTGAATACCACCTTACAATGACTCCTGCACAGTGCCTCCACAACACTGCCAAAGTATCAAGTAAAGCCACCATTATCTAAATAATGCCACCATACAATGCCTAAAACTTCTATATTGTATAAAATAATATTACCAGATGGTGGTCACATAATACTCCAATAATCTGGTCAAATAATGTCAGTACTTAACGTTGGCATTGTTTGATGCTTTTAACCATCCAAACTGAGTACAAATAGTGCTGTCAAATAGACAGGAGCAGAGTAATGGCAGCCAGGGCCCTGGGCAGTTTAGGGTGTGTGGGCCACTCAGCACCGGATATATCGTGCAATGTGTCACATGATGATTATGGGAGGTCATGCAATAGGTCATATCATGAACACATACTGTAGGTGCTCTGGTACACATCTGCAGATATAAAGACCAAGAAACAGCCACTTTTTACCCTTATGTACAGCTCTATATATAACAAGAGGGGGTGCTATGCGATAAGGGAGCGAGCCATACATTACAGAAAATGCTATGCAATAAGGGATGGTGCTAAGCAAAGCAAGAGAGGACGCTTTGTAATAAAGGACAGCACTATGCATAGCAAGAGAGAATACTATGTAATAAGGGACGGAGCTATACAAAGCAAGAGAGGAAGCTTTGTAATAAGGGATGGTGCTATACATAATAAGAGAGGATACTACGCATTAAGGTACGATGCTATATATAATAAGAGGGGGTGCTATGTAATATGGAACAGTATTAAACATAACAGGAGGGGATGCTATGTGTTAATTAAGTGACAGCACTATACATAAGAAAGAATCTATAATATAACACTGGGAGCGTCACTCTGTCCGAAGCCTTTATAGACTGCGCAAGCGCAAGCGCCGGCGCAGTCTGGGCCTCACAGAGTGACGCTCCCGGGAGATCGCGGTATGCGTTAACACTGAACGCACACCTCGATCTCCAACAGAGAAGCAGGGACCGCCAGGAGGGTGAGTATCAGCTATATTCACCTGTCCCGTTCCACCGCTGCGCGCCGCCATCTTCCCGGTCCTCGGCCTGTGACCTTCAGTTCAGAGGGCGCGATGACGCGCTTAATGCGCACCGGCGCCGCCCTCTGACTGAACAGTCACAGCCAGAGGACCGGGAAGATGGCGGCACGCAGCGGTGGAACGGAGGACAGGTGAATATAGTAAGTGCTGGGGGGCCTGAGCTGGTGGCGATACCGGCACCTGATCCCCACAGCGCGCCGGTGTCCCCGCCTGCTCAGGCCCCCCAGCACTCGGCGCCGAGTGGGTCAGAGGCAGCGGGGCCGAGCGGGTCAGAGGCAGCGGGGCCGAGCGGGTCAGAGGCAGTGGGGCCGAGCGGGTCAGAGGCAGCGGGGCCGAGCGGGTCAGAGGCAGTGGGGCCGAGCGGGTCAGAGCAGAGTGTGGCAGATGTAGCAGGCAGGGTGTGGCAGATGTAGCAGAGCAGAGTGTGGCAGATGTAGCAGAGCAGAATATGGCAGATGTAGCAGAGCTGAGTGTGGCAGATGTAGCAGAGCTGAGTGTGGCAGATGTAGCAGAGCAGAGTGTGGCAGAAGTAGTAGAGCGGAGTGTGGCAGATGTAGCAGAGCTGAGTGTGGCAGGATGGGAGCAGCACATGTCAGAATGGGGGCGTAGGATGGAGCAGCACATGACAGGATGGGGACGCAGGATCGGAGCAGCACATGACAGGATGGGGACGCAGGATGGAGCAGCACATGACAGGATGGGGACGCAGGATGGGAGCAGCACATGACAGGATGGGGACGCAGGATGGGAGCAGCGCATGACAGGATGGGGACGCAGGATGGGAGCAGCACATGACAGGATGGGGACGCAGGATGAGAGCAGCGCATGACAGGATGGGAACGCAGGATGGGAGCAGCCCATGACAGGATGGGGACGCAGGATGGGAGCAGCGCATGACAGCATGGGAACGCAGGATGGGAGCAGCGCATGACAGCATGGGGTCGCAGGATGGGAGCAGCACATGACAGGATGGGGACGCAGGATGGGAGCAGCACATGAGAGAATGGGGACGCAGGATGGGAGCAGCACATGACAGGATGGGGACGCAGGATGGGTGCAGCACATGACAGGATGGGGACGCAGGATGGAGCAGCACATGACAGGATGGGGACGCAGGATGGGAGCAGCACATGACAGGATGGGGACGCAGGATGGAGCAGCACATGACAGGATGGGGACGCAGGATGGGAGCAGCACATGACAGAATGGGGACGCAGGATGGAGCAGCACATGACAGGATGGGGACGCAGGATGGGTGCAGCACATGACAGGATGGGGATGCAGGATGGAGCAGCACATCACAGGATGGAGACGCAGGATGGGAGCAGCACATGACAGAATGGGGACGCAGGATGGAGCAGCACATGACAGGATGGGGACGCAGGATGGGTGCAGCACATGACAGGATGGGGGCGCAGGATGGAGCAGCACATGACAGGATGGGGACGCAGGATGGAGCAGCACATGACAGGATGGGGACGCAGGATCGGAGCAGCACATGACAGGATGGGGACGCAGGATGGAGCAGCACATGACAGGATGGGGACGCAGGATGGGAGCAGCGCATGACAGGATGGGGACGCAGGATGGGAGCAGCGCATGACAGGATGGGGACGCAGGATGGGAGCAGCACATGACAGGATGGGGACGCAGGATGAGAGCAGCGCATGACAGGATGGGAACGCAGGATGGGAGCAGCCCATGACAGGATGGGGACGCAGGATGGGAGCAGCGCATGACAGCATGGGAACGCAGGATGGGAGCAGCGCATGACAGCATGGGGTCGCAGGATGGGAGCAGCACATGACAGGATGGGGACGCAGGATGGGAGCAGCACATGAGAGAATGGGGACGCAGGATGGGAGCAGCACATGACAGGATGGGGACGCAGGATGGGTGCAGCACATGACAGGATGGGGACGCAGGATGGAGCAGCACATGACAGGATGGGGACGCAGGATGGGAGCAGCACATGACAGGATGGGGACGCAGGATGGAGCAGCACATGACAGGATGGGGACGCAGGATGGGAGCAGCACATGACAGAATGGGGACGCAGGATGGAGCAGCACATGACAGGATGGGGACGCAGGATGGGTGCAGCACATGACAGGATGGGGATGCAGGATGGAGCAGCACATCACAGGATGGAGACGCAGGATGGAGCAGCACATGACAGGATGGGGACGCAGGATGGAACAGCACATGACAGGATGGGGACGCAGGATGGGAGCAGCGCATGACAGGATGGGGACGCAGGATGGGAGCAGCGCATGACAGGATGGGGACGCAGGATGGGAGCAGCACATGACAGGATGGGGACGCAGGATGGGTGCAGCACATGACAGGATGGAGACGCAGGATGGAGCAGCACATGACAGGATGGGGGCGCAGGATGGGAGCAGCACATGACAGGATGGGGACGCAGGATGGAGCAGCGCATGACAGGATGGGGACGCAGGAAGGGTGCAGCACATGACAGGATGGAGACGCAGGATGGAGCAGCACATGACAGGATGGGGGCGCAGGATGGAGCAGCACATGACAGGATGGGGACGCAGGATGGGAGCAGCGCATGACAGGATGGGGACGCAGGATGGGAGCAGCACATGACAGGATGGGGACGCAGGATGGGAGCAGCACATGACAGTATGGGGACGCAGGATGGGAGCAGCACATGACAGGATGGGGACGCAGGATGGAGCAGCACATGACAGGATGGGGACGCAGGATGGAGCAGCACATGACAGGATGGGGACGCAGGATGGGAGCAGCACATGACAGGATGGGGGCGCAGGATGGAGCAGCACATGACAGGATGGGGACGCAGGATGGGAGCAGCACATGACAGAATGGGGACGCAGGATGGAGCAGCACATGACAGGATGGGGACGCAGGATGGGTGCAGCACATGACAGGATGGGGATGCAGGATGGAGCAGCACATCACAGGATGGAGACGCAGGATGGAGCAGCACATGACAGGATGGGGACGCAGGATGGAACTGCACATGACAGGATGGGGACGCAGGATGGGAGCAGCGCATGACAGGATGGGGACGCAGGATGGGAGCAGCGCATGACAGGATGGGGACGCAGGATGGGAGCAGCACATGACAGGATGGGGACGCAGGATGGGTGCAGCACATGACAGGATGGAGACGCAGGATGGAGCAGCACATGACAGGATGGGGGCGCAGGATGGAGCAGCACATGACAGGATGGGGACGCAGGATGGAGCAGCGCATGACAGGATGGGGACGCAGGAAGGGTGCAGCACATGACAGGATGGAGACGCAGGATGGAGCAGCACATGACAGGATGGGGGTGCAGGATGGAGCAGCACATGACAGGATGGGGACGCAGGATGGGAGCAGCGCATGACAGGATGGGGACGCAGGATGGGAGCAGCACATGACAGGATGGGGACGCAGGATGGGAGCAGCACATGACAGTATGGGGACGCAGGATGGGAGCAGCACATGACAGGATGGGGACGCAGGATGGAGCAGCACATGACAGGATGGGGACGCAGGATGGAGCAGCACATGACAGGATGGGGACGCAGGATGGGAGCAGCACATGACAGGATGGGGGCGCAGGATGGAGCAGCACATGACAGGATGGGGACGCAGGATAAGAGCAGCACATGACAGGATGGGGGCGCAGGATGGAGCAGCACATACCAGGATGGAGACCATATACCAATATAAATGCTCGCCACCCGGGCGTAGAACGGGTTCAATAGCTAGTACTAAGTAGCAAGGCATGGTGCTATACATAAGAGGAGATGCTGTGCATTACCGTACGGTGCTATATATAATAAGAGGGATGCTATGTAATATAGGACAGTATTATACAGTGCAGACCAAAAGTTTGGACACACCTTTTCATTTAAAGATTTTTCTGTATTTTCATGACTGAAAATTGTGCATTCACACTGAAGGCATCAAAACTATGAATTAACACATGTGGAATTATATACTTAACAAAAAAGTGTGAAACAACTGAAAATATGTCTTATATTCTAGGTTCTTCAAAGTAGCCACCTTTTGCTTTGATGACTGTTTTGCACACTCTTGACATTCTCTTGATGAGCTTCAAGAGGTAGTCACCTGAAATGGTTTTCACTTCACAGGTGTGCCCTGTCAGGTTTAATAAGTGGGATTTCTTGCCTTATAAATGGGGTTGGGACCATCAGTTGTGTTGTGCAGAAGTCTGGTGGATACACAGCTGATAGTCCTACTGAATAGACTGTTAGAATTTGTATTATGGCAAAAAAAAGCAGCTAAGTAAAGAAAAACGAGTGGCCATCAAAGAAACTGGCTCACATGAGGACAGCCCCAGGAAAGGAAGACCAAGAGTCACCTCTGCTTCTGAGGATAAGTTTATCCCAGTCACCAGACTCAGAAATCACAGGTTAACAGCAGCTCAGATTAGAGACCAGAATAATGCCACACAGAGTCCTAGCAGCAGACACATCTCTACAACAACTGTTAAGAGGAGACTTTGTGCAGCAGGCCTTCATGGTAACATAGCTGCTAGGAAACCACTGCTAAGGACAGGCAACAAGCAGAAGAGACATGTTTGGGCTAAAGAACACAAGGAATGGACATTAGACCAGTGGAAATCTGTGCTTTGGTCTGATGAGTCCAAATTTGAGATCTTTGGTTCCAACCACCATGTCTTTGTGTGATGCAGAAAAGGTGAACGGATGGACTCTACATGCCTGGTTTCCACCGTGAAGCATGGAGGAGGAGGTGTGATGGTGCTTTGCTGGTGACACTTTTGGGGATTTATACAAAATTGAAGGCATACTGAACCAGCATGGCTACCACAGCATCTTGCAGCGGCATGCTATTCCATCCGGTTTGCGTTTAGTTGGACCATCATTTATTTTTCAACAGGACAATGACCCCAAATACACATCCAGGCTGTGTAAGGGCTATTTGACCAAGAAGGAGAGTGATGGGGTGCTACACCAGATGACCTGGCCTCCACAGTCACCAGACCTGAACCCAATCGAGATGGTTTGGGGTGAGCTGGACCGCAGAGTGAAGGCAAAAGGGCCAACAAGTGCTAAGCATCTCTGGGAACTCCTTCAAGATTGTTGGAAGACCATTCCTGGTGACTACCTCTTGAAGCTCATCAAGAGAATGCCAAGAGTGTGCAAAGCAGTCATCAAAGCAAAAGGTGGCTACTTTGAAGAACCTAGAATATAAGACATATTTTCAGTTGTTTCACACTTTTTTGCTAAGTATATAAATCCACATGTGGTAATTCATAGTTTTGATGCCTTCAGTGTGAATGCACAATTTTCAGTCATGAAAATACAGAAAAATCTTTAAATGAAAAGGTGTGTCCAAACTTTTGGTCTGTACTGTACATAACAGGAGGGATGCTACGTATTAAGTGACGGCTCTATACATAAGAGATAATACTATGTAATAAGGGATGGTGATATACATAACAAGAGGGGATGTTATGTAATTAGGGAAGGATGGCGCTATACATATCAATAGAGGACACTATGTAATAAGGCACAGCACTATACATAACAAGAGAAGATACTATGTAATATAGGACAGTGTTATCCATAACAATAGAGAATGCTATGTATTAATGGCGCAATACATACTGTAACAAGAGGTTATGCTATGTAATATAGGACAGTGCTGTGACGCATGTGGTTCGTGGACTCCCTGTGCCACATGGCCGAGCTTGCCTAGGAAGGGGCATAGCTAAGCAGCTGCCGCAGCTGCCTGGTGTTTGCTGGAGCTCCTGATCGTGGAGTCAGGCTTGAGCTGCAGAGGCAGCCACCAGGTACCACTCCTAGGCAGTCCCTGGTACTGCAGCTGCTGACCCTAAGGGTCAGGTTTACCGACAGGGACTTGACTCTGGCTCCATTCAGAATACTTCTCGGGAAGGATGGTTACTGACACGGAGTACTGGGATAGGCGCACGTGAAGACACACAGGTTTCAGCAACTGGTACAGGTTCCACCGGAGCGGCTTCAGACTTCAGGGGCTGGTCGCACAAGGACCAGGGGTGTGTGTCCAGGCCCCAGCCACACACGGACCAGGGGAGCAGGGTCAAGCAATGGCCACACACAAACTAGGGGACGATGTTCAAGCACTGGCTACATATGAATGAGGAGATGAGGTTTAAGCCCTTGCCATACACTGACCAGGGATTCGAGTTCAGGATCTAGCCACACCAGGACCAGCGGATCTATCAACTCACTAGTAGCACAAGTCACTCACTAATGACTCAATGTTGCTTAGGCACCTCCTTAATCGAGAGGGTGCATTTTATACAGATGCCTCCCAGCCTTTGCATGTTTGCAGGTGCACATGCTAGCCCTTTAAGAACAAGACCGCGCTTGTGCTCTAGGCGAGCCACCGAGACACAGAAAGCAGGGAGCACACCGGGCAACACGCCATGTAAGTCAGCATCCCTGAATGGAGGGGGAAGGGAAACCATGCAGGGGCAACAGCATAGATGTTACAAGTACTATATATAACAAGAGCTCATACAATGTAATATGGGATGGCACTATACATATCAAGAGAGAATACTATGTAAAAAGGGACAGCACTATACATAACAAGAGGATGCTATGTAATAAGGGACAGTGCTGTTCATAACGAGAGGGGATGCTATTTAATAAGGGACAGTACTATACATTAATAAGGGATTTATGGCGCTATACATAACAAGAGGGGCTAGGATCATAGAATCCTAGAAAGTTGGAGTTTGAAGGGACCTCCAGGGTCATTGTGTCCAACCCCATGCTCAATGCTGGAGTCACTAAACCATCTCAGACAGATATCTGTCTAGTCTCTGTTTGAAGACTTCCATTGAAGAATAACTCACCACCTCTCATGGCAGCCTGTTCAACTCATTAATTACCCTCACTGTAATAAGAGATGGCGCTATACAATCGTATATAACAATAGGGGGTGCTATGTAATAAGTGATGGTGCTGTACATAACAATAGAGGACACTATGTAATAAGGGACCGCACTATACATAGCAATTGGGGATGCTATGTAATAAGGGATGGTGCTGTACATAACGAAAGGATACTATGTAATCGGGGATGGTGCTATACATAATAAGAAGGGATGCTATGTAATAAGGAACAGCGCTATACATAACAAAACAGGATACTATGTAATAAGGGACAACTCTGTACATAGCAAGAGGGGATGCTACGTAATTAGGGATGGTGCAGTACATAATGAGAGGATACTCTCAATGAGAGGATATCTCCTCTTCCCACAATCGCATACAAGATTTCTCTCGTGCATCCCTCCTACTCTGGAACTCTCTACCACAACATATCAGACTCTCGCCTACCATCGAAACCTTCAAAAAGAACCTGAAGACTCACCTCTTCCGACAAGCCTACAACCTGCAGTAACCACCGATCGACCAAACCGCTGCATGACCAGCTCTACCCTCACCTACTGTATTCTCACCCATCCCTTCTAGATTGTGAGCCTTCGCGGGCAGGGTCCTCTCTCCTACTGTACCAGTTGTGACTTGTATTGTTCAAGATTATTGTACTTGTTTTATTATGTATACCCCTCCTCACATGTAAAGCGCCATGGAATAAATGGCGCTATAATAATAAATAATAATAATACTATGTAATATTGGATGGATGGCACTATACATAACATGAGAGATGATATGTAATAAGGGACAGTACTATACATAATAGATAAGTATACTATGTAATAAGGAACAGCGCTATTCATAACGATAGAGGACACTATGTAATAAGAGACAGTGCTGTATATGACAAAAGTTAATGCAATAAGGGTCAGCGCTATACATAACAAAGGAGGACCCTATGTAATAAGGGAGTTCCTTTAATAAACAAAAGTATTACCCCAATCATGTCTGTGCAAGTACAGCTGCATTTACACTGAAAGATAATCATTAGTGAGCGTTATAAAATCTTTCAGTGTGAACAGGCTGCCGATCGCCTGATGAATGAGCAAAATGCTCGTTCATCTAGTGAAATTATCTTTGACGCCATGCAAGACATCGTCTTTCTCTGCCACACACAATCCTGTGTAAACAGGACTCGCACTGCCGAGATATATATTTTTTTAAGTGTATTTTTTTCCTGATTGTAGTTTCTTTTTACTGTATGTTCTGTACATTAAAATGCAATTTTTTTTCTCCAGGGGCGTTGTTGACTGGATCCTCTGGGGCGAGTCTTTAGGCTGCTGCATAATTAGTCTGTGAGACACGCCTCTCAGTAAAAACCATAAAAATGAAAGCAAAGTAAAAAGGGCAATATCTCTGGAACCATATGGCGGATTTAAGAAAAACATACAGAAACAAAACAACGCATTACGCAGGGAAGCAGCAGGTTTGAAATGAGATAAAAAACTGGACACATTTGGTTTTTCATCTTGATGTTACTTTTAAATTAATCATTTTTTGGGGGGGGATTTTTTGTCATGAGATAAAAACTTACCAAAAGATTAGGAAATATTTGTCCACTTTTAATGTTTTTTTTTCTATTTAATAATATTACTAAGTACAACTTAAACTACTTTTTAATTGTTGTCTCTTTTCCATTTCAATTCTTTTTCTATATGGGGTACATACTTTCTTTCGATCAGAGGTGGCGCTGGAAACTTCAGTTTGGGTTATTGTTTTTTTGTTTTTTTTCTGGTTGTTACCTTTTTTCATTATTTTGCACATAATTTTCTCCAGGCGGTCATAAAAGATATTCTACATTACCGTATATATTTTTTTATTGCCGATTTTCCCTGTAACTGGTGCTGACATTTTAGCCTTTTGATCACCTACAGCATCTTTTCGTCATTTGCCGATCAGGTGATCACTGTTGCTGCTTTCTGAACTGTATACATAACACTTCTTTAGTGCTACCATATATATACAGGGGCCAGGAAGGCAGAGGCAGTAATAAATCATCTCTGCCTTCTCTATGGGAAGAATGGCTGTCTCTGACAGCTAACTCCCCTCTCCTGTAGCTGCTTG